>NW_020450794.1:1547783-1576643 GCF_003343035.1 Apteryx rowi | reverse complement strand
GCCCTGTCCCCGCCCGGTCCGGGGCGGCCCGGTTTGGCTCCCGCAGGCCCCGGCCCCACCCGCACCCCGGGTCCCTGCTGCCTGCAGCAAAGCCCCGCCGTGGCCTCCCCTGCTTTTTATTTTACCGTTTACCTTTGGGGTAAAAATGGAGATATTTTAATAAAAACAGGAACAGCACGGGTGGCGGCAGTGCAACGGGATCTATAGTAGACCCGTGGATCTGTAGGAGTTAAGCCCTCTTATCTCCACATGCATTAATAAGTAACAATCCTTTTTTTTTTTCTTTTTTTGCACTACCATTGCATCTTTTATCAACAAGCATTTTACAAGCATCAATTAGTCCCATTTTATAACATGCTTTATGCACGGTAAATATTACTGCTCTCCTTTTACGGCTGGGAAATGCAGGCATGGAGAGATTGTCACATGCCCGGGATCGCAGAGCAAGAGACTTGCTAAAACTGGAAGAATTCAGAATTCCTGGGCCTGGTTTTCTATTTACGCACTTAAATCCTCATTGAATATCAAGCTGTAGCACGGCTGCTTTTAGTTCTTGATGCTTTCAGGTTTATTCCTAAATTCCCTTTTAAACATCATCATAACACACCACTAAAATGCTGGATATCGTTCTGGAACTGTTCACAGAGCACCGCTGAACCTTACAAGTCTTAACAGCTCCTTTTAATCAGCTTGGGAATTTAAATCCCCACTAAATACGTATTATCTGATGTTATTTCATTACAAAGGGCATAGTATAATACATTGACCGAAGTTTATCTTCCAGCCAGCTCAAAGGACAGGGGGAATAATCCACAAAGGGACTGCAAGATCACTAAAATACCCTGGGCAGGGAAGTGTGTGTAGCACTTATTTCATCTTCCTACTGCAAGCTAAAAAGTGTTATTGCAGCAATCTAGATGTTAATCTGTCTGCACAGTGAATTTCACCAAGCTGCAAGTCATTAGCCGTGCAAGTACCCCAACGAACCACCAAAATAACTGATGTGGATGGCAGTCCTTCCATTGCACAGCGACAGAACGGAGCTGAATCCCCAGAAGGACCGCAACTGCACAATGGCTCGTGCTTTTTTCCCCACAATGGGACAGTAAAGGTCACTCGTGCTTCACGCATCTTCATGTTTTTAATAGTTACATTCAATTCCTTGCAGTCAGTAACATAGTGCCAACTGTGATTGACAATATCAAGCATTGGTCAACAAAGTTTTGTGTTTTTCCTTTGAGATTGTTTTCTTGCATTGCTGGTTAGGTAGCATAAATTACATTATGAATCTGTAGCATAAATTACTGTACATGCTGCTTTTACAGAGGCCATCACTGAAGATTCTACTCCCCTTTTGCTATTACTTTGTATATATGTGAAATAATATTCTTTCTGTTTGATGTTTGCCATCAGAAATCCAGTGAATCCTTTGAAACTCTTCTCTCTCATATGCTGTGGCCCTTGAGATACTCTATATAAGATGACCAAATGTGTAGGAATATCCCAGATGGCAAACTCCATTTAGCAGACAGAGCATCATTCTCTGCTGATATGAAAGTCCTTCTTCCAGTGACCTTTTTAACATTTGTGCCTTTACTTTTCTCCTCTCCAGTGAAAGAAACAGCTGCACCCCAATTCCTTATTCTGTTGTTCTGCAGGTTTACGTTGAAATAATGCTTACAGTCTGCAGTAAACAGGGCCCTGCTGTATGGGCTGCTGTACAGATGTATCTAGTGAACTTAAAGCAGATGCAGGGACACACCAACACCAGCACTAGCTAACGACGAAAGCCGCAAATTAGATTCACTTCTGAAGTAGATCACAAGTTAATAAGAGTGTGGGATGTTGTTTCATCTCAGATAAATAATAGCTTCCACATCTGAGAAGAGTGTTTTTAATCTGTGCCACTGAACCAACAACATGGCAGGAATAGCAACCTACTGCTCCTGACGGGGCATAAGTTATCGGAGGGCAGTGCGAAAGGTGGGTCTACCTCGGCTCTGCAGGGAGGGCCCTCCTCTGCCCATGGTGCAGGCTGAGGTCATCTGCTGCTGGCACGGCACCGCACCTGCGTGTGCACCCGTTCAACCGGATGAGCAGGCTCAGGACCCCTGTCTGGTTGCTCACTTGGAGTGATGATTTATATTCTGTGCATCATGTTCTGTCCTGTTCCTCCTCCTCCCTGAAGTGGGTGTTCAGAGTTTGTTGTGACCACCAAAACCCACCGGATGGTCAGAGAGGCCTTGCTTGTCTCTTACTAATAGGAGCATAATGCAAGGAGCAATATCAGACACCAGTTAGAAAAACATTATTCATATACCTTCAGGGCTGAATTCTGCCTGTGCCAATAGGGGCTGATTTTATCCTGTCAGTGAAATCAGCTGCAGAATTTCTTTCCGCTTTGGCCGCACCGCTCTAACAGAGCAGCCTAGGAAAAGCAGTGAGCACAAGCGTAGGGGGAATCAGGCCTCTGACCCAAGTACTACATCACTATAAAGCTGCCACGTCAATACAGCAGTGTTCAGATGTTCTTTGGCCCCTGACGCTATCCTCTTCCCTAGACTATGTACAAAATCAAAAGAAACAATTTATGTACTTGCTTCCCCTCCTGCCTTCCCTTGCTCTTCCTTCATCCCCCTCCCCTTCTCAATGTCTAATCCATGCACTGGGAAGGTCACGGACGAATAGATGCGTAACAGCCACACTGAGAAAGTCAGGCGCTACGAAGGCACCTAACAGCAAGCTGAGAAATTGCAACTGATTCTTTTGGTACGGGTGCTAACAGGGAACAACCACATACTGATTTTGACTTATCAATAGTGCCATGTCTCCCTCATGTTGCTCACAACCCTCCCACATACCTAATCGCCAGGCAGCACTTTTCAGCTACTAATGGTTTTCTGACAATATAACCAGTCCATTTCAGATGTGCTGGCAGCACACCTACGGTGGTGCTAGCAAACTCTCTTATTACTTCTTGATAAAAGAAGTAAAGGACAAAAAGTTCAAGGAAGAAGTAAGTTGTTGATGAACCTGTGGGTGTCACTGGGAAAGATGGAACCAATAAACCCATACTTAGGTGCAGTCTGATGTTAGAAAAACAGAAGTGGAGAGGAAAATGGTATTCTGAAACCATTTAAAAGAGCTGGGCTATTACCACAGATTGCTTCTTATGGGAGGTAGGTAACTAGATGGCCTAGTGGAACTTCCTCGTTGACAAACCACCTGGAAACAGCTGATGTCCAGCTCTATGTCTCATTTTTGCCCCATGCAGTCTGTGCTTTTGCATCCTACAGTGAGGGGAATGGAGCCAGAGGCTTCATGTTAGTTCTGATCAAAGGCAGAAGTGATGCAGATACAGGCAAGGTGAAGTGTCAGAAGAGCTGGTGGGATGTGAAGGGCATTCTCCTTGGAGAACAGATGTCCAACTTTGGCCATTCAAATCTCCGTGTGGGATTCCCAAAAGCAGATCTAGCACCTTGCCCTGGCTCTCTTCTTCAGAATCCAAGGCCAGTTTGCTTCACTACTGCGGTTGGCGCATGGGAGTTGTTGTGTATCACCCAAAACTGAAGTAGAAAATAATTTTGAGCAGGACATGAAATACTGTGATCAGCTGACTACCTACTAAATTTGATATCAAATTCTCTGTACTTTACACTGTCGCCACAGTTCAGATCTTGATTTCCTAAGCTTTTGCAAAACTGACAATACCACATTGTGTATTGCATGAGTTGCCATGGAGGAAGCAGAGGGTTTGGGTAGTTAAGAGCTTTTGTTACACAAGCAGTGCAATGTTGCGAGTGCAGGACATTAACTGAATGCATTTGCTAAAATCAGAGAAAAATAAGGTTGGAAGAGACACCAAGAGTCTAGTCTGTCCCTCTGCTTCAGTCCCACCTATTTCGATCCCAATAGCAATATTCTCAAAAAACTTTCAGTAATGACAACTCCACCATTCCCTTAGGCCACTTATGATAGCATCCACAAGGTAAAAAGGTAAGAAAGCTCAGTGGTAACAGGATTCCAAAGACAAATTACACAGCTCAGACTTTTAGTTAAGGTTGCCGGTGAATTCAGCACACTTTACTTCATCAGTTATATCCTGGGAATCTTTTAATATAATCTTCAATGCCACAGGAGATAAAGAAGACAGAGAGCTAGAAGTCGAGCTAATGAACTTGGCTTCTGTGGCTCTGTGCTGGCTGAGGACCTGGCCTGTTTATTTCTTTTTAAAATGACAGCTCAGAGCCTGGAGCACAATTGCACAACAGCAGGTTGGCCTCTGAGGTTGCCACCTCCTGAGCACCTGATGTCCTGCCTGCAGCACCGGTCTCCTTCTAGTAAAGGAACTCTTCCTTACTGATGCAGGCCTTGGTAGGCTGCCACATAAACACTAGGGCAGAGTACTGATAGAAAGCACCCTTGAAAAGGGCCCAGAAACATCAGGAAGTAAGAACACGCTGGTTTGCTGAAGTGGGGATCATAGTACTCTCCACAGACACTGCCAAAGGCTAGCTTCTACCTCTGACTCATGCATTTTGCAACCCAGCTGAGATCAGCAGGGTAGTGCACCATGGAATTTGGTCGCTACCTGCTCTCTGCCTAGGCATCTATTTGCTCAAGAGTTCGATCATCACATCAGTTTATCATCTAAATGCTCTGGCATGTATTCATCCAACTGGGCTGGCACCTCTGTACATGGCACAGGATGTTATTTAACGTTGACGTTGATTTAATACTGAAGGTTGTTTTGCTGGGTTTTGTGGGTGTTGATTCCAGGGTTCTAGAGGAGAGTTCCTCCCTGGTAAGCTGATAAGCTGGTATTTTCTCATATATGTGTATGGCATCCAGAAGTGGGCAAAAAGATGCATTTCTGATATAAAACAACAAATCAGATCAGTGGCTATACTTTCTTGCATCTTTCCGTCTACTGTCTCATCCCTTTTCTTCAATACCAGTTTTTGCATGATTATTCTCTTTTCTGACCTCTTCCTTTTTCAAAGTCTTTCTCCTCATTTTCTCTGTTCACTCATTCTTTTCAGACACCTGCCTTGCACAGCATCTCCTATACTTCCTCCGTGTGTTGCACACTTAGGGGGGTCTGCAACATGTGATTCAACAGCAGAATGCCTCTCCACACCTTGTTGCATGGCCTGACAACATTGACACTGTTTTACACCCTTCATGATCTACATTTTGAATTTCTTTCTCACAGTTCTTTTTTTCTCTTTCCTCTTTCTTGCCCTGTAGCATTTTGCTCTTCTCTATTCATCCCCAGTAAGCGACACCTAAATTGGTTTGGGGCATTGATCAGCAGGCTTGTGAAGCCGCTTGCACGTGCATGTACAGCTTAGCTGCCATGTCAGGAGAGAGCGTATCACCTCTGCAATGACACTTGAGTCTGCAGTGGCATATCAGACTGTCTTCTGGAAGTATCTATCTTCACAGCGGCTGCAAACACAGGGAGAAAGGAGGAGCCACTTCCCACATTGCCCAGGCATATCTTCATGAGGAAAGGACAAGCAAAACTCACTGGCATTCTCCTCTCCCTGCACAAGATTAATGTGGACTCCTGCCAAGTCAATAGTTTGACACACAGTTTAAGAAATACTGTTACAACTCAAAGATGCAGCACTCACTAGACCCCCAAAACACAGCACATTAATCTTTTCAGTGCTTGGGCGTCCACAGCCCTTTGAAAACAAAAATCTTTCTTACAACTCTGTGTTCTTCTTGTTCATACTCTCTTCTCAGTTTCCTCTACTCTATTTCATGCCTAAAAGCGGCAAGAGAACAGAGACCAACTGGCAGACAAAGAATCAGTCAACAAGGCTGCTTAGTCTACTGAGAGCTCTCAATGATACCTTCGTTTTATTCTGTACCTTTCTGTAAACAGGTGCACTTCACCTCCAGAGTTTTACTTCAGTAAGTATTATGGGATTTGGAAAGATTTGAAAATAAGCTTACATAGCTGGTTTATCCTATCAGTAATGCTGATAACTGCATACCTTCCTTGGCTGGCAGACTAAACCTTGAGTAAAGTCATACACTACATTAGACTAACAATCAACAGAAAAACAGATAGGATTCATCTTTTATTATTGTTATTCAGCATGAATCCTGAAATGTAACAAAAGCTGAAAAAAAGCTCAGGCTTTGGATAATTTGTTAAAAGAGTAAAATGTCTTCATCTTGATCCTAACACGGGACTGACTATACTAACTGAGGCTAACTTACAGACCTGTAACCAATCCTTCAGATGTCAGTTCAGGATTACGTATTATCTCTATTATTTCAGACTGAATCTCCTAATTTGTATCATGGATACTAGGGTACACCACTACAATCCTGTGAGAAGGATGGTACAGACCAGTTTAATAAAATCTTTGCAGAAGAAAATAAAAATGTTTTTGAACTGTGAAATATTGCAAAGAATTTACAACTGTTGGTTTACTTATGTGATTATTGGGTAACAGATTTTGAAAAATTAAAATTAATAAAGGTTTCACCCTGCCTAAAAGTCAAGAACATTAATCAGTGAATTCAAGTGGTAAAACTCCACCACAGTAGCAAAAACAATGTGAGAAGTAAGCACATCAGCGTCTAGTCCATACAAGTTAATGAACCTAGCTTCTGCTTTATTGAAATAGGTATGCTTATAGGCATCGACAAATAAGCAATACATTTTACTTTACACAGCTTATCACTTGCAAATTTTGAAGGCTCATCTGACTTTCAAATACAGTATCAAGAGTGTGTACAAAATGAATACAGGCATGAATCCTTTATCTGGGTTGTACATAGCTGAAATTAAGATATTAAACTCAAGATTCAATTAAATGTGGAAATTCTCTCCTGCAGTATAAAGTATTAATGATTGGGTGAACTTTTTTTTTTTTAAGATTGCACTGTGTCTGCACTGACCTGGTACATCTAGCCTATATTGTTCACACACACAACGTACGTAAGGCAAGCAACTCTTAAGTCCAGTAGAGGTATTTCATTTTCAAGATAAAAGACAGCAACCCTGAATTACTAGCAGGCCAATCCTACAACCATTATTCACTGGAAGCACTCAGCATGATGAAAGGGTGCGAAGTTAGTACTAAATAACACTGGGCAACAACTGAAAATTTTGAAAGAAAAAGCCCACAAAAGCAAAGGTAATGAGATGCAAGACACACATTACTGAAATGTGGTAGAAAAGCATGATTCAAGACTAAGATATCCTCAGCTGAAATTAATTTTTCTTCTTTGTTCTTTGTTTATAAGATGCATAATGTTAAATTCAAAATTCTGTATTTAGATACCTAAATAATTAGACTGATTTCCAGGTATACCAAACAGTTTTCCCCAGACCTCAAAGACTGCTTGCACTGCTTACCACTGAGGGTGAGGAATGACCTATCTGGCCTAGAAGTCACCTGTGGATTTTTTTGTAAGGTGTATTCTTTCATGGCTGGTGGGGTTGTTGCACTAATTCATCAATGGATTCCTTTTCCTGAGACCAAACACAGTATGGAAATGGCACTGATGATGCAGCTCAAGTTTCTCCCTAAAAGCAAACAAAAGGAGAAAGAACAGATATATAATTACAGGAGCTATAAATTCATCACTAAGAAAGTAGAAGACTATTTATATTCTGTTGGCTACTGTGATGAAAAATAATTAGAAAGAATGTTATTCAACATAGTTTACTGAAATTATTTGCTCCTATTATCTTAAGAAGCTATTTAAAGATCAAGTAAATCACAGTTAAATGCAATCACTCCCTACACACTGCATGTGTTGCCTATGCTCTTAACTAATGAGATTCCTTTTGTACTGTGGAAAAAGGTCACATTTTGAAAACACTAGATCAGCTATCCAGATTCAGTTGTTATCCAACACAATACTGCCACATGTAACATTCATTCCACAGCTGGGGTTTTATGTCCAAAGATACAGTCCCCTAAAATACATGGTTCAAAAAACACATTAATATCACATCTAAATCAAGAGCACCCTAAGCGGGATGGGGCAGAAAGCCATATTATGTGAGATAGCACTTGAAGGAAAAAGTAATTAGGACAACTACATTCACTTTGCTATTTGGTATCCACTGGAGATCGTCATAGAAGAGATATAACAAACATGGGAACAAGGGTGACAGCTTCCTCCGAGATGATTTTTTGTTGCTTTTGGTTCTCATACTTTAGTACAGAAACAGCAATGGACTACTTCCCTCAACACCTAATTAACACTATCAGAGACCCCAGCTTCCCCCATTAATTCAAAATATCCCACCTGATCTTTTCTAGTGTATGCCCATGTACTAGTTTAACAGTTGTTAAATGGACTGACTCCCTCAATCAGACAGAGCAGCTATTTTAGGAGGGTCCCAATCCTACAAAACTGAGGACATAGCTCTCTCCCAACTTCTACCTTACATAGTCATTCAAAATTGTGCAAAATATTGTTCCACCCTATTAGAGTGGTTACATTTTATGCTCCATGTCATAAAGCTAAAAGATTATTGCAGCCTGCCCAAAATTAAGAGGGCAAGGAATGGAATGTACATGGGAATGTACATTGCAACCAGGGGAGCAGAGAAAGCTCAAGACCTCTGTAAGTGCTTTCTATTCATGGATATGACAAAACCTGTTAGAGATCCTTCTTATAAAAACTGAAAGTGCTGCCTTTTCCTTTCTTCTTGGTGGGCAGTCACTGTACATGATAAAAAGAGCTATATAAAATGAACTGCAGACCTGGTTTTAGTTCAGTTATAGCTTTCTCCTTCAGTCCTGAGAAATGCACTGAACTGAGGCAGAAGTGACTCATTTTTCTCAGTAACATTGCTCCAAAGCAATTGACAGCAGAGAAACAAGATACTGGCCTATGATAGCAAGACAGAAGAGAGTGTTCCAAGAAAGTTCCAACTATACCTTTATGTTCATTGCAAGTATGCCAAGTTTAAACATATTTTCTTTTCTTACTCATTGGACTACATCCTGAAGGACAGTTTGGCATGCATCCATGGGAGGGAGACCCTGAAAGAAATATATGGAATACACGTAGTTTACCTAATGAGAAATGTCTATAGAATGTTTAAGTCAAGGCTGATCTTAATTTCCACTACTTGCTTAATAACTAACACTGATAAAAGGGAATGACAGGGTAAATATGCTGCACTTTGCCCTTCACTGTATCTAGACATGTATGAAATATCACCCACTACTTTAGACTCCTTCCCACAGTTGAGCCAAAAGCTAAGTGTTCAAAGCAGTGTTTAACTGTATGGAATGATCCTTTCCGTTTATAACAAGATTCCTGCTGGTCTCTCCATCCATTTCAGTTAGGTTCCACCCTTATAAAGCCCATTTGTTGACACTATTCTTAACAATTCATTTAGATTCTTAATTAGTCTATTTTATAAGCTTCATTATTTTAGTTAACTTTTTTTTAATGAAAGGGTGCTGTTGGTATGAAAATGGAGACTGAACCAATATTCTGATCATTATGTTTCATGTTCAGTGAGAGTACCCTTTCAGATGTGTCAGATTGGGACTGACGCAGTCTATTTGTATCTACTGACACGATCACAACCAGTTCAGATAAGGACATTCCCTTTCATTATAGCAGCACTGGTATAGACACTGTAATTGCTTGCAGAAATGTTAGTTTAGCAGGAATTTTCTATCTAAAGCAAGCAAAAGTTCTTGTATACAAAACCCAGGAACTATAATAGTTCTGTTTCACTTTTGCTTCATACTGATAATACCACAACTTTGACACTGCCATCTGAAAAGGCTCCATGTTATTTCTGCATAGAAGGCTCAGTAACGAAGCTTGCAAAATAGGTCTCCCAAGAATTTATTCTGCTTAAGAAAGGGTAAGGAAAATGGTGTATATATACGGGCTATTTGTTTAACTAGATCTGTGCAAATTAGCAATTTAAAAAACTGGCTGTTCAACTCCGAAACAAATCTTTACAGTATATCATAGGAAAAGTGGTCAAATGAAAAGGAGACATTTGAAGTCGGACTTTTGAGCAAGTATAAACGAGATGCGTGAAGCGAGGAATAAGGATAGGCAGGGAACCTCCAAATTTTACAGGGCTAGCCAGGATCTTCTGGGGGACTGCAAGCTGCTTCCCTTGGAAGTTAGGTCCTGAAAAATGTTGGTGAGAAATGATCATGTTCCTTCCATAAGCCAGAAAAGCAGAGAGCAAGTTTCACTCCTCAAAAGGTATTGAAGGTATTGCTCTGGAGCATGTGCAGAAAGAGTTCGACTTACAGTTCCCTGGAGGGGCTGCAATTACGTGCCACCTCTCCAACACTAAACGAGAGCTCACGCTAAATAAACCTTAACTCATCTGGTTCGGGTTTGAGATAAATGGTCTACTGTGTGTATAGAGTTGCTCGTCTATCAATCTGTATCAATGACTGGAGGGAGAGGAGTGAAAAGAAGAACTTTCAGTGGTTTGATTTGATCTAATATGTCTGAAAAAAAAAATTTTTTTCTACAAAATGCTGATATACAACATGATGCCAATGGATTGTTAATTACTGGATGTAAAGAGAAAATTTTGATTTACATTATACTGGCAATTTATGCCGCATGGAGAAAATAATAAAAAAAAAATGCTTCCTTTTACTGATTTTTACACAGAATATTACCATATTCTGGTAGAACAAAGTACATCTGCCGAGAAACTAGCTCACAGTGCGTGAAGGCTAGTATCTCTGCCAATATTAGCTTTATGGACCAAGTAATAGTATTATGCTAATAACAGCTGATTGCTATTTGTGTACCAGACTGTTCCAATACCATGGTGATGAACATGCTGTTGGTGTCTGGAACAGATGGACAGAACATAGAGATATTTACTTTGATTTTAAGACAAATAGGATTACCTGTTTCATTAGCAAGTCTACATGAAAGCATGGACAGAAACACATGATCCTATCTTGATCTCCAGTAGCTGATGGGAAGAAGACAGTGTATACAATAAACAATTCACCCTAGCTTTCATGAAGGGCAACAGCTTTGAATCACTTGTAAAGCCAATGCAGCTGTTTTATGCTGGTAAGAGGCGAAACAAAATTTGCCATCTCCTCTCACCTTCGGTCAGCAACATAGCTCCTTTGCAGTTCTCTGCAAAGCTGATGCTTCAGACATATGAGATGAGGCAATTGGCTGTGTGGTGCCCTGTTCCAGTGATTCTTTACCTGATGACTTAAGGACCCCTATAAAGAAGAAGGTGTGACAGCTTTTCACCATCTCTGGAGAAGAGAACTGGAAGAACAATGAGCTCCTCTTCAGCTCATCTTTTTGATTTGACACTGAAATGGAGAGAAAAGTACATTTAAATCCCACGGTGTTGATTCTTAACCCCTACCACAAAAGTCTAGATACCAACTTTAATCTACACTCTCTTCCTTCAGAGAAATGAGGAAGAAACACAGGCCCTGAGGCAACAGAAAAGGGAAATATTTTCACTGTTGGTTGTGCAGTTTTGTTTAGAATTAAGCCCATGATACTGGAAAAAAATGATCTCAGGGCAATATAACATAATATAATACA
Source organism: Apteryx rowi (assembly GCF_003343035.1). Taxonomy (NCBI): domain Eukaryota; kingdom Metazoa; phylum Chordata; class Aves; order Apterygiformes; family Apterygidae; genus Apteryx; species Apteryx rowi. Next base: position 1,565,078 of record NW_020450794.1, on the reverse strand, counting down.
CATTACAAGATATGATGCCATATACTACAGGCAAACTGGTTTTGAATGACTGAAAAAGCAGTTATGCAGCAGGGAAGAGTGCTCCGACACAGAGCACTGGGACCATAACAACAACAACTCCTTTCCTATCTCAGTGAAAAGCCAAAAGAGGAAACTGGAATCTATTGCTTTCATATAAGAGCTGCCAATTTCCCACTGGTATCAGAAGCCAGTCATGTTTGGAAAGGAAATGACCTATTGCTGCATGGCAAAGCTAGCAGGTGCAGATGGCATGTGAACAACTTTCCCAATCACTGATCTGCCAAGGTCACAAAACAGAAAGTACAAATGGTTTTAAGGACAATCATTCAGTTCCTGCCAGGTCATCTACAGATTCTGAAAGCACTTCATTCCATTCGGCATCCGAAAAGGTTTGAAATAAGGCCACTAAGGTGAGGTGTCAGATCACTGCAGCAATATATTCCCCCCTCCAAACACAGGCAAACAAAATTTTATAAATTCAGATATGTGAACAAACACTAGCACATGCTGAAGCACCACAATCATTCAAATGCACACATTGGCAATGCCTTGTCTTTAATTCAATCATCCCTTAATGCAGCCAGAAATTTTGTTCGAAAGTGTCTGCTTCTCCCGCAGCACTGCCTGGCCTGCAGACAGCTTCGCAATGTCAGGCTGCAGCACAGAGATATGTGAAGGGAGGTGCCGAGCGCCCCTGCCAACCCCACGAAACCCAGCACGCGCTGTCTCACTGTGGGGTGCAGTAAAGGGCGTCTCAGGATGAAACCAGCAACAGTCACACCAAGTGCTGAAGGTGGTTTTAGAGAATGAGATTTAGGATGCGGCCTCTGCTGAACATGTCAAGCAAAGTCAGCGTCTGTGAAGGCTAGGGATGTTAACCAGGGGTGTATGCAGCCGGGGCCAAATGAGAAAACTTTCTGCCATGCTTTCACTTTCCATTCCCTTAGCCCGGCAAGTAACACCCATCTACATCTACATCTGTCCAAGGCTTCATGTTATACCACTAAAACATGAAGAGATTTTATACAGGTCCCCATTCACATCTGAAATACAGAGGCTTGAGAAGCTCACAGGAAATCGCAAGGGGAAGAAGGTTTCCAAGAAACACAGAGCCACATCAGCACTTTGCTCTTCGTTGGTAGATTAAAAAAAAGTTCAAAGAAACCTTCTCTGCCTCTCTGTGGAGCAGGCTGAAATACGGTAGAATGACTTCCATTTCTGCAGAATTTTGCATTTGCAAATACTGACTGTATTTTCATCTGTTTTCTCTTACTGAGAAAAGTAAGGTTGGATATACTGCTTAGACTGGAATTTATTTAAAAACACTGCAATGATAGCTGCACATAAGAGACAGCAACCCTTCCTCCTTCTGAGCATTTATTTCCTCTATCCTGAAATGGGTGTCTAAGATAGATGGAACGAATCATTTTCTGGAGTGCCTACTTCCCTTTGCTGAATACTGACCATTTGCGAGACAAGATGGTTGAAATTTAGAGTGAAATTTCATTTGGCTTTGCCAATTACTTCTGAGTTCTTCAAAAAGAAGTGCAGAGCAGCGTACAATACCATCGTGGCACTCTATTGTCTCAGTAGTTCAGTCTGTTCATTTTCACTGGGAAAAAGCAGACTTTCCATGCACTGGCACTACATTTTTAGCCTGGGTTCTAGAAGTTAAACTATATGCTTTCTGTTAAGCTTTGTTAATATCCCCATATGTAGCAGAAATGCTGCTAAATTATCACCACAAATTGGTCTAGAATGATGAGGTCATATTTCAAGCACGAGACCAGAGAGTGAAAATCCCTATACACAAGGCATTGCCAAATTCAAGGAGGAAATATATGGGGAGGAGGAAAGAAAAGAAATAAAATGAAAAATCATCCTGTTCTTGAACTGTAACTTCCAGTTTTTCTTAGATATTCACTAATGAAATCAATGAAATATTAATAAAATTTAATTTTTTAAGCTGACAATATTCTTAAGTATTTTTGAAAGATGTATTGCTTTTTTTCTACCAACCTTATTCCTACACTGATCTGACTGTATTTTGAATATATAGGGCAATAAATAAAACCTTCTGTTTGCTCTCTTTTTCCTTCATAATAACCAGCTGAGGTCTACATCAGCACAGAACAGACTTACCCAAAACAACTGCTGCATCCACATAACGACAGTATAGTGGGTCAGACCAAAGACCCACCTAGCTCAGTATCCCATCCCTCACTGTATATTTTGTTCTAAGGTTGAACAGGTCACAGGGACAAGGCACTCGGAAATAAGATTTGCTAGATATCACTTTGCCACTACAAAGTACTCTGTGATGATATTCCAGGCATTACTGAGCTGGCTATCCCCTACTTGGCTTGCTGTAGTGGTGTAAAGCTTATTTCTGGCTTGATCTACAAGGAGACCCAGGGAACATTGAGTGTTCCTCTAAAACGTGATCTGAGATGCTGTGACTTACACTGAGCATGCAAAGAGGAAGACTAGGACTGCTATGGATACGGTCCATGCTCTGGGGTGCCAGGGTCACACTCTATATGGCTTTTAGGGTTAAATCTTGCTTTCTGTGACCCAGACAACCCTTCTAATACTTAGTGTCAAGGGAAGACTATAAGGTTAGGGTAAACGCATTAAAAACACTCTTCCAGTCTCCAGCTTCCATAATCATTTCTCTCTCCTTCAAACATGAATGTATATGCCCACGTCTGCTGCCAAGGCCACACAGAAAGACCTTTTCCACTCACACAGTCATAATGAGGGCCATGCTGCTCACTTACTACGCTAAGCACAAAGAGTACCCCAAACTCCACTCATCTAGATTCACATGGTACGCAGAGTGTTAATAGAAACAAAAAGAGGGCACTTATCCTTCACAATATCTAAAGAAGGCTTCAAATTATAGTCCCTTGTCTTCCCAAGCTTGCTTTTATATATAAGAAATCCAGGTCCTTACTAAAAGAATATTCTAAACGAGTGGAATTAAAACATTATAACATGACAGTTGAATTTCTGAGTATGGAATAATGTTTTATTTTTTTTTTATTAAAAATATGAACTCTCATTAGTGGTCAGCATTTGGGAATAATGATTTATTTTTTTTTAGAATTCAGTAATTCCACCCTTTTCAGCTCTGTTGTGGCAGGTAGCCATAGATGTCGTCTGAATATTTTTGTATAGGAGGAGCAGAACTAGAGGCCAACACTTTCTCCCCACACTTAACAACCAACCTGTCAGGCCTTTTTCATACATTGTCAAGAAACAAAGGAGAACAGATATCTTTCTTCTAAATACTTCTAAGGTCAAATTTAAGGATTTACCATTGACAATCTGTCACCAAAAGTAGTTCCTTTGAAGTTACTGCACATACCCAACAAACTCATAGATGATACCCAAGACTCAGTTCCAACTGGCTGACAAACATTACGTTTGATGCAGGAAAATGGTCCAGGAGCCTAAAAAACACCACAACTTTTCCTGGTCTGGAGCTGATTCTGACGTTAGCTAAGCTTATGCAAGCACAGGTCTGAATGGTCAAAGTACCTGAGCCTGTGCTAGTTCACAACAGCGAGAGAGAGCACTGCTCTGGCAGGAATCATTGCATACTCCAGTCAGGCAACCTCTATCAGAGTGTTGTGAAAGAGTCATTTGGCAGGTCTGACACCACCCTGAATTCCTTAAAGAGGGGAATTCTAACCTAACTACCACAGTATTGTTCAATATTATAAACTGCAACTGTCTGAAGCAGGACTGAAACTCCGCAAGCTGATTGCCAGCAAGCAGGAACTGAATGCAGAAGTCTACTATCTCACAGAGCAATAAAAGCAATGATACAAAAAAAGGTGAATAGGACCTAACTTCCTCAGATTTAACAAGATCTTATCCTTGGATAACAGCTGTGTTGTTAGACTGCATTAGTAGACATACTAGGTTCTAGTCTACATACAGTTTTTGTACAGGCATTACTACCTTTCTAGAAGCATGATTTTAGAGTTCATTTAACTGAAATCGCTATTATGTTACAAGCTCTAGTGGCTTGTACATTCTTACAGAGAATTTCATAGAAGCAAAGAAGTACCTTTATTGTACCTACCTACACAGATTCTTCTGTCCTAAAGACATTTTGTGTTTGGTGGAGAAAACTTTGGTAATGAGATAAGCATACAGATAAAGCTTTTTTGCTTTGTGCAGGCAAGACATATGTATCTTTTTACATAGAATGGCATGATCTACATGAAGCCTACATTTTATCTTACAAAGGCCAATTCAAGGTATACATTCCTTTGTATACACTAAATTTTTAGCTGGTGTTAGCAAATATGAACTAGCATATTCAAAACCATCCCTGGAGCTAAACAAATTTTTCTGACACAGAGAGGAAAATCATGCAGCTGTTTATTCTGAACAGCTCTTCTGATAGTCTCTCATTTTCCATTTAAGCATTTTTTCCTTTCCTGGGACAAAAGAGTAGCCTGCCACTACCACATACTTCAGCTACTGGTTCTCAAACAGTCAAAGAAGGGTTATTTTTCAAGTCAGCCAAAGCATTAGCAAGACAATAGAGCTCTGACCTAACTGGAGGAAGATTTGATAAAAATGTTGATAAAAACTACAGAAATTTGTTATGATTCACAAAAGGTACCTATTAAAATTGATCTAGATACATGCTTCAGTAGATTGTTTTGTGCATCAGTTACTGGATTTTGTTTTCCCCTACATACCAGCTGCAGCTCCCATAGAAAAAAGAGTATATATTACTTTGGAATGACTAACAGGTTAAGCAAAATGAATTATATCAGTAACAACAACCAAACAAAAAGTCAAAAAAATGTAATTATATAGAGGTTTAGACCAGAATCTGTAATTCTAACTACATATTAGACATACATATTTTCACCTAATAAATAACGAAGTTCAAAAAAACCCTAACAAATTCCCCACAAAAGTACAGTGTTGTAAACTAGTACCCCAGCTCTCTACAAAACAGCTTCAGGGGCCACAAAGTGAAAGCACATTGCAGTGCTGCTTCTATTCACCCTTTCTGTGCCAACAAGAACAACTCAAATTGGAGATTACCTTGCCAGTGCTGGAAACCACCATGCTTGGGGGAAGCACCTTCTCTAACCGTTCCGATTTCCTGAGAGAAAAAGGCCAATGTCATCATATTTTGTGTATGAGCGCCTATTCCACTCCCTTCAGTTCTTCCTCAAATAACTTCTGAATCCAGTGTCTGTTTTCAACTAAATTTGAAAGCGAAACAGAGGTTTCAAGAAGCACAGTTGTTACTAGTGCACAGCTAGGAAGGAGAGATCCAAACGGTGTGTCCAGCCATGGGAAGGATGTAGCAAAAGCCCTATTCTTATCAGACATGAGACAAGCCATCTAGGACAGACACAAAGACCATCCAGGCCAGGGGAAAAACTTAGATCAGAGCTTGTCCCTGACCAGCCATGAAAGAATCCACTATGAGACACAAATCCATCGGAAACCAGGCTTCAGCGATTCCATTGCTCATGGACCTACTTGCTCACTTCTCTTAGATTTTTCTACCCCACAGAGAACTAGCATTCCCTAAACATCTGCTCATGCCATTCAGTCCGAGGTTATCCCTTATACTCGAACTGCCCATTCCTCTTAAAAACTGTCATTTATATTTAATGAGGACTTTTTTCCACCCTCAGAATAGATCTTTGTGCCCCAAACTCTTAAATACTTCCTCAAATATACTCTTTCCATCTAATCTACCTAGAACTTTTCTCAGTGTAAGAAACCATTATCTTAGATGGCTCACTGGTGTTAGCTGTAAAAGTGTATGGATCTTTTTTTTTCTTTTTTTCTGCTTGTTGAGCTTGGATATTCAGGCCTTTTTTGTGGAGGCAGAAGTCTCGCCTGCTGCTGTCACATGCTTGTGCATTATCAGCAAGCTTTCATGTCCCATACAGATGTCTTCCTCTAAATCTGGCAGTGCCAGTGGATAGGATTAACAATGTCAGAAGTTCCTCCACACTCCTCAGATGTGCTAACAGAAGAGTTTATGGGAGTAGTGCTAAATCAGGTGAGGCAAAGTCAGTTGGCATATCTCAGAGCAGGATTTTAAACTGCTTAAGATAATCTGGCTAATTTTGCTTAACATGAATTGGGGAGAACTCGCAAAACCTGCTGTGCTGACAGGTCAGTCGGTAGCTACTAGAAGGACCCAGGTAGCTGTGGATGGGAAATCTCTTTCCTCTGCGCATCTAGATCTGGAATAAAACTTCTGTCCATGTTCCAAATTAGGCAAGGCTGCAGCTACTGTTATCCTAAGAAAATCAAGAAACAAAAGAAATGGAGTCTTTCAGACTCCAAAACCACCTAGGTAAGAGAGGAAACCCTATTTCTTCAGCGCTACACACATTATAAGGTCCAGGATTATTGCACTTTTTCATAGAGCAAATATTTTTGGCTCATTCTCTAGTCCCAGAAACATGACTGTGAATGACTAAAAATTAAAAAGCTTAATTTAAACTCATATACAGAACAGTGGTTAGATTCAGTCTTTCAGCTAAGAGTGCTTACCAGTACTGATGAGGTATAAGAGGCAAGTTTTGCATATTGTTTCACAGTTTCAGTGGTCTTACTTAAAAAACAAACACATACACACACAAAAACAGGTGCTCATCTTGACCCCAAATAAATCTAAAATTGCTTTATATTGGTATCTGAAACTCAGCATGTATGTTCTAAATGAACAAATGCCGTCTTCTATGCAGACACTCCAGAATTGTGTGTGCTTAAAACCTTTTAAGCATCAAGTACGTTACATTCCTTGCCTTCAGAATGATATGGGAATGTTTAAAGACTGAGTTACCTGAAATATCATCATGACAACTGTATCCCGGTACCACATCTGCATACAAGAGGCACAGCATGGCCCCATATTCAGTACAAAGAAAAAGCATGTATTTACATAGTGATAGCTATCATCTCACTGCAGAATTTCCATAAAGCCAAAGGACAAATAGTACTTAAGACCTGCCTGTGCCTTGTTCCAGCCAGTGTTGCCCACTCAAGTTAGAGTTATTTCCACATAAATAAGTTGTGAGCAATGCAACCAGTGAAGACTGGCCTCTTGGCGATTTGTGCCTCAGAGGGGAGCTTGAATGAATTTTCAGTTGTCTAGTGAGCAATGAGTTCACACAGCAAATTTTCCCTCAGTAGAAGGCAGTACTAGGATCTCTCTCCTCCTCCCAGCAACCCATTTTCATAAAACTGAGAGGAAGCTGGAAGGTTGGAATCCTCTGTCTCTGCTGGATTTAAGTGAAATGGCCAAGGGGGTTCCATATTATTAGCACTGGATGGTGGGATAGACAGAGTATGATCACATAAGCCTTATTTCTTTAGGGAATCCAGCTCAAAGAACCACTCTTTATGCACTAAAAAGACAGCTATTAATTCACTAACTTACCTCCTACAGATAAAGGAGGTGAAGAAACAAAGCAAGCGAGTGATGATCTTAACTGAGGAATAAATTACTCTTGGTAGTCAGATGGGAGAAAAGCCTCTGAGGAAATCTAATTACCACACCCTGTTGGTTATTAAAGGACTGTATGGAAGCCATGGCTGGGCGACTGCTTATGCAAACTTAAGAAAATGTTTGTTTAATGAAAAGATTAAACAAAAGTTTTCATGACAATGTCTGCTAACAGGACTTGAGTATTACACAAAACCTGATCTTGCATTCAGATCCATCCATGTAGACTATTGTGTCTATGTGGAGCAGGCAGATTTGTGCATGCACAGTTTAACTAAAGGATTCCAGCCACAGGGGGAAAGAAAAAGGCAATATTTTATGTCTACAAGCTCGGACAAAAAGCAAGCATGGGAAATCAGTTCTCTAATAGATTGAGGTTTACTCCCATAGTCTACACACATTTACTTTTTGAGTAAAGCAGAGTTGCAACAGATTCTATTCAAAGGATTTGCTGCTTTGTAAACTTTTAAAAGAAGACTTTTTATGTGCATCAGTACTGCTCATACTTTGTTGGCCATAATTAATCCTTTCAGCTGGGCTGCAGAACCTGAATAATCCATGACAGGATTCACATATACACAATTTGTACAAAAGACAGTACTGTGAATGCCTATTCTTAGGCCCCTAAAAAAATAACAGAGGAAATAAAAATTAATGAAACTTAAACACCCCCCCCCCAAAAAAAAAAGACTTGGTGCTTTTTTTCCCCCCTCCTAGTTTCTGAGCCTTTATGTCACATTCAAAATTTTGTTACCAAAGTTTTTTCCACAACCACAAGGGCTAGAAACAGAATGAAAAATTTTTAAATTGAAATTTGGACCAAAATACATATTTTTAAGATCTCAGGCTCTAGGGAAAAAAATCAATCATCATATATACAAAATTCATAAAAACAAGTTAAAAGCAACATTTCTACACTGAATACCCACTGGAAATAAGCAATGCTAGAGAACTTCCCTGGCTACATTTTGATCGTCCCAGTGAATGGTACCGTTTACAATCTTCAGAAAGATTAAAAGTGGGATGTTGCACATAGCTACTGTGATTCATTTAATCTTTTTTTGTCTTTTTCCAACTAGGCATTTTCATAGGGAAAAAGCAATGACGTCATCAATTTCCCCGCTCTGCTGAGGCAGGGTAAGTGCGAGATTCTGCACTGTTTTGTTGATTAGAAAATTTCAGCCAGTGACATTTTTAACAAAAGTAGTTTCTCTTGCAATTACTTTGGGGTGGTTCATTAGGGAGATACAAGTACCTTATAATCTGCATAGAGATCACAGCCAGGCAATGGATAATCATCTGCCCTTCCAGAACACTTAAAAGAAGCTCCAGAGGTTGACATACATATTATTTAAATAAAACAGTACAGTATTTTATTGGAGATTATTCTTTTCTGCAACTTGATTTTTCCCAGTAAGAAGAAACGAACCCAAAAGAGAATGGGACAGAGTAAATTCTGCCTCTCCATTATGCTGCAGTCTTTCCCTCTACGGATATTAGTCTAAATATTTTAAAATCTAAGAAAACTCACAAAACCCCACATTGCAACTGTTAAACAACTCTGTTACATTTTGTTAAGTATCAGTCAAAAAGGACAAAGCAAGTTGCTGCCACCTTTAACAACTAAGCTGCTTGTCATTTCAGTGTTTAAGAACAAGGGCTCAGATACTGAGCTATCTGTGCCTAGCTCCTATTTCAACTAGGATCCACGCTTAACTAATGAGAGCAGTGAGTTGCTACTCAAGGCTGCCACCTCCTGTCTTAAACCCCTAGTCATTCACCCGCTAATGAGTAATCCGACCAGAGTGCTTCTCCTAATATACTCCCCTTGCTTGTAAAGTTAATTGTATATAGAAAGGATATTTCTGCAAAATAGTTAGACACAAATATTACATTAGCCACAAGAAGAAAGAAGATAGGAAGTAGATCAACTGTGCAATATGTTTGATCCATCTTAACAGTTGTCTTTCCATGGCCATCCAAAGCACTTATACCTAAAGAAAATCCAGAAAAGAGATGATTTACTTCTCAAGCAGCACTATGCCGCGTTCCACTACGCTGTGTTTCAGCAGACAGGCCTATCTATTTTATTATGCGTGTTAAACAGTCCCCAGATAAAAATACATTAGTAACATCTGAAACGTGTTACTGCATTTATAAATATTGATTAATTGGAGAAAGATTAAAGGGAGAAAGGTTGCATTTTTTTCCTATGATTAATACTAACTTTAAGTACAAGCGGCATCAAAACTCCCAAAATTAAGAAATTACAGAACGGCCTTATGCTTTGCTCGCTTCAGACATCTGACAGTTCTTTGCGTATAATCAAATAGGCTGCAGCCTTGCAACCTTCTATTCACATGCGAGACTCATTTTATGAGTCTGGCTACTGGAATCAAAGTAAACACACATTATTGTGTTATTATCTAATTTGAGAGCTCAATTTCCTCCTTGTAAGGAAGCATAAAAATCATCATACAAAAGTATTTGACTAATGTAGCAAATGAATACTTGAAACTACTAGAGAAAAACTTCCTTCGTGTGCTATGTCTGTTGTCCAACTTGAAACAAAATGATAGAATGTCAGTGCAAATCAAATTCATATATCTGCATATTTTAAATCCCCACATTTTCATATCTGTTAAAGTGTCTAAATTTAAACACTGCAATTTACTTGATTTCTGTTATTCTTTCATGGTGAGCACTGTAACTGAAAGAGAGTCCAAAAGTGCTAAAGAAGGAGGAAAGGGTGTTTTCCCACTGCTTTACATATCCAACCTCCACCTGACTTTTACAAAAATTTTGCTTTTTTAGATCATGATAATTTTCAGAATGGGAGGTTGCTCTGCTCAAACCAGTAGAAGCAGCTTTGTCTTGTTTTCTCTTCTGTGCATTTTATTCAAAACCAAATCATTACTCTCTCTAAATTAAATAATTAATCCCTTTTCATGTTAACAGCCATCATATCATGTATTCAAGAATCTTAATATCTCTACCTACCTACCGCCTGTGTCGGGAGGACTATGCTTTTCCGTTTGTGAGGTGTAATATGCAACTGTGAGCAATCTACTGTGCACTGCCAGACAATAATTCTCTTAAAAATAAATTCCTTAAATAAGATTTTTTCTGAAAAGATTATTTTCTTTGAAATACAAGGCAAAAAGTCTTTGCAAAATTGCTAATTGAAAGTTTCATATATTTTTCAGCATAAGAACATAAAGAGAGGTTTTCCTTATTTTAAATGAATTTTGCATCCACTTATGTGAGCTGTTTGCCCATTTTCGTTCTCAGTCTTGGTAAGTCTTTGGCTTTCATTTAACCATGGTACCCTCCAGAGGCCTCTAGGAGGAATTCCAAGAGCCATATGCACTAGTCCTCACCTCAACATCGAATGCATTATTTCTCTTGCGCCATGGCAGTGAGCAGCAAAGAAAAAAAAGTTATTTTTGAAGGGGAAGGCCTTGAATTGCTTTCATATAATAAAGTTCTTATCACTAAACAGAGTACGGTAAAAAAGCGATTGTGTTGAATGTTGGTACTGCACTGCACATAAATCAATCAAATTTGCAAATGCCCATCTTTCTTAAGAAATTAATTCCAATTTTTAAGATCAGTTTAGTCCTCACTAAAAACAAAATGGGTTAAAAAACAACTCTTTTGAATAAAAGTAAGAAGTACAATTCAAACCACAAGTCATATCACATATTGACAGTTCCTATGCCTTCCGGAAAAGCTACTTAGTAAAAGATTTTGCACTTCATTATGAAATATTTCTCATTTTAATTACACTAGGTCAAACCTTCCTGGTCTTCAAAACACTCTACAGAGCTCTCCAAGGGCTGCAGAAGCAGCACTATCAAGCAGGAGAGCTTGAAGAACCTGCAGCACAATAGCACGGCAGGCTTTCCAGCATCCCATGGGTGAGGAAGATGTTCCCATCTCCTAACCTCTCTGCATGTTGCTGCCAAGCAACATATGAGCCAGGACTGAATCTCTCCAATATTCTTGCATGTGGCCTATTTACTAAGCACCTGGCCGTCCGTCCACCTCTGACTTCAATGATGCAAACTGTCCTGAAATCTCCGGTCATACCTCGTCTTGCTTTAGTGACTGCAAGTCTCTGCTTTCAAGTTCCTAGTACCTATAGATGCCTTTTTTTTTCTCAAATGCATTATAATAATAGACAAACTCCAAAGCTAACTTTAATTTACTCTCCCTTGCCATCAACCTCATGTGGAGCTAGACTCCACGCAGTGCTGCTATATGTTCTCATTTGGTAGTCTCACACCGTCCCATTGTCAGGGGCTCGCTTCATTTGCAGTTGGAAGGATTTTCCCCGATCATCTTTACCTCAAATTTATACTGGAACTTGAAGCACTTATATCTGTGAAACAGTGTAGGATTTCATCTTAATGAAATCTATACATAACAGCAGTTAAGTACATAATAATTGATATATATCAATCTATCATAATGCACTTGCAGACAATAACTTTTGAACATAAATTCAATATCCTTATTGTCACATATATATGTACACAAATGGGAACTAGCTTGATAACCAATGACTTCCTTCAGACCCGGTCATATTTTATCACAAAGTCCTTACTGTAACTTAACACAGACTAATCAAATAATACACACAAATTGCTGTTACCTGAGGTGTCATGTCCTCTGGAATTTTTCTGCTTTTCTAAGTATTCCTATTAAAAAGAGTAAAATAAGGGATACTCTTAAAATCCAATAGCATGTAACAATATTTTCCTTCTAAACAACGGCATTCCACAGTCATGTTTTTACAGAGACCAAGCATATACTCACATAAAAGTATTATGTAAAAGCTGAAATTGAAAATAACCATATGCATAAAAATGAAGAAGAATGGTAAAAAAAAAAGCAATTTGTTAAAAGTGACATTTATTCATATGGGGCTGAACTTCACAGCAATGAAGTGTGACCTGATTTGAAATCTCTTTAGTCTTTGAAAATTTGAGGTGAAAATAGACTTCAGCTATCAGAATTCTACCATCAGCAAATCATGTCAAACCCTTATTTTGTATATGCTGCGGATGAGTTTTGAAAACTACATTTATTTTTGAAAAAGTCAGTATTCAAGTTCCAAGTATTAAAAACTCAGTGTTGTGGTTAATGCACAGGCCTGGGCATCGGATGATTTAGATTCCAGTCTTGCTCTGTCTCAGACTTCCTCTATGAGAGTAATCACTTACAATTACTTTTCAGAGCTGGCATCTAATTTTTGACATCCCAGTTTTCCCTGCCAGACTTTAATATCTGGAACCCAGTTTTCAGAAACTAGTCTCATTGGCTTCAGCTAGAATGGAAAGAACCACAAATCTCTGCAAATCAGATTCCTGAAAGTCTGAATTTCCACTGGCTGCCATTTATATCTCTGCAAATTGTGCATAAAATGTTACCACTGATGTAAGTGGAGAATTCAGATTTACTGATAGTCTACATCCACTGCACATGCCTAAGCAATACAAAACATTTGAGGCAATGGAGAGTAGAGTCCTAGAGCATCTGGACACTTGCGGTAAGTGAGTCTTTATGCCCAAGGCATTTAATTTGCACATTTCAGGGCTTCAATTAAGGTCATCAGAAATTAAAGTGCTTCAAATAAGACGATGCAGTTGAAAAGGCAGGTTTTCTTTGCATTATTATAGATCCATAAACTATTTAGGTCCCTAACTTCCAGTGAAATCAATGGAAGTACATGTCTTACAGGGATGTAGGCCTTTGTGACAAAGCATCATCACACATACAGTGATCAAAATTCGTTATGATTTGCCTTGTCTGAATTCTATATTATAATTTCACTGTTTGTGATTGTGCTTTAAAAATTTTGAATAGCAAATGCCAAATATACTAAGTGATGATACATTGGTTGCGTATTTGAATCAAATTTGAAAAATAAAGTGACCTTTATATGTTCTTATGTTTATCTGGAAACAAATAAACAAAATTAGTAGCTCATACTTTCCAACTCTATGACACTAAAGAGGAAAAATAGTTTTCTCCATCTGTGAAGAAATGTTATTGGAAAACCCCCAACAGTAAAAACCCGTTCTCAACATATTTTAATTATTTATCCAAATACCTCACTCAAGAATCCTAGTATAAGCGACACTGTATCTATGATCTGCATGAAGATGTTTTGCAATCATGCCACTGTTTCCAACTCACATGACCAGACGGGTGGTGCTAAACAGGGAGGAGAATCCGGTCCCTTTTGTTCTTCACAGAAATCCAGGCCTGCTGAGCACTGTCATTCAACGTAGAGACACCTGAGCTGTCTTCTGTTAGCAGGAAAATCATCTGATGTAGGCTACCATGGCTACACTGCTTCTGGTGCCTAAGTGAGCTTGGTTTGGACAACCAGGAAAGTTGGCTATTCAAGATTTGGTAAAGGTCAGAGTCCCTTAATGCTAATGAAGTGGTCATACTATGTTGGGGGGAGGGGGCAAATCTGTCCTTTAAAACCAAGATCTATTTATAAGTATTCAGAATTGCTGAATATTTCTAATTTGTTATATACACTATTTCATAAATCCAACAAATGATACCAAATGTTTAGTCAATTCTAAGGGATTCTTTCTGTGAATCAGAAAACATATATTGCTAAAGTAATGAAATCATTCTGAGACAAAGGCAAAATACCTCAATGGGAAACAAAACAGATTCCTGAAAAGATGATGCTTAATATTAATAGTACGGCAAGATGTGCTGTTAAACTTAAGGGGAGCTTCTTTCCTTTGCTCTGCCAGAACAACACAGAAACTGGCCTCAATTTCCCCAGCCAGCACAGAGTAGACATAGGCAGCTCCTACACACGTGCACTGAGAGGGCTCAGTGAGCAGTGAGAGCGGGGCTAGAAACGCACCATTTGCTGCGCTTTTAGACTCTCCAGGCTGCCTTGTGGTAGAATTAAGAACATTTCTAAGGCTGAACAGATGCGGAAGAGGTGTCATCTGTTCCTCCTAGACCCTCCTTTCTCTGCTATACCGAGCAGACGTCTGGGACAGCTGTCCCAATAACTCATTCTTCCCCTTCTGTTCTGAGTAATTCCCATCTCTGTTCATATGGTTTCTCTATGCCTGCACATCAGGATAAGCACAGATCACTTGATCGGCCAGTTCATAAAAATGTATTCCTCTCAGTACAAGATAGATGTAGCGCTTTACCTGATAAGCTTCAGCACTCTGCTTAGTCATCCTGCTTTTATTATCTTCTATCACGAAGCCTTATTCTCTCACAAAAGTCACAGCACCATCTCCTATTAGGAAACCGTGGATAGATCTCTCCAGCACTTCAAGAACAACAGCAAGTGGAGTTCCAACATTTCCTGAGAGCAAAATTTTCCATTTACACAATGTTGTGCAAAGGATATTTTTCAACTAACTGCAAGAAAACTAAATTATGAAGCATATACACAAAATTGTTAGATTCCAAAAATAGAGAAAATATTTTTATTTATTATTTTCTTATATGCTTGCATATTTCTTTACAGCCTTCTGAGCAGGTTGCGCTAACTAGAATATACACAGAGTGGAATGCATGCAGGATATATACAAAGAAGGCAATTCAAATGTACACGGTATCCTACACTTTTACCCATAAATTCACTGATTTTTAAGCTTTCCCTTCCAATATATCTTTACATTATATGACTGATCTACAAAAGATATACCAATCCCTGTATCTTGGGTGTAATTTAATTAAACCCACTACTATGATTCATTAACAAATATATTGTATTTTCAGCATGGTTCAAGCACTTCACAAATGCTGACACGTCACAGAATCTCCCTGGCTTTGTGCTGTTCCTCGACGCCCCCAATGTGGAGAACAGATCTCATTCTCCACTGATACAACAATGGATGCGCTGGCATGGAGAAGACGTTCTCCGTTACCCTGCTCGTAGCAAATGGCACTGACAAACACTGACCAAGCTACAACTTCTCTCCTTGCTATTAACAAGGTTGCTGCCATGCTCTGCAACCTTCCTTAATACCAACTTGCTTTTTTGTTGTTTTTTTTTTAAACTTTTGAACATGAAGCAGTATCTTAGTTCGATTAAAACCAGTAAAATAAGCTTTAAAATACAGTTCAGTCAAACCACATTGTATTTCCTCTCCTGCATTGTATGTGACCTTTGATAAAACACTGAAAATCTTTTAAGGCTATCCAACAACGGATAGCAATAGTTGGTAGCAAGTACAGTGATGGATTTAATGACTATACTGTGCAGTACATAAGTTCCTCCTTAATAGGCTTATTTCCGTTACAGAACTTGCATCCCTTTGATGTGCAATCTTACATGCTATGCTAGACGCAGCAAATTAACCATTTATTTTGCAGTGATTGGCAGACTTCAATATCACTGATTCTTGAGTGGCTTTAATTACGCTGTAATTTCTGACTGCACTTCTCAAACTAATCCTTTAAAATACAGATTTTTCTTTAGTTAACAGTCAATATCCCCTTAGAAAAAGGATCATGTAATAAAGTTATGGGGGATCTGTGTTATCATAATCAAATTAAAATCTTAAGCTTATTTATAGGGACCTAGTGACTATCTAATCACAGAAAAGTTAGCTAATGCTTTTTTTTTTTTCTTCAGGCCTCCCAAGTTAAAAACCTAGTTTGCCTCAGAACAGACTGCATTTTGCCATCATTCTACACGAGGAGGCATCGCTGAAGCCTTCTGTCTGACAAACTGACAGACAATTAGAATCCAAATTGTAGTGTTTTTCATTCACTGATCAGTCAAGTTCCTTATTAACCGTCATTTGTATGATATGGCATGGTATCATACCCAGCTTACAGAAACTGAGGCACAGGCAGGTTGGCAGGTTAAGCAATCTGTCCAGAATTATACAGCAAGTCTAACAGCAGAGCAGTAAAGAGCAGCTAGTTCCTTCGTCTGAGCCCTCTACGCTGAGTTGAACAAGCTGACTGCTTTGAGCTATACAGATTAAGTAACATTTCTGGACCAAGAGCAGGTTTTTAAAGCAATTGCTTTTTGTACCTGGCTTTAACCAACAATGTAAATCCTTCACTTTTATCAGCATCAAAACATCACATGCTGAAAAAAACTTGAACGTTAAACACACACGTATCAGAGTGCAGTTCATACCCAGGTAAGGCTGCTACTGCTCCAAACTGACAGGAAGTCCTTGCATTACAGCGGCGTTGCACTGGATTACTCCATCTTTCTTTGGGTAGCCTCCTCATCCTACTAGATAATGCCAGGTCTTCTTATCATTCTCAATATCTGGACATCATTAAAGTTAAAAAAAAAAAACAGTCAAACATTATGCACATTCTGATTTTTTAAAAATTTCTTATTGTTCCCACTAGTCTGTAAAATTCAAAGCAGAAAAAAAACACAACAGCCAGTATTTATATGCAACCTGAACATAAAAATATACAAAAAAGCGTTGTGCTCAGGTAGCTTCTGCTACGTCTAATCAAAACGCGCTGTCGTTCGTATGGGACTGACACAGCTAGCGCCACACAAGTGAAAGCTCAGCGTAGGGCCCTGATTTCTCGAGCCTCGGGGAAGGCAGGGGGATTTGGGGAAAGGCAAGAGAAAGGCCCTCAGAGGCGAAGCGAGGGATCAGCTTTACTCCGCCCTCTACGCGGAGCCCCCTGGAAGGACGCAAACCGTTGCCAAACCGAAACGGGGCGAAACGGCTTGGGGCGGGCGCCCTATTTCTAGGCTCCTACGGCCCAGAATTGGG
>NW_020450794.1:1439365-1547213 GCF_003343035.1 Apteryx rowi | reverse complement strand
CCTCCGGGCGCGCAGCGGACCGCGCGGCGGCGGCGGCGCTGAATGAATGGCCCGGGGGAGCTCGGCGGGGAAAGCCGGGAAAACCCGCCGCGGTTGACGGCCGGCTTCCTCCTCACCAGACCGAGCGAAAAACGGGCATTGGAGCCCTTGCACTCGGGAAGCGTTAAGGCTTCGGTATTTACTGCTGTGATGTCTCAAGCTCCAGCATTGTGGCTGTTTTATTACACATATTATATTCCTGTATGTGACTTTAACGGGTTTCTCTTTAGAAAGGCACATCAAACAGAAAATACTGGTTTTCTTGGTTTTGTTTTGTTTTTTTAATCTGAATGATCAGCTTATCCATTTTGGATTTAGGCAGAGATGCACCCCCTGTATCCAGGATTTTTAATTTCACGGAAACAGGTCAGGCAGCTTGTGGTTAAAAGGCAACAGGGTCCTTTCATTAATAGCTTTATGATCTGCAGAATTCACAAAAATGGGATTCTTTGATAAAGAGGGCGCCAAAGCTTTTCTCCTCTTCCTTTCACCTTTCCTGCCCTACGTAAACGTGCATGCACACACTAGAAATTTGTTCTTTTGTCAGTGTTATGGAGGCTTTGAGGCACCTCAACAGGAAGTGACAAAGATGGCATTTTAAAGCCAACAGATAAGATGTTATAGGTGGATTTCCACCTTAGTAATTTTGTTAGCAATTGAGATTTTCCCTCAGTAAAACAATATTATCAGGGGAGTTAACAAAGCTGACAGCATATCAAGAACTCTCGAATGGCAAAAAAAGGAAGTGTTTTTTTTTAATAAACACTTTGAATAAAGATGAAAATATTTAAAGCTAAAGATTGACTAGTTGAGACAAAGAATGTCATTGTTAGAGATTCAGCACCCTGCCACTTGAACTAAGGAGTTTCCAGTAAGCATCTGAAATGATTAGAATGGTTCTGAAAGAACATCAGATTTGACAGTTCTGAAGTCTTCCTGTTTTTCCTCCCCTAGAAAAATTCTCTTTAATGCTGGGATGCAATGCCTTTGGGCCTTTTTTACACTATCATTTAGAAAAAGGAAAGAAAAAGGAGATTTACCATTTTCCATTTACAAATGGATGTGGAAGCTGGGTTCTGTTGGTTGTTTTTTAAGTGTTTAATACTCATACTGTCAGCTTTGATAGAAATTCATCTAATTTCAGGGTTTGATCCTTTAATACAGCTATTTACATAGCAATGAATTAGTTGTTTTAAAATGTTTAGCATATTGATAGTGACTGTAGTGTCATACTGTAGTCAGTCTCAGGGATGAAACATGGGACAGAAACAGTTATTTTTATCCAATTTTGCAAGCTGTAGTTGGGACACAATTTTTGTACCGTATGACATATCTGTGTGTGTGTATGTGTGTTTTTAAATCAAAGAGACATCTGATACATTTTTTTTTCTCCATGAATTGTACCACCTGGATATAAATAAATATGACAGGTAGTGTTATACTGCAGTTACAATGCCTAGAGTAGGGGTCTGTGTCACTTCAACTTCTGTTGTTTTGGGCTGAGTTTTACCTCTAAGCAGCACAGTGCATGTATGGACATCCCCTGGCCCCAGAGATAACTGTGTGCAAGTGCAAAGTATGAGGAAATGACTGTTGTTAAATCTGTAAACTTAAAATATTTAGATTGAATTGGGATAAGTACACCCGAAGAAAATTCAGTTCATAAGATCAGTGTATCTTTCAAACTTCAACTGTATATTGAGATTATCAAGTCCTATATTGCCAAACCAGTATTTTTATAGTAAACATTGTTATATGATGAAGAGCTGCTTTACATTAGAATGATATCTGATAAACTGCAATATGTCTTACCTAAACCACGACTAAAATTAAATCTCTTGCCAAGTGCTAGAAATAAAAATGCAGAATATCTTTAGAAATTTTAGATGCAGTTTTAACTTTCGACTTGTCTTGAAACGTACCTGTCATGCTGAAATATGAGTTTTTAATGTATTTGGCTGCAATCAATCTTTGAGGAACAAGCGATGAAGAAGTGTGTTCTTGCAACACATAGTGTAAGAGAGATGCTGGCAATGCCATCTTAGAGCATTTGAGATGGATGTTCTTACTGGTATAGGCCAAATGGTAAGTTACTTAATGACCTGGACAGTTTTTCTAATTATATTTAGAATCTTTGTTTAAGAGTTGCATCAATTAAAAGAATCAAGCAAAGAGACCTGATAAGAATCATAATATTCATTTTAGGACTTGTCACGTGACAAGTTTGTGAGCAGATGTAGAAAGCTTCCTCATTCTTTTAATGTGAAAGAATACTTATACATACAAGTTCTTACTGTTTGATGACTCAGTAGGAAGTGAAAGAGTCAGTATAAACCACAGTGCAATGGAGAAGAAACTATATATGGTAAAACTTCTTACATATGTGGTCTTGCATGCAGGCAAACTAAGTAGCTATTCTTAAAACACTTTTGGTGCATAGCAAACATTTGCAAAAATGCATGATTTTGAACTCTTGGCTTCCTTAGAAAGATGTGCAAATTCATTGAATTTTTAGTGTTAAAAGCATGGTGTATAGTAAGCACTGTACTGAAGTTATTTGAAAATTGTTCCAAGGAGTGTACACAATAATGTAAGAAAGAAGTAAGTGCGCTGTATTTAAATTTTATTCAGAGGTTTCAAATTCAAAGTGGAAAGAGCAGTGAATTTTTAATGGCTGGTCATTAGAAAATGAGAAACTGATGTATTCCAAACTACTGCAGTTCATAATGTTTGATTAAAGATTTTGGAGGAGCTCTTGTAGGGAAGGGAGGGAAAGTATCTAATTTTTCTTACTCTCCTTCAAAAAGCTTAAACTGTCTAGGATCTATTATCTATGGATACATTTTTGTCTCTTGGATGAATTTACCTATCTGTTATCTGTTGTATCAGCTATCACTTGTATCAGGTCTTTTCTTTCAGCCGTAATAACCAATGTTATGTCATAACCAACCTACCAAACTAGCTGAATATCATCTGTCTATCTAATGGCAGGAGGAACACTACACTGGGAAAGCTGTCATTTATGTCTAAAGAGATTGACATATGAGGCTAACTTGTTCTCACCTTCACCAAATAACCGTGTAGCCTAGGGAAAAAAATTCTAATCTGTGGAAGCGGAGACAGAGTTAAAATTTTGCCCTTGCTGTCTGCTGTTGAGTTTACCAAACTTTGTAAAAATGTCATTTTTAAGGTTCTTAGTTCCAATGTGAAAAAGGTAGGGAACAGTCTCTGAATGCCAAAGCTCAGTCTTATTCATTGTACTTCACATAGACTAAATCTAGTTTTGATTTCAGATAGACTGATTGTAAAACTTGTAAAATTGTAAAAATGACAATTTGTTTTTACAATGTAGCATTTGTCATTGCCAATATGCTACTATTACATAATTCCTTGGGAAGGTGTGTCAAATCCCTGAGGGCTTAACATAGAAAGGGACTACAAGTTACTATTATAGTTCAAACTATAAGAATTTAGCCTAAGTATTTTTGTAGGCCAGCATTCAAACACTGATAGCGGAGCTGCTCGAGTACGAGTTCCAATAGTACAAGTTGTAAAGACTTATTTGGATGTCACTGGTTGTGTACTGTTGTTGGCCAACATGGTAGCTGATGATTGGTAGGGAAGTTGCTTCATGCCAGGAGAAAGAAAAGGAGGAAAGCAATAAGCAAACATATGGGTGTAGAGATGCATGGGCTACCTGCAGGTGCTTATGGCTGGACTCATACAATTTCTAGATCCCTTAGCTAGAGAATATGATTGTACAGACTGTTTTACAGGATTTCCTTCTGGCTTAACCACATTCCACTGTACAGTGAAATTCTGGTCCATAACAAGCATATATAAAAATTGTAGTAGTAATAAAAATTGTGTGATTGCCCTGTATGTGGTAATTCACAAAGTCTGAAAGGAAAATTAATTTTTGTAAGAATCTGTACACCATTATTTGGACTCAGCTCAGTTCTTCAGAATGTCTCAAATGCTTCCTCTGGTGTAAAACACCAACTGTAAAGTCTTTTGGCATACTCAGGGAGTGTGATCCAAAAATGCTTGTGGTTACTCTTTACTTTATCATAGCAGCACCACATGCTTGAATACATAAATAAGATCTATATAACTCCCTAATGTAGCAAAGGGTTGATAAGTACTTGCATTTTCTGAAAACATAATTTGAACCAGAATAAGTGAAATGAGTTTTAGACACACTGTCTTTCATCAGTTATTCCAAATAGCTCTGCCTTTGGAGAGAGCAATCGCAGAATGGGTGAAAGTAATGAGGGCCACAAAAAGCAAAAAAATTTCTTTCCTTTCCTGCACTATTGTATGTTTTCTGCTGGGTGCTGACAAGGGAAGTTAAACATTTAAACTCTTAAACTGAAGTAGATGACGGTTTGTTATCTGAAATACTAATTCATGCTGATTTTTTTCATATTAATGTAATCTGTTGTGGTATGATCCTGTGTTAGTCCAAGAAGTTTAATTAAAATGTCTCTAGGCTCTTTCCATAACTGGTCTGATCCTTTCTTTTTCTAAACAGGTGCCTGTTTTACTGCAGTAAGATGAATAATCTAGACCAATAGAAACTGACTTTTCATATTATATGTAATAACAGAATTCCAATTAGTTGTAATTAGCTGTACTCTTTGCTATGATAATTGCTTCAGTGGCAGTCTTCAGAACTCACTTCAGAAAATTCGGTGAAAATTTTGGAAATTCTAACAGATGGCTTTTAATACAACCTGAAATGGATAATTCGGCATTGAGACAGGGACCCAAAGTGGTTGTCAGTTCTCTGTCCTTGGAGACTTTCAAGATCTAACTGGACAAAGCCCAGAGCAACGTGAGCCCAAGGCTGAATTAGAGAGCTCCTGAGGTTTTTTTCCAACCAGAATGATCCCATGAGTCTGTTACCCCTGTGTACCTAGTTGCCTCAGTAATTTTGCAGGTAAAAATGCATAATGTTTGGTTTGGGACTGCATGATTTTGTTCTGCCATGCTGATACAGCATGGTACATGGAATGTGTACTAAAGAAGAGAAGCCTGCTCTATATGAACTCTGATAGGCATCGGAGCAGGATAACTGAAGTGAGTAATTTGCTGATTACCATTAGCTTAAATCGTAGCTTCTTGCTGACACCTTTAAAGTTTTTGACTTAGAGCTGAACTTCCTCAACTGAATGTGTGTATTTTTTAAACTCAGTTTTTCCTCAATGTTTTCTTAGCATACTACATCTTGGGACCCAGTGATGTAGAACTTCTTCTTTTCATATGATTTCAGTAGCAAAAAATGTTTTAGCCTATCCTGTTTGTGAATTACTATCAGCTAAGGTTTCATTTGTCCTGTACATTTCAGAAGTGCATACTGCAAACTCATATTTTTTGTCTTAAAACGAATTCTGAAAATTCTGAAACTCTTGATAAATCTGTCTGAATTGTTCAGGGAGTCTCACTGCAGGCTCCCTGTTGAACCCTTTCTATAACAGCATAATACTTAAATTCACGTGGTTATGTTTCTTCCTGATGCGTGTCATGCTGCCTTTTGCTCTAATTGGAGGGCTTAGTTAATTTGATCTCATTGGATGCTCATTAAAAGGTGATCCATTTCAAAATGATCAGTTTCAGCTTGTTGGAGAACTCTTACATAGAGTGGAAGGAAATCCAAATTCAAATGCTGGAGTCTCTTATGCCTCTCATTGTGTTTAGTAGTTTTAGTACTGTTTCTTCAGAATTTGACCACTTCCTTTCTAAAACATTCTGAAAGATATTTTAGTTCAGTATTATGGATCAAGACATCATTTAAAATGTTCAAAAGTGATTTGAAAGCATAAATCCAACTGGTTTCCAGTGGGGCACATGCTCTTAAATCTGCGGGTCTAACGTTTTTATCCTAAAACAGGTTTCTAATAGTAAACAAACGTCATACGTATTCTAACCCAATTACTTATTTCTTTTCAGTTTGTGAAATGTGGCTATGCAGGCTCAAATTTTCCAGAGCATATTTTTCCAGCTT
Organism: Apteryx rowi; assembly: GCF_003343035.1. NCBI lineage: Eukaryota > Metazoa > Chordata > Aves > Apterygiformes > Apterygidae > Apteryx > Apteryx rowi. The sequence continues at coordinate 1,541,167 of NW_020450794.1, read as the reverse complement.
TGGTTGGAAGACCTATTATAAGATCAACTGCTAAAGTGGGAAACATTGAAATCAAGGTAATTTTTTTTATTATTCCTTTCTAATGGATAAAAATAGTCAGGGCAGTCTTTGATTTATGTCATTTTTGTAAAAGCTTTTTCCCCTTATTACTGTTTATGCTGTTCCGGTATCTCTTGATTCATTTCTGTGTTGGGCTTTAGCCTGTCACATACAGCAAAGTAACCGAGAGGGTAGTCTAAAGCTACTAGAGGCCTTCAGCTAGTGTAATGGAGGAGGCAGCAGGTAGGGCTCAAGTGGTTCTGGGAAAAAAGGAACTTCAAATGCCAGTATGTAAGTGAAGTTAAGATTAAAAGGCAGAAATCTGACAGAAGTGTTTGATATTTGTCACCTAGCTGTAATGTAATATTCTTTAGACAGTGCTGAATAATGAATAGCTGGAATTTTCAGTTCTTTCTATACTGTTTGCTTACTGCTCACAGTTGATCATCTGTGATCTTGTATGAGATGTTTAACCTTAGTTGTGTTTACATTTCATTGTTTTTATTTTTTTTTGTTTTGTTTTGTTTTTGCTGATGATAGACATGGTACTTCACACAAGTTGGGGAGGGAGAGGCTCTCTGTTCTGATGACTTCATCTTAAAATGTTATTCCAGGCCTGGGACTGGGGAGGAACCACTAATTGAGAATCTTTTCCTATAGTCTGGGGAGCTATCATTTCTCACTTTATTTTGTAATTACACAGTAATACTTCAAATGTTAGTAGTTGCTTCAGCAATAGAGACCTTAGTAGATCTATCTTGGCCCTGCTGTGGTCACACCCTCCCTTCTTGTTCCTAGCCACACATTCTCACCTGATGCTGGCAGTACTGCTTGTGCAGTCGTGTCGTGAGCCACTTTAGAAAGTGATCCAATGGAAAAAAAGAGTAATTTCTTTGTGAAAAAGAGTAATTTTTTTGTCAGTTAAAGTTTTGACTGCCTCACTAGACAATTGTGCAAGCTGCTGTTCAAGTGCAAGGCAGAACCAGGAACTTGAAGGAGAAGTGGGAGGCGACACACAGAGCTGTAGAAGCCATCTCTTAGGCCAGTTAAGGTGAAGTAGAACCACAGTCTTTCAATTGTGCTTTCTCTGTTGCTTGCTGAGCAACAGCTTCGCTTTTAAAAAGAAGAAAAAAAAGTAAAAGCCAGTGTTGTTATTTTCAGAACCCTATGGGCAACAGTGAGAACTTAAGCTTTCTGATTTCTGTTGCTGCCTGTAAAAAGCTAGCAACATCAGTAGAAGGCAGTATTAATAAGTCAAGAGGAAGAAAGATGTCAGACCTTTCCAAACTGCCTTTTTTTTTCTTTTATGTATTGTAATTCCCCTTACCTTGCGTCAGCCAGGGTGGTGTGGGTGGAAGGATGGAGATCTTTCCCTTTCACAGTAGGCAGGAGGATTTGTAAGGAGAGGAAAAATACTTTCCCTTCTTTTGCAAGTCTTAGGTAGAGGTATTTCTTCAGATGTATACTTGAACTTGATGTGAAAATTTCTTCAAGCAGGTCCCAATAAAGTGTTATAGAAGTTATGCTGTGGTTAACAAGGCTTAAGTCCAGGAGAAATTCACTGGCACAAAATCTTATTGATGAGGTCATATTTTCTTTCTAGCTGATCTGATATAACCTGCCCTGCCAGTTTTGGTGTCCTTTGATTATCTGATAACTTAGTTTAATATCATTAAAGATGACAGTACTGGATTAGGAAGATAAGAGGAAGAAGTGGCTAATTGCTATGAGATGGGTGCCAAAAAACCCCAATAATCTCTTAATTTTGTATGCTTTGCCCCTTTTCTTCTTGAGCATGGTATTACATAAGTGTATTTTAGAGACTATAAAGTCTTGTATCCCAATTCTTCCTAGCTGTTCTATAGCATGTCTATAATAGCTTGTCACTCTTTCTTAAGAAAATGGTATATAAAGAGAAGAAATCCATGCTGCGGATATTTCAAGTTTCCCAGCAGGATAATACAGTAGGAAGGCTTGTTAAGTTTTGAGTGCCATTTTTCTTTGTGGGATTCCTGCAGATTTCCTAAAAAAAAAAAAAAAAAAAAAAAGCATTTTAGCAGGTGACTTTTATGCCAAAATTTAATTCTAGCTATAAACTGCAAGTTCTTACTGGATAAGTTTAAAACTGAGTAAAGGAAGCTGGCAAGAAGATTATCAGTTTAACTTTTCAAAAGTGCTCAGAAAAGCTCTCGTTTCTCTGAAATTCGGAGACTCCGTGAAAAGAATCCAGAAGGTTATGAAAATAATGGTTATCATCCATCTGTTGAGCTACCAATTTCAAGTTGCTTTGTCCGTTTGTCCTTTTTGATTCTGGTTTCACGTTAAGGGGAAGTTTTGTTGAGGGTAACTTAGCAGTCAGGGCTGCTTATGCCAACACAGTGCAGGGGCATTGACAATATTCTTGCTGCTATAGAGGTGATGAGATGGGGGTACTGGTATATGGTTTTTTTCATGTTCCTTAGTTCTTTCATTTTGGTTTATTATGTGGCCAGAAAAGCACCTATGGAACAGATAGCCATGAGTGAGTTGGGAGAAGAGTATGGTCGTGGCCTGCTTATGCCTCTGCTGCTGTCTGGGAAATGACTATCGAACGTCAGCCTCAGTATCAGGGATATAGCTTTTTCCCACAGTCCATGACATAAACACAAAAGTTCTGTTATTACTGGGATCATTTTGCAAAGGCAGCTGCCGGAGAGACTAAGCACTTTTCCTCTGACACAATTTGTAGATTAAGTAGCTTTGCCTTTATGGAACCAATAGTTATCGTATTGCTTTTGACAGTCTAGGTGACTCAGTAGATTTAATCGAAGGAGGAAAATCACACTAATAGTGAAAATGGCTTTAGTAAAATTTTGAACAATGTGTGTATGCATACGCTTCAAGTATTTTGTAGTGCTTCCCAGCTGCTTTAATTCTCTTCTCTTCCTTCCTCCATAGATTGCTATAGGGAGGGGCTTTCGGACACTGCTATTACAACTTCACTTCACGATCACTTATTTCAATTCTAAATTTAGATACCATAAATTAAGTAAATATCTTTTGATGCTTTCCACGTATTTGTTCCATGATATATGGATTAGTACGTTTATAGGTGAATGCTTTCATGTTATTGTTTTCAGGTCTTGAGTGTTTGAAGGTGAATATTTAAAACACAAATTAAATTTAGCAATTGTTGGAATTATTTATGGTCAAATGCCTTGTGCGGTCTTGTCTACTTCAGATAAACATAATGCCCAGGGTAAAATTCCAGTGTTACAGAATATTTATGGACGTAATCTTGTTTATTAGAAAGATGCAGATATACTGATCTTGTTTGCAACATATGATGCATAGAAATGAGATGCCAGTGATTTGTAGCAATAACTTCCTTTAAAGAGAGATTTTAATCTTAAATCCTGAGAATAGCTTGGCCTTAACTACACTAACTCAGATCATTTCCAGCTGTACATGCCTCTCTTCTCAGCTTATTTCTACTGTGTACTTAAAATAATTTGAGAATTTCATTTAGGCCTTTTCTGACTTTCTTGCTTCTACCTTCTTTCTTCACCTTTCTTGACCTGTTGAAGTAGAATAACAAAAAGATGGTAAGTGAGGTGCCCCCTGTGCTGTTTGTTTACCATTTTTGCTTGATGGGACCTAGTAGCTGTCATGTTATTTTTGATGCTTTTTATTGTTTTGTCTTGTCCTACATTTTACATTTGAATACATACTTATTTTGGACGTTGTTCATTGCTTTGGTTTACTAGCAATTAATTCATTAGAATATTGTATATATTGCTTCTAAATGTTATATAACCTGTAGTTTTGCAAGATGCAAGAATAACACTTTAAGATCAACATGAGCTTGATGTCTTCAACAGTAGGAATTGCTTTATTTAACATTACAAGCTAAGGGCTTGAAATGCCTTTCAGATTTCAGTTAGACAAATATTATTCAGAGTACAAAAGTGGTGGAAACATCGAATGTCCTGATACTGGTTCCTCTCTGCAACTTCACTTGTGCTGTCCCTTTTCCTCTTCACCTGCCCGAGCGTGCATGCTGTTTGTTAGTGGGCTCTTGAGGACAACTGTTCTGTCCTTTGACTTGGTTTTAAAAGGACGTGGAAGTTTTGTGTAGCTTTCGCTGTGCATTAGAACAGTGGCTTTTCCTGGTTTGTGTCCTATTCAGCAGCATAAAGCTTCAAAGAACAGTGCACAGAACAAGTTTCAGATTATTTGAACTGGTGAAGTTTCTGTCTTTTTAAATTCTCAGAGGTAATGTGGCTGCACGATCTCTTAATGGTACGTTTTCCTAAATTACATTTGATTTAAAATGTAAGAGCCTTGACTTCTGACTTCTATACAGTTGAGATAACCAAAGGGTGATCTACTGTGCAAGGGAAAACAAATGAAAAGCCTTGTCAGGGAGAGGAGGTAGAAGAGGAATCGTTTGGTTTAAATTGCTTTGAATGAACTTCGCTTATGATCAACAGTAACTCTTTGTTACTTCTTAAAAAAAATATATATATAAACTGGATTTTTCATTGTGTGTCTCTTTTTTTCCTAGAATTGAATTGTGGGTTGAGTAACCTACACGTCAAAGTTTTCTGTGCCACAGTAACTGGAAACTGTGGTGGCATATTTTTGTATGAGGCAGCTGTTTTGGGGTTTTTTTTGTTTGTTTGTTTTTTTAATGAAATGAATGTAATACTAGAATGGAAACAGTACTGTTGATGCCTAGAAATATGTTCTTGGAGGATAAATATGATTAAGTCAGTTAAGGATTCTTTGGAAGAGAATGCAATATAATAGGGAGCAAAGGTTACATTTTATTGTGCATACTTCCTTTGGGAAATATGTGGGAAAGGAAGAGATACGGTGCTACTAATTTGAATGTGCAATGTTTTGCATAACTAACTTTAATGAAAGGATTGCTTAATTAGTGTAAGATGATTATACAAACTATGCATTACTTGGTTGTATTTGTGTAAGAATGTGTTACTGGGACTTTTGGCTTGGGACTTTTGGCATGGAACAGATGGTTTATTTTGTATTTAGATGTCTCTCTTCTTCACACCCTACTGGCATAGGCTAATATGTGAACCATTGTTTCTTTTAATGTCTAGTGTGGAATTTCTAATCCCTTATTTGCTTTTGCTACTGTTCTGTATGCTTATGCACCACTCATTATTCCTTTTTTGGTAATGTGCACAGAAATTTGCAACATGCATGAAAAACTATTCTGCCAATTCCACCTACTACCCTTATGTGCTGTTTTGCATCTCAGCCTTTTCAAATGAGTATTTGATAAAAGCATTTTGGAGGTGTCAGTGGAGAAACATCTATGCTTTTAAAGGTCTTCGTAGTGTCTTGCTGTAACAGGATTTGCTGGTATGTTTAAGGTTAATTAGAGTGGAATTAACAAAATATATTTTGGAAAAGGTTTGGGATGGGTCACAGTTGTACTATATGAAATATATTCTATTTCTTAAGTACTTGAAAACAATCCTAAAATGTGGGCCTTGTTTAAGAGCACAGTTGGACACAAGCTGGAGCAGTTCTGTCATTCTTGAGCATTTTGGTATTAAGATAGCTTTGAAAACACTGACATATTTCTGTATTACAATTTTACAGGATCTCATGGTTGGTGATGAAGCAAGTGAATTACGCTCAATGCTGGAAGTTAATTATCCAATGGAGAATGGCATAGTTCGGAACTGGGATGATATGAAGCACCTTTGGGATTACACGTTTGGACCAGAAAAACTTAATATTGACACAAAAAATTGTAAAATATTACTCACAGAACCACCCATGAATCCAACTAAGAACAGAGAGAAGATTGTGGAGGTATGTCTGGCTAGTAGAAACTAGTAATTACTGCTGTTGAAGTATGGCTAAGAGATTGTAACTTTACTGGAACATCTACTAGCTGTTTGAGGCAAAGCAATTTTCCTGTTTTCTAACCAAAACCATCTCAGCCATGATCATCAAGGCTACTGTGGTCAAATACAAACAGGCCTACCTCATTCTAAAGTTATAAACAGGCTTCTTGTCTCCAGTGAACTGTATCACCAGGAAACCACAGAACTGGGAATACATGTTTATCTTCAAGTATCTGGGAACCAAGATGTATTGATTGCTAGCTATTGGATGAATGGTAATTACTTTAAGTGACTTGGACTTCCTTAAGCTAGTAATACTTCTGAGGAAATTAGGCTTGAGCAAGATGTTTACCAGATGGGGCAGTGTTGTTGGAGGTGTGTGACAATCAATTCACTAATCTTTGTTTAATACTAGGGATCATTAATGAAAACCTTCTAAGAAGGAAAGCCTGGTCGTTGGATCCTAGATCCTGGGCAGCTTAAGCTCCCTCTGAACCTTGTATTAATGTGGATTGTCAGATGCTTATTGCATAGATCTAGTAACATGTGACAAAGACTTAGTTTTTGAAGAGCAGTAATGTGTGAGGAGAGCTAAAAGTTTGGTTTACTCTTTCTCAATCATCATGGATATTTCCAGTTAATGTAAGTATTCATTGTAACAAAAATGTTACAGATTCTAAGTCTGAAAGCTCATCCATTTATCAGGACTTTGAGTGTGAAAGTTTGTGTATTCCCCCCCACCCCAACTCTGTTGGTTAGTCTAATAAGAATTTACCTTTATCATTTCCTGCAAACCTTGCCTCTAAAATCCTTTTGTTGTCACCGCTGCAGTAACGCTGTCTGCAAAGTGGCAGTGAACATTTTTGCACTAACCTTTCCTTGCAGTGGCTTGGGAGAAAGTCGAGTAAAGCAAAGGTGGGAAAACTTCAGTGGAAAAAATCAAACCGTGCAATTTTAGTTTGTTTCTAATTTCAAGATTTCCTGGTGATTATGGGCATGAGGGACCTGTTGCCTTAGTATCACATGCTGCCACATTAGCAATACCATCTATTATATATCGGTCAGTTGTGGTGTGATAGGCGCAGCAGATTATTCTGAGTGGCCTCTGTGTAGCAGGAGTGGTTGAATTTCCTGTTCAGGCTTCTCTGCTTTTCAGCTGTCTACAATAGTGTTCTTGTTTCTGTTTTCCTGCTAAACACAACAGGCTGTTTTTAGTTTTTCTGGAACAGAGTAATTTTATACAAACCATCTCAATTTATGGTATGTCTTCTAAAGTCCAATAGAATATTTTTGTTCTGTTTTGTATTTGGCTTTTTTAAACCAGTCTAGAGACTGTAGATGCTTAACAGTGATCCAGAGGGTTAGGGAGAACTAGAATACATTTTTGTAAATGCATATTTGAGTTAGACAAAAATTTATAGTTTCCATTAATATTTTTAATGGATCACAGCATTATGAGAACTAGGAATGCTTAGTTTTAACTGCAACATATTTAGACTCCTTTTTTTTTTTTTTCCTGTTTTTGATATTGAAAAGGAAGGCTAACCCAGTATGAGGCAAAAGACTGAATTAAGATTTTCTTAAAGCCTGTAATAAATATTCTGATATTCCTGCATTTTGTGATATGGTGCAATAGCATTTTAAAAGCTTAGTCATCTGGACCATTTCAGGATGCTAAATATATATATGTATGTGTGTGTATGTATATGTATGTATATAAATGTGTGTATATATATACACACACACGTATGTATACACACAGACATGCACTATATGTACATTCATATATGCTATACTTCATTCTGACTTCCAGTGAATCTTTTTCCCCACCTCATCCCTCCATCCAAACTCAGCTAATTGTAATAGCAGTAAGTATCCACCTGACGTATGTATAGCATAAAATATATTTTTTTAAATGCTTTTTTTTCATAGCACTTAGACACTGTTCTTCAATTTCACTTTGTAGTGCAATACCTATGTCTCTAGCTATCCGTTACGTTCTCGCTGTGTAATACACTCAGGAGCAGCCAGGCTTTTATGGCACATTATGTAGCCATAGAGATACTCTAGCACAGTCACTTCTCCGTATCCTTATCTAGTATTCCTTATCTTTTTCCCCAATTTTTAGCTCTTCCTTGCTAGACTCAATTAGAGTAGTACTTTGTGGCTACTCCCAAAGTTGCCGTCACTAGAAGAAAAACCTTTTCAGGAGAACATTCTGCTCGGTATTTACATCTTAGATTTGTTAGTGCGTATGTCATGTGTTAAGGCATTTTTCATGTCAAATATAACAGATCTAGATGTCTTGAAAGAAAGAATAGAAAACCTCAAAGCCCTGCATGTCGATTATATTGAATATTCCCTTTGTTGTATGAAGATACAAATTTAGATTTTTCTTTCGTTAGTTTTCATTTTGAAAGCACTCAGATTGTCTGTGAGATTCATTCATCTCTCTCCATTGGATCAGTGCTGTTTTTAGGTAATGATTATTGAAGCTGGATGTCTTTCTGAGTTATTACCCTTTCAACTGTTCCTCTTCTGCTAGACACTTCCGTTTTTTTGTTTCTGAAAGTATTGGGTATATGCTAAAAGGTGGCCATTACAGAAGGCACTAGCCAGCCTTGTAATGTCTTGTTCATTCTCAGCCCATCCATCTGACGATTGTGCCAAATTTCCTTTTATATCATCCAGTTTATGGTGGGGTGTTATAAAAACCTAAGGCATGGTGTTCCCATGGCAAGGTGTTCTGCAGCTCGCCCTCCATATGTTCCTTTGTGCTTGCTGCCTGGGTGCTCACAGCAGATATTCAGAGAAAAAATAAAGCAGTTTTTCCAAGGGTTTGGCAGTGTGTTTTGAGCTAGCAAATTTGGGGTTGTGAACTAACCTGCTGGTTTTGTCTAGATCTCTGAAAGCATTCATAATGTCAGGTATAATATTGTGCAGCAAGATCTGTTACTAAAGTGGTTAGTTAAAATCCTGATAATTCGTCTTTCAAATTTTAAGACTATGATGGACACAGATTTTTGTTTGGTTTTTTTTTTGTCCGTTGCAGTTGTGTTAAACCAGGCTTGACTTCTTGCATGACGATTGTTTTCCTTTCTGCAGACTTAATGAGAGGGACTGTGGCACCAAAGCTGTACAATGAAGAAATCTGAAAGATTTTGGGGTGGGTCTGGTGAAAGGTGGGAAGAAAGTCCTCCTGTAGGGTTCCCCATGCTGGATGTGACTCATTGGCCTCGAAAGGATTGAAAGTCTCAAATGAAATGTTTAAGTATGGCATAGATGACACTTGAGCCATTTCTCTTCCTCTTCCCTTCCTTCTGCTTTAGAAGCAAAGTGCAGATAGAAGTGGAAATATTTATGATTTGTTTGTTTCCTTCTTTATAAGTATTCCGTTACCCAAAATAAAATGAACCCTGTTTAGAGGGCTTATTTAATGTTGTACTTGTTTGGCATGCTTCACAGCTCACTCAAGTTATTTATGCTTGCCACCTAAAAAAAACCTATGAAATAATTAACTTGACTTTGCAAGGATCATGTTTTTGAGGTGGGCCAGCCATTTAAAATCACACTGTTCTAACAGAGGAGGTTCTTTAAATAGTTCAGAATTCTAAAATTGTCAGGCATCAGCTTTTTTCTTTAAAAATATTTAGATATCTTACTTGAACAGTGGGAGTACTGAGGATTTAATTGGCTTATAATCCTAAACTTTGCAGAAGTGCTCAAGAAGCTGTAGAATAGCAAAGCCATAACTTTTGTTTGTGCTAGAATAATAAAAGTTAATAATTTTTTCTGCTCCTGATAAAGCATTTTGAGGGGAAAACTGCTGTACAGTATGACTTGTTTACTTGGCCTTTTTTGTGTTTATAAAGATCCCGTAAACTGTGTGTCCTTTAATCTTCGACCCTTTTTCTTCACTGAAACTAGTTCGGGAGGGTTAGGGGAACCTAGTCTACAAAACAGGCGATTACATTTCATGTTTTAATAAGATTTGTTCTGCAAACCTGTGTTGTTCTGTAAGTAGTAGCTGAGTGGCACTATCTGTATTACTTCAAGTATAGTGGATTTTGAACTAAAACCAGTTTTAGAAAGTTTGTCATCACTTGTGCTGTAAAGAAGGAAAGAGGAAGGCCCACAGACCGAAAACAGCCTGTGACACTGCGCTGATTGTAGACCTTTATCAGTAGGAGTCCGTTTGGTCTTTATTTGACGTAGTCTGCAGTTGTATAAAGACTGCAGACCTGGATATGGAGAAGAAAAAAAAATGAACTTCATTAGATTCAGAGCATACGCCTTTAGCAAACATTTCATTCCCAAGTCACACTTCAGTAATGAAGTACTTGGCTGGTCTACAAGTACTGCCTCCCACTCATTAAGTACTTTGGAAAATGGCTTAATAAAGCTACAGAAATTGGTGTGTGGGTTTCTTGAAGATATTAACCTTCGTTGTTAAAAGGATGGGAAATGTTTTAACTCCTTGATATTCATCTAACTCCTATATTCATCTGACATGAATGGACAAGTAAGGTATAAAACTGAATGTACTACTTACTGCTATAAAGCAAGTTGGTTTTTAATGTTCGTGTAGAAACTATGTGATGTAACAGCTTGGAAATTATTTTTGCTTAGCAAAAATACCAAATTATTGAAATACAGTTTTCTTTTAAATGTCTACGTAATATCTTTTAAGAATTTGTCTTTATTTGGACATTCATTTTGCCTTTGTCTTACAGGTTATGTTTGAGACATACCAGTTTTCTGGGGTATATGTAGCCATTCAGGCTGTTCTTACTTTGTATGCCCAAGGTAGGTGAAGATAAATGTTTAATTTATAAATGTGTTACCGAGCCAAAGTTATAATATAGTATTAATGTATCTTGGCCTTAATTCAATACTAATCTAAGTAAGCTCAACTCTGTCTTAAAGGTTTGCTTTTTGCTTTTAGGAACTATTAATAGATAGTACTATTAGTGTTGTTTTCATGAACAAACTGTGCAGGCATGCTTGTAAATGCAAAAAACTGGTTTGTCAAAAACTGTCATTGTCTTGAGTTGGATTTATTTAGCCTTTGGCATGTTGCCAAGTTTCAGCAACATGCTCTAATTCCATTACCTTTGATTTGCTGAAAAAAGAAAATTTGTTGCCATAAGTGTGTTTCAAGCAGTTGCAAAACCAGGTGACTTTGCATTATTTTCAGTTCAAGAAAAAGTTAATTCTTTTACTGTAGATAAACTGGAATAAACAATTGTCAACTTGAGGAGAAAATTTTGGAGTTACTGAATTTGATAGAAACTCTACCAGTGACTGCAATCCATCCAGAATTTTAAGAAGTTATTTAAGCACACGGACTCTAATAACATGACTCCTTGCATCTGTTTCTTAGCAGCTTGCTGTATTTAACCTTCACGTAGCAGGAAATAAATATCCTTATCCATTAATGTGTTACCGTAGCTTTTGTGTCCAAGAGCAAAGCGATGAGGTACTGGAAGGGTGGTTCTGTCATACAACTCATTAATAGTAGTTAGACCAAAACCACTTTTGCAGACCTGAATATTAGTTTTTAGCTGCTGCTAGCTGTACTAAATTACTATTTTTTAATTTTTTGATTTTTTTAACAAAATAAGGGACAACAAACTAAGTGGGATGTAGTGCAGAATCTGTGAAGAAAAGAGACTTTAAGATGATCCTAAATATTAAGCTGATGCAGTTGAGCTAAGGGTGTGCTCAACTACCCATCAGCAGAATATATTCTGCTCTGATAAAATTCATAACTAAATGATAAAACCAATTTCTAGGCTGGTGTTTGGCCAAGGAAATGTTCTTTGTTCTTGTAGGTTAAATCTTAAACCTTTCTCTTCAAGGGCCTAAACAGCAAATGATCTAAACTTTAGGTAGTACGTAGCTTAATTTTTCAGGGAAAAGTCTGTTTAATGGACTGATAGATACAGTCTTGAAAATTCTAATGTAATTGTACATGCGTTTTACTGCATAGTGGTCATTACTTTGTAAATAGCAAGATGTAAAACAACTTAGAGCAGTCTGTAGTGTTTTTCCAAACTATCATTTAAACGAAAGTTAAAGACCTTCTAAAATATAACAACCAAGCGGCACCTAACTAGAATGCTTGATTTTTGAAAATAAAAAGGAGTTCTTTAAAACTTCCTATTTAAATAAATTGCATTAAAGATTAATATAGAGGCTAAAATTACATACAGAGATTTGTCTTGTGTTGTTGCACTATGTAATGTTGCTGCTGTTAAAACTCTCTTCAAACTAATTGTCTCTTTTACCTGGAATTCTGTATATTCATGTGGCTTTTTAAGGCAAAGGGGTTTATAGATCACAACCTAATTCTAATTAGGGAATTCCTTAGCAATTTCTAATGACAGTCTTTTGGAGTTAGATGCAGTCTCTTATGACTGACTAGCTCCTTCTTTACTGAGTCCCTCTGTTCCGTTGCAAGACTTGTTCCGTTTGCTCAACGTTTTTTCCAGGTCACTAATAAATCTGAAGATCTGATCACACAACTGATTCACTATGTGTCTTTTAGTTCCTTCAAGGCAAAGAACCAATTTGTATGCCTTCTATTTGCGAGGCAGGAGCAAATTGCCGTAGTCAAACAAGTGTAACTTGCATTTAAAATAATGAAGAAACAGTTAATATGTGAAATCTTCCCTTGAAACTTATTGTCTTGCTTTTGGTAGCTTGTGAGAAACTAAAATTGTTACATAATTGACTTTATTTATTCTGCTTTGTATCTATTTTGTTCTTAAAGTATAGAAACGTCTGTTAATTTCTAGATACTGACAATATCTGTGTTGTACACCTTAGCGTTTGATCGTTTTATAATAGACTTTTTCACTGGAGTTAGTTTCTTGGAGTCTGTGAAAGTGGATCTGATTCAGCCTAATACTATTTCTGTGAAAAATTAGATGCGTGATGCATAGTTCAGATATTCTTTACTCTGCAAAAGCCTTTTTATTTATTTATTTATTTATTTTTAATACCAGCCCAAATCAACAACAAGTCCCAGTAATTCTAAGAAGGTAACTTTGGCATGAATACTGCCAGGTTTCTTCTTTTTTATGAAACTAGTATCAGGTGAATCTGAGGAGGAATTTGTGCCCCAGCATTTAATGATCTTAGATATTCTCTTTAATTAGAGTGCAATTTAAGATGTCAAAACACTGGATAAAATTCTGAATGGTAGAGTTGTAAGCATGTAGGAAGGAGTACAGGTAATACCCTTTAAAAATGTGTGAGAAAGCATTTGTTTATGTGAAAATCTTAAATTTAAAATATAGTATATATTAAAATATATTTAATGGAAATAACTGAATTTTAAATTGTGATCAGTTTCCCCAAAATGATGACTGAGGGGCAGAGGTAGTCTGAAGATAGCTATTTCATTGTAATGTTAACCTCCCTACTATTCTGCCCTATTTACAAAGGTGCTAATAAAAGCTGTAAATTTTTTTTTCGTTCTTTAAGGTTTGTTGACTGGTGTTGTTGTGGACTCTGGAGATGGTGTAACTCATATTTGCCCAGTTTATGAAGGTTTCTCTCTCCCTCATCTCACCAGACGGTTAGATATTGCTGGGAGGGATATCACTAGGTATCTTATTAAGGTAAGCTGGAGAGAATCTTTAAGGTTGAAGCTGATATCCAGGGTGGGTTGGTTCAAGTTAAAATCCCCTGATAGCGCGAAAGCCGTATACACCTTTCCCTATCTTATTAATACATGAATTACTCTTGTATTTTCTGTGTTACTTCAATCTACATTATGTTTGTTCATCTAAATCACATGTGATATGATTGATATTACTGAGAGACTTCACTTTTTTTTTGGTAGTCCCGTAGGAAGGAATTTTGTTCAATATTTGGGAAGGAAAATTTGAAAAATTCAAAGTTAGCTTTCTTGATATATAAAATGAAAATGAAATTGTGTTATGTCAGTTCTGCTCATCTATTTTCAGAGAGAGGTGGTTTTTTTGTTTGTTTGTTTTTTTCAGTGTTGAAATGATGTAGTGATTCTTACCTCATTAAGTCAGACAGTATAATTGACATTCTGGATGGACAAATCCTGTGGTTAAACTGTGGAATGCCTTGATGTTCTGAACTGAAGTCCTAAACATAAGAATTATTTTGGTTATCCTTCACTTCTCTTATACTGAAAGTTGTAGTGAAGAAAAAAGTTTCCAACTTGGAGTAATGCTGCAGCTGTTTTACTTCTTGGTCTTAGTGGATACACTGTGCCCATTTTTGTACAGACAGACTTGACTTAATACTAAATCTACTGTTACAAAAAAAGAAGCAAACTTTTAAAGATGAAGGTGTTTGAATGTGCTGGTCTACTGATAAAGAGAACTGGACTGTTCCTCACATTTACTGCTAATCTAATATGTTCACTCTAGCTCCTCTTACTGCGAGGGTATGCTTTCAACCATTCTGCTGATTTTGAGACTGTTCGTATGATCAAGGAAAAACTGTGTTACGTGGGATACAACATCGAGCAGGAGCAGAAACTGGCATTAGAGACTACAGTACTAGTTGAATCCTACACGGTGAGTGTTTTGAGACAGCTTTTCTTGTCTTGAATTTCATAGGTCTAAATTCAGGTAGCATTTAACTTTGCATCTTTTAAAAATTTTCAACAAATGTTCTCTTAAACCAATAATAGGAACCATACTTGCAAGGAAATGTTTGGTATGCAAGTATTAGTGTACCTGGTCCCTGATCTCTGTAAATAAATTATATAATGACTGAAAAAATTTCCATCTTCTTTTTAATAGTACTAAATGACTTTTTGCAGTGGTGATAATTATCAACACTTTACAGTTTTCCAGCATTAGGAAACAATGTAGGTCAGTTCCTCTTGGTTGAGTATCTAAGTGGCTTAAAGTAGTCTTCTGAACAGTGTTTTCTTCTCACTAGCTTCCAGATGGCAGGATTATCAAAGTTGGTGGAGAACGGTTTGAGGCACCAGAGGCTCTCTTCCAGCCTCACTTAATCAATGTAGAGGGGGTTGGTGTGGCTGAATTGCTGTTCAACACCATCCAGGCTGCTGACATTGATACCAGGTAAGAGCAGAACTCTTAAAAATCCTCTGTCAGGGCACAGGGGTGATGTGAGAACAGCAGTCAAACTGAAGAGCGTCTTTTGCTATAGGCCATAGCGCATGCGCTGCCGAGAGCATATCTACTCGGGTTGAGGGTCATTCTGCGATGACTCCTGAAGCTTAATGGGCTCTCTAGACACTTGGCTATTTAGGTACGAACCACCAAGGAT
This sequence comes from Apteryx rowi, assembly GCF_003343035.1. Taxonomy (NCBI): domain Eukaryota; kingdom Metazoa; phylum Chordata; class Aves; order Apterygiformes; family Apterygidae; genus Apteryx; species Apteryx rowi. The sequence continues at coordinate 1,525,976 of NW_020450794.1, read as the reverse complement.
GAAATTTTGGAAGCGCAGTGCTTTTGCTGCTGCTTTCAAGGACGTCTGGAAAAGCATGAGCAAGCATGCCAAGCTAGCGCCAAAGCTTTCTTTGTGTAGTGACTGCCTGTTTCTTAAATTTGTAGTTACTCCCCTGTACGTACAGGTACCTACTTGTACTACAGAGTGTACTACACAACACTAGAAAGACTATTTTCTCGGTCAGGTCTGAATTCTATAAGCACATTGTGCTGTCTGGAGGGTCCACCATGTATCCCGGGCTGCCCTCGCGACTGGAACGGGAACTTAAACAGCTCTACCTGGAACGAGTCCTGAAAGGAGATGTGGAAAAACTCTCTGTGAGTAGCCAGTCACTGCTTTATTTGTGTGTCTGTGTGAGGGTTATCTTAAATGTCCACTAGAGGGAACCAAGTAGTCAGAAATGACAGGATGCGGGTGGCCCTCCTCACAACTGGCAGGAGCTATCTGCATCTCAGGTCTTCACAGCCCTGCGCTTCATATTGCTGATTTGTTTGTATATACTTGCAATAAAGACACGTTCTAGTCCATGCTAATGGCAAGTGATTTCTGAAGCCTTAGGTCAGTTGAGTGTAAAATGTGTTGTTCAATGTCGCTAATGAATTTTTGTACCTTAGGAAGTCACCACTGAGCAAAAATACTTTTTTTTTTTTTTTTGAAAGTTTTGATTCCTGCTGTGCATTTTAGTTGAGATGCTCAAAAGTAAGAGACTAGAGTTCTCACACATCTTCAAGTGAAATAAAAGTTCCTCTTTCATTAGTTACTGGGAAGGGCAAGCAACAGCCAAATGCATATCACAGAGGCAACATTACATTGTATGCTGTTTGCTTTTCAAGGAGGAGATGCAGAAAAAATTCTTTTCAATGGAGTTTCTAATGTTGAACTGAACTTCTGCAGTTTTTAATACAGTATTATCTAAAGATCTTTTGCAGCTATTTGGAATGACTTGGTGTTAACTGTACAGAATGTTTGTCTAGAACAGTAATAGTTTAGACAAGGATTTGACTTTTCATTTCTGCTATTGAAATCAGAGCTTGAGCATCAAAGAGGTTAAGGGAATATTAATTAGTTAAGCTGGTCTAAATTGTGTAGATGTAGAATCTGTTCTATCTGCCTTTTTAAAATTAGTATAATTCTAAAATACTTTGATTTGATGATCTGGTAACTTGCATAAATTTAGCTGTCAAAGCTTAGTAAGTATTTCTTTACTCTGTTCATGAAATGCAAAAATATGGTCTTTAATTTAGTATTCTGACTCCTGGTATTTTTTCTGTGTGGATACACTGAAGATATAATTTTGGGGAAAGTGTCAATAGCTGTCTCTAATTTCCAGTGCAAAGTAGTTATTTTACTTGGGCTGTGCAAGCTGGAAGCTCATGCAGAGTGCCCTATGCTAGCATTTCAGTTTTTTAGTTGCATTCTTCTCACTAAACAATTTCCAATTCATTGTTCCGGTAGAAAGCACAATCTTGTTTTAAGTGGCTTCATTTCAAGAATCTTAGTAACGGTTTCGTTTTTTTTCTTAGAAATTTAAGATCCGAATTGAAGATCCACCTCGTCGAAAGCACATGGTGTTTCTGGGTGGCGCGGTTCTAGCAGACATCATGAAAGACAAAGACAACTTCTGGATGACCCGACAAGAATACCAAGAAAAGGGAGTGCGTGTGCTGGAGAAGCTTGGTGTGACTGTTCGATAAATCCCAAAGCTTGTTCCCATCACATGTCTAAAGCTTTTTTTTCCTTTCATTGCCAATCTCTGAACTCACTCAGCTACATGCTATGGAAAGGCCTGCCCGTGGCCTTTGACCCAAAGGTCAGGTTTTGTTCTGGTTTCTTGGGGTAGCTTTTGTTAAATGTTTCTTAACGTGGCTAAATTTGACTATTAAATTTGACCACTTCCCTGCAAACAAAACAGAGCAAGAGCAGCCTGTCTACTTCATTGTTCCTTCCCAGTAGGCAATTGGGCAATTCTGGTAGGCTTTTTCTTCTGGGTTTATTGCTGTAGTACTGCTAGCTTTTGTCTCTAGTTCACAAGGGGTTGTGTGCCTTTTTTTAGCATAAGAAAACCTTAAAACAGAAGCTTTTGCCATTGGGTCATTGTGGTGGTTATCTTTGCATCTTTTTGCCTCTCTCTACCTTACGATTTTTTTCTTTCCTGCAATTAGGAATTTTGATTAAACATAGTTAGAAACTAGTTTAACTAGCTGGAGTGGCTTTAACACATGGTTTCAATGTAATGTGGTTCTATATGCACTGCTGCCTAAACTGGCTTCTGAGGTGGTTTATCAGAATTCTTAAAGGTGATGGGGCTTTCATACTGTATTTCTCTAGTTGGGCAAGTACACAGTTGCCACAAACTGAGAGACATCCGATATTCTGGCAACTGTAAATTTGTGGCCTTAGGTGTCTTTTTTGGAGGAAGGAGACAAGAGGTTTGCTCTGCATTGCTTTTCTGCTAACGGACAGTTGGGGGTCAGTCTGATTGACCAAAAATGCCCCCTTTTTGTAGCTAAATTTTGATACCACATTGTCTCAGCATAGGGAACAAGAATGTTACATTAACTATTCCATAATTGTTGGGCTTTAAAGCCTTGGTTGAGAAACTTAAATATGCTGGGACAGGAGCCTCTAAACTTCTGAAGAGACTTTAATACTTTCAAAAATGCTTGTGAAAACTGTAATTGCAGATATTAAAATCCCCAAAACTAAGTTTTAAAAGTCTGATGTTTTAAGTGCTGTTATGTACATCAGAAGCACTTCTATTAAACTTTACGAGTATATTAACCTAGTGCCAAGCAGTTATTGCAAATGAATATTTCACTGACCAGTGTTTATTACAGCAAGCAGATATTTATAAACAACCACTGGCAGTAGGTTTTAAAGAATGACCTATATTTGTTGCAGTTAAAAATAACATTGGAATATGAGATGTTGGTTGGTAAATATCCACAGTTCATTCTGTCCAGTCTTGATTTTTGATACTTAACATGGAATGGGGAAGGAAGTAAAAACCAGTGATGAAAATGCTGTTTCTAGAAAGTACATTAAAGCTGAGTTGTACTGAAAAATAGAAGTTGTCACTAGTAATTATCAGCCATCTTCTCTGAGTATAGTTGCCTTTTTTTTTTTTTCTTGTGCAAGCATACTGGTAACTATCTTTGCAATAAAATCTGCCTTACATAAAGCATAGCAAAAAATGCTTGCATTTGAATGCTGGTTAAGCAAAATAGAACCAAGTTTTTCATGGAAATATTATATCACTTCTGATTTGGTCTTCCAAGCCTACCACGACATTAAGGAAGTTGAGATCCGCTTTTGACTTCCGAACCTTGGAATGTATGAGGTATGCATTCATACACTTGCCATTTGTCTACATCTTTACATTAATAATTGACCCCAGGAACGTGGAAATATTAACCCCCATTGAACTGTAAAAACTTGCTTTCTTTCTAAATTGAAGAGACAGCTTCCTTTTGGCTGAGAGAATTAAACAGGCAGAAACCATGTCTGCGTTTCTTTACCAACAAGACAGTCGCTATAGTATTGCTAGTAATGACCATTTAATTATAGGTGGGTGGGGTTTTTTGCAGCTATATTTACTCTTAACTTGAACAATATGAATTTACAGGCATGCCGGTCATGCCTCAGTGCATGCACTTAAACAGTTACTAGATTTTTGGGGACATGAATGTAAGGGGTACTCTGAATTCCTGTAGTCTTCTGAACATTTAATGCACAAGACTTAGAAATGCTGTGGGCTTGCTTTAGAGCTATGGCTTCTCATGTGACTGTCTCTGGGCTTTTTGGACAGTGTTGAGAATCATGGAAATAAACCAAAGAATGACCTAAAAAATGACATTTTTGAATGATAATCTGTCATACGATTTTTCAAATCTAGACCTTGACCCCACATTTCTTTTCTAAACCGTGTTCTCTCCTCTTCGTTGGCTTCGGTTAGGTGTGTGCCTGTTTGAGCACATTTTGAGGTTTTGGAATTTGGCCTTTATGCTTAGAGTACTTCACAGCACCATGAGTAATAGGTGCCACTTGATTGTGCAGTAACTTGAGTTTCCATGGAAACCATGTATATATAAAAAATCTAGCATTTTAAATTATTGCTATCCTGGATTCGGAAGGATGCATACTTAATCCAAATACTGAATGGGGTGTTGTAGTTGTGCTCAGTGTGGTTCTCTGTGCGTGTTTGCACACATGTGAGTGTGTGTTTGTGTGTGTCCTCTCAGTTGACAACTTCAATATTGCTATGAAAGCAATCTGGTTTTAACTTTTTTTTTTTTTTTTTTAAGACCAAATAACTTGAGTTGTAATTGCAATATGCTCCTCTTGAATTAGAATAGAAGATGCCTCATCAGTTTTAAGTTTTTGGGAACATCCTGTTTTCAACGTTAAGCTGCTTCAAACCCCCCACCCCCAGTGTTCTAGGATGTTAACCAATGTAACACAAATGGCTTTTTTTATACATTTCTGAACAATGTTAACACACAACACTGGTTGAGACCATGAATGGAAATAAACATCTATTTAAATTGACAGGTCTTTTCAATATAAAAAATAAAATCAGATTTTTTCAAAGTAGATTATGTTTGCTTTGTTTCCTTTGGGAAATCAGTTCTGTCAGTTTTTCTCTAACTTAACTTTCATCACAGAACTATCAAGAACTGCTTATGCTGAGGAAATCTGACGTGACAAAATAACATTCCCCATTGATTGCTGTCATAGAGTGGAAAAAACACGCCTACTCCATTCTGTAGCCATGATTCCCCTCCTTCTATCCTAGTTTCCTTTAAAAAAATAAAAAATAAAAAAGCCTTATCCTTGGAGAGGAGTCTTTTCTAGTTCAAGCTCTGTGCTTGGTACTGCAAAATGCTAAGAGCCCTCAACGTAGGTTGACCTCAGCATCACAGGCTGAGCTTGTAAGTCACGTAATGATGCTCTATTTTGGAAAAATCTCCTTTGCATATAGTATTGCATGTAGCATCCTATTGCACGTAGCACTGATGTAGTAAGATCATATGCTACTTCATCTGCTTCCCTCGTTTTAGCTGATGAAAGAACCATGCCAGGTGTTAACATGTGCCTTCTAGAAAGGTGCACTGGTTTGAAGCAGCTCTTGCACCTGAAACTTCATAATTGTCACTTGCCTTGTGGATTAGTGGCTGGCTCACTCTTCGTGATACATTTATCTGGCTTCTGAAAGAAGCTTAACCAGCCCCTTCCTCACAGCACGTTGTACATGCTGTTCTTTATGTATGTTCCCCAGGCATTCTGTCCCCGGTAGGATAATTGCTCTGGTTCTCCTAGAATGAACCAATATGTGCAGTTTGGCTCGGGATGCATGTCTCAAGGGCTAGGTCAAACGTGTGCCGTGTTAGATACAGATGCTTGTAGATGGGATTTTAATAGGGGAAAAAAAAAAATCCTTATTCTACCACCATGCATTCTTGGGGGGGGGGGGGAATAATTGGGCTTTATCTCTGCTCAGTAACAACTCATTCTTTTTTCTTTTTTCTTTTGGCTCGGTTTGCCTGACATGGCTTTTGTGGGGAAAGGACTAAACAGCTCAGTCAACATTTGCTAGTCAACTTTTTCAATAGTGAATCCCTCCCTGCAGGCACTTCATCTATTTTTCACAAACAAGCTTCATTAGCTGTTCCAATAGTATGAAAAATCAAGTTTTGTTTTGTTTTTAATCCAAGTATGTCCTTTCCTGTGTTCTAGCAAGCAGAACTGTTAGCAAAAAAATGTTTCAGATTTTTTCAGCGAGTGTTAAAATCTGAACTGAAAACTTGTTTTATTCAAGCCTTACCATATGCAGAAATACTTGTTTCCTTCTACTGGCTTAATTTGCTATCCTGTTGGTGGAAGTCACTATCATTTTGTCATTGTAGGCCTCAAAAAAAAAAAAGCTTGCTTGCTTGCTTGCTTGCTTAATTGCTAATTTTGCTTATTACCTTCACTGCATTACAACATTAAGGTCAGCATTAAGCGATGTCATCCAAGGAAAAAACTTACCTTTCCATAACCCGTTGTTACAGCCTATGATCCCAACTAAGAGCTGCACAAAAGCAAGCCTGCAGTGCACATCTGCCTATCAGTCTGACAGTTGGAAGGGTTTGTTACCTTTGGTGTATCCAATGCTGAGCTCTAGAATAGCTCTGGTGTTGCTGAAGCAGGGAGGAAAAGTTCAGGGAGGAACCTTCTGAATGCTTCTCAATTTTTTTTTTTTTTGCCCTGTCAAAGAAATCCTTAAAGCTGAAGATTAGGGAAATAGTTTCTATTCTGGGCTATGAGTAAAGTATGCTAAGGATCTTTTAGCAGAAATTTAGGATGATGCTACGGGGCATCTTCCAACCGCAGAAGTGGTGCTCCTTCCCTTTTTCTTTTTAGTCTCTGTTCCCCAAAGCCTAGGAATGGTAATTAAATCGTAGCTGCAGGAATATGACAGATATGGGCCTCTTGCCTACACCTTTTCATCACCACACCCGTCTCCCATCTGGTTTTGTTTGCCCTAAAGCTTAAGGGGTTTCAAGATCCTCCTCTTGCACTCGTCTTCTCACCGTGTGCCCATTTTAAATCTCTCCAGGTATTTTAGTGAATTAATTAATTGCCAGTTGCCAACCTCAACATAAGTGCATTCTGTAAGTCCTGACTTGCATCAGGCACTTCCTTAGCACAGCAGCGCTTCTGGGGGCTATTCCAAATCTAAACCCTTGTGTTGTCCAATAACTTTGCTTTCTAAACCACTCCATGTAACCCAGATGTTGGCTGTTTCAGCCGAAGCAGGAAGGACAAGGGTGGCATTAAGGACGTGGAAGGCAGTATTTAGGGAAATGCCCAACCACAAAATCTCCTGGGAATCTTTCAGGGTTTTCCCGATGTAGTGGGTGTCAACATTACTTTGAACTGCCATGTGGCAAAGTCCAATAAAAGCTAGTGGGATTTATATTAGCAGCTGGTAGTGCCAATATACCTGGCATGGTAGATTGTCCTCTCTAAGAAAGTCTTCTTGTAAATCAGGTGTGTGGAGCTTCCAATAGTCTTACAGGAATAGCCTTACCTGGAAGCAGAGCCTTTGAAACATGGTCACTACTGGAATCCCTGCACCCCGTGGGAACAAAATGCTCTATGATAATTGCTCATTATCTAATTACACAGGAACTTACAGCACCGGAGGGTGGACAACTGATTAAATTGTTACCAAGTTTTAAAATGGTATCAAAGAAATTAGAATATTGTGTCTGTTTGGCTCTTTTTTGGTACTGTCAGCTAAGTCGCATGCTCCTTGCGAGGTGATGAAGGCAGTTCAGTGGGAAGGTAGCTCTCCACATCTGGACGCTCTGAGTACTCTAGGGCTCTGAGTCCAGGCACACGCTTTTAGGAGAGCAGACTTTGCTTGCAGACACATAACCTGGATATTCCTTGTGACAAAGAGGCAACTCAAAGTTAAGGAGGATTCACTAATTCCAGGTTATCCAGGAAGGCAGCTGATGCTGGCCCCGTTTGCCTTCAGTGTGCTAAGGGTGATGTTTTATGTTCAACAGTTTGCTCGTACAGCATTTTAAAGAGAATATATCTGGAGCATGTATGCCTTGGTGTGAATGCAACATGCTGGGGAAAGGCCTTGGATCTATGCCGTTTTGGGGCATTCCGGTAATACTGAGGAGTAGTGCCGCCTGGGGAAAAACCCTAAGTATTTTCCCCTATCAGATAAGGTCCTCAGCTGTTGTGCCAGCAGTAGCAGGACCTCTGCAAAACTCTTCCACCTTGACAGCTGGACCCACCAGCGAGCAGCACCCTAGGCTCTAATTTTGTTTTCCAACATGATCATATAGCTGTTAACTAAATGTCTCTTACGCTTGAGCCGGCGTTCTCCAGCTTTCCCCACATCAATGGTGCCCAAGTGGATTTCTGCTGTAAAAGGTGGGTCTGAACTTGGGAGGTAGGTTGGTGCCTTACAAAACAGGCTGCTTTCTATTTCTGGAGGTTTTGTGAGGAGCGGAGGGGGTCGGAAGGAAATGACTCCTCTTTTTTTTTTTTCTCCTCCCTGCCCCCTTGCCTTGTAGCCCAGTTGTTGCTTTCAGGAATACGCGTGGCCTGTTTTCTTCAGGCTATTGGCTCATCTGGTAAAATAATTAGCTGTTAGGCAGACAGAGGGAAAGGATCACATCTGCACAAGACAGGAAGACTGGGACAGTAGAAAGAGGGGGGGGAAAAATCCCCGCCTGAATCACAGCTGCCCACCATGCAGAGTAACAGAGCTTGCCAAGAATATTCAAATTGATTTAGGGAGAAAAGCTGAGGAAACCGTTTAACCCCAGCCTGCTTGGATCTGTGACAGTACCGCTATGGACTGCTCCTGCTTTAGGCCAAAAGAAGGCTTTTTCAAGCCATGTGTTTCCCCAGCCATCCTTCCTCTCCCCCCGCTTTTACAACGGGAACGCAAAACAGGGCCGGATCGAGAGGCGGGAGGCCGGCTGCGCCAGAGCGGCTTTCCGCGACGGGAAAATAACCAAAGGTGGGAACACGTATTTCGTAGCGATGGGATTAGGTTGTAATTGGATCGTGTGATTAAAACCAAGAGCCAGGCAAATAATTTGGGACTAATTTAAGGCAACGGGAAGCTTCTCGCTGCCTGCAGCACACTCTGAGTTAGGACCTTGTTCGACAAACGTTGTCTGCGGCTGCGTGGTCTGCAAACAGCCTGTCCGCCTGTGCGACTCCAAAGTTACTTGCTGGAGAGTTTCTGAGAACACACATCCGCTGCCGCCTGTTCACGAGTGGTTGGGAGGGTTTGGCATTAAAACTATGGGTAGTAATTAGTTCAGCCGTGAGGGCCATACAACGAATCCCTTTGCCTAGCTAAATACATCTAATTTCTAGCATCTCTACGGGATATGCTTATTTAATGATTAAGAAAAGAGTTCCTTGGGAATGCGGTGCAATATTTGTTCTCAGAAGCTGTTTCTCCTTTCCGTGCGGGAGTCCCAGGTTCAGTCCCAGCTCCAACGGCAATCTCTCTGGAATAAAGCCACGCAAGGATACATGCAGAAATGCACAAAGCCACATCCAAATACAATAAAAGTGCTAGAACACAGGTGTTTCAGGATTTGGTTTCAGGCGCTGGGCTTCGGCTGCAATCGGGAGCCCTCGATGCCAGCCGAGCTGTGGGTAGGCTTCAAATACTAACACAGTCATAGATGCCTTCTAAAGGAATGGGCCTAAATACCCCCCAAAAGAGAGCCTTCTCTCCTGGCCGAGTGCTGCAGAAGCCACTGGGAGACACCAACCCCTCTGCTGCACAGAAACGCCTCTCCTGCCAGGAGCTGCTGCCTGTGCATCCTAGTGGGCAGGAGAGCCCTTGTCGCCCAGCGCTGGGCACCCAGCCGGCGTCGAGGGGCCGGGAACCGCCGCAGCGGTTCCCCCCGCCTTCCCTCCTTGCCAGGTGTTGGCAGCTGCTTGCCCACATCTGGCCAGTCCTTAGGGCTCCTCCAGGCACGAAGTCGGGGGGACCTGCGAGCCCTGACCCCAAACCCCGGCTGCCCATGCTTGCACACGCCAGGCGATGCCCGCCAACGTCACGGCAGAGATCCATGTGCACAACAGGCAGGACGAAGCCTGAAAAAAACCCTAGTAGTTACACTTTTACTGCCAGGAGCAACATTTTAATCGAAGCACTGGCTCCTGACGGAGGCTGTGTTCTGCAGCACTCCAACATCTTTGCTCCATCTGAATCATTGCAAATGCCTGTCTTTAATCTACTTTCAAGAATTGTTGGGGTTTGGACTTTTTTTTTTTTCCAAAGTACAAAAGAAAATGTTTCTGTGTATAAACTCACGGCAACAGCACTACGCAGAGACATAAACTAATGGAAGGTCCATATGTCGAGAGAGGATCATATGCAATGAGAACGGCCACGTTTTCTGTAAAACCTAACAGGACAGATAGGCAGCAGCTGTGGGTTACTCAAGAAGCAGCTAATTTAGCAGGCTGAATTCAAGGATATTTCCCAGATCTCCTGAACAATGAATAGCAGTGTTGTTTAAGATTCCCATTCTGCCTTACATCCTCCTTCGCCTGGAAGCAGGGGGAGGAAGCCTCGAGCTGCGCTTCGGGGGCAGAAGTACATGATTAGTGCCTAGCTATCCGAGCAAGCCCCAGGGGAGCAAGGGGGCCTGGGCTCGAAGGAAGGAAGGAAACTGTGGAGGATAAACAAAAAAGAGCCTCAGGAAAGCGGTCGAGATGGGCAAGACTCAGTGAAAAAAAAAAAAAAGCAAAATAAAAAAGGAAATGCTGAAGGGATCTGTTTGAGTTCTAGGTAATATTAGAAAAAAGCTCTCTGGATGAAAGACCTCTCCTGAAGCCGTGTTAGGCACCAAGCAGGTTCAGATTTCTGTATAGTTAGGGCTGTTCGAAGGCAAGGTATTCATCATTTTAAATACATAACCAGCGGATGTTTTTAAGGGATGCACCGGGGAGATGGGTGGCGGAGGGGGTGGATAGGGACTCATCCGGAGTCCAAATTTGCTGCAGGTTTCGCCCGCCGTGCAGACAGTCTGGGACCTTGCTACAGCGGCTCCCGGCAAAGCTGCCAAACGCAACGCCAAGCGGTTCCCCCCCACCCCGCCGCCGCTGCAAAAAACCTCTCCCTCGGCAAAGGAAGAGGTTACCTAAGCAAATAAGAGTTTGCAAAGGATTTGCAGCTTGGTAGTCATAACCGAAAAGGCAATCGTTGCCGCAAGACGGGTTGCCCTTATCTGCTTCCCCCATGGTGACAGGATTTCCTCTGTCTGTACCGGGGAGATCGCCGGAAGGTCTACCTGCCTATAAAAGAAAAGCACCCGCTTTCCACGCCAACCCAACGAGCTTACACATGTAAAGCACCCGGAAAATCCGCCTTCTCCCTGTCGCACTGACGGAAACCGGGAGCGAAGGGCCGAAGGCGGCTGGGCGCTCCTGGGGTGCTGCGGAGCAGAGGCTCGCGCTTCGCTGGTGGAGCCATTCCCGCAAGCCTGGCTTTAGAAAGCCATAGCTTTGGGGCTACCTGACACATATATGAAAACAGCCGTGTTTCCTTCTTATAACTTACTGAGCTGACCCTTCCTGTGTAGCAGTGCCACACAAATACCCCCCCTGCTCTGGTATCCGAAGGGGGTTCCTGGTGCAGCTCCTTCCCTTGTGCGAGGGCAAAAGCCCCCTCACCCAGCTAGAGCAGCCTGAATTTAGCCAGGAGGCCATAGGAAACAGCTGTGGCCTTCAGCCTGGCTTCTCCTCTTATTGTTTATGCATGTCTCAGCTGACACCGGCCACAGGGAGCAGGTTGGGACTCTGTGCCCCAGGAGGCTCCTTAGAAGCTGGTGGAGCTCAGCCAGTGCCGGTGGCTGGGCAAGAGGGTTTTACTGCATCCACTTTCCAGGTGGTGACGGAGATAAAGTCCTGGCTTCGTTAGCTAATAGCACAGACTGGACCTTTCACCCCAGATTTTTGTCTGTTTCCTTGCCAAAATGTGGGTGTAATTGCTCAGGTGTAGCATGAAGCTGTGAAGACTCTCAGTGGCTACAGCGTAGCGGGAGGACAGCCCAATGTCAGCACGGAGAAACCCTTTCAAGAGCAGCTAACCGACAACCTGACTCGGCTGAACGGGGACCGTCCTCTGCTGCGAGCACGGCTGAGACTCCCGCGGGATGAGTCAGCTCCTTGGAGTTTGCGTGGGAGGCAAAGACGGGGCTGGGGGTGGCTTCAAAGTGTTTAAACAGCCTTTGCCATTCAGGCCCAGTTTCTCAGCGGAATAAGGAAACGGAGAGATTCACCCCGTCCAGATTTAGCTCCATGGCTTAGGTCAGCCTTGAGGAAATTGCCGGCCAAGAGCTGCGGCCGCTTTGCGGGCCGTCAACACGCCTCTGGGCTCTGGCACGTGGTCCTTCCACCACTGGGCTGCACCCATGGGGGAAGCGGGAGGCTGCGAGCTGAGCTACCTGGGCAAAGAGGCAGCCGTGCCGCTGGAAGTTCAGCCTGGTCCTCCTAGAGTGCAGCTGGAGCCTGGTCAGTCCCAAAGAGGATTTACTGCTCCCCCTTCCTTTTAAGGGGATTAATGTGGGTTAGCTCCAACTTAACCCCACCAGCATTAGCCAAATCAACACAAAGTTCTCTGCTCCTGGCAGTGGTGGTGTTTTTAAGCCGTCATGATGAATTTTTAATAGTCTTTATGTGCAAAAGCAGCTTTGCAAAATCTCAGGCTCCCAGTTTCCAACTTAGATGACTTGGCATGTGAAGAATGCGACGAATATTTCAACCTGTAGCCCTGGCTGGTGAGGGCTGCCCAGAAACCATGCAAAAACCCCAGCCCGGAGGAGCAGCTGAGCTTGGGAGGCTACCTCGGTCTTCAGCGCCCAGCAGAAGCCATCCCGAACCCACCACACTTTAGCTGCTCCTAATTAACCTCAGGCTTCATATGGTGGAGCTGCACGCAGGTGGAGCTGTGGGTTATTTGATAGATGACTAAGATCATCCTGCCGGCCATATTTCACCGGCATGGGAGGAACTGCTGAAGGCTGGTATTTACCATGGGGACTGGGGTCCCCATCCCAGTAGGCAATGTGCAACCACGTGGATCTTGGCCTGGAAGCTCATAGAGTCAAACCGGATGAGACAAAAGGGTCAGAAAGGAAGGGACCTCTCTTTTGCCCTCATTGTACACATTTAGCCCACAGCAAAATCAAGGCAAATAGACTTAGCTCTATTGGCTGTAAAAGGGCACCCGGTTCAGGAACCATCACAAGAAAACCTCCACCATCCGCCTGAGCACACAAGGAAAGATGCTGGAACCCAGCCAGGGCGACGTGGCTTTCATCTCCTACATGAAAGGGGGCTCCCTTTGACATTTTGAGGCCCACTTCTTTTTAAGAGCTGTTACGCAAACGACGGCTCACACGAGTTTGAACACTACATAAGACCGAAACTCCCAAAGCAGGCAACATTTTCGTAAGTTGGACTCAGTTCTGCAAAGAAACGCAGGAAGGGTCCCGTTGACTGCAGCTGAACAGCTCCAAAAGGAATCAGTTTGCAGCCCTCAGCCGCAGGGAACCACATCTGAAAGGCATTTATTCCTAGTATCAGGGTCCCCTGAACCATGGTTTTCGTTGATACTAGTATGAAAAGATGCACATTTCTTCTGAAATCAGGGTTGCTTTCTACCTCAGTTTGGCTTTCGGGAAATCCCGTGTGTAAATACTGGCAATTTTGTGCTGTTTAATTTGTGAGGCCAAAGCCAATCAGACCTTCTGTAGCCAGTGGCTATCGTCACAGGCGATCATATTTAGGAGGCTCCAGAAGCTGATGTGTCATTAGCCGGACGTGTTAATTTATGGAGTCTGGCCTGCATACAGTCAGTGGGACTGTTCCCTTCGGGTTGTTATTATTAGCACGACTCAGACATTTTAAGCCTTTTGGAGCCCGGGAATCTTTCTCATTGTGCTTGCTTGCCTAAGGAAAGCCTAAGGAAATCTCTTGGAATCGTTGGCTTTCCAATGACAGTAATTTAATTTCATAGCTGGAAAGATGCTCCTATTAACGAGAGAGCGGGGGGTAAGGGGGGGGGTGAAAGCAGAAGTCAATCTGGCAACAGAAGAAGCAACTCATCCGCCTACAGCCCTTCAGAGACAGCTAACGCTCTCGGCCGCACTCACAAATTGCGAAGCAGCCCCTTCAGCAGCTCGAGCCGGACTGAGAAAGCAAACAGATGGGGCATTACCCCACACATTTCTTTGCCCTCACTGGGAAAAGCACGTCGCTTCCCTCCTAGATATCCCTGGCACGTGTTGAGACGAGTATCCCACAAGCGATGGAAATAGCGCAGCTCGGTTCCCAGAGGACGTGGCTCAGCTCGCCGGCTCTTCGAAGGGAGCGGTATGGCGTAGAAGGGAAGGGGCAGAGGGGGATCCTCAGCGAGTGGGACGGCGGGACGGACGGACGGATTGCCGAGCGCCCGGAGGTCAGCGCGAAACCTGCCGAACGACCGAATCGGGAGTCTCGAGACGTGTCTTCTCAAGCAGCAGACCTCGCAGCGGTGTTGCTCGTGACCAAGACTAAAACGTTGGCTCTCAACTACATTGGGATGGCAACTCAGGCTGCAGGATTTATTTCAGTATCTCTCTCTTTCTAGGGAAGGGGTGACTACGTGGAAGAGCTTTGTGCAGAGCTAAAATAAACACCGAGAGGCATTTTGGTATTGTTCAACGTATTACTGGGCCCTTAGAAAAATAGCTGACTGTAATTAGTCTCCTAACGCTGCACCTGGGAGGTGTTTACATGTTACCAAAGCCAGCAGGAACTTTACTGTTGACCTCAGTGGGGTGAATATTTTACACCAAAGGATCGAGGAAATCTTATGAGTTCCAGGAAGAGCTGAAGACATTCAACACCTCTCAAAACAGAGCCATTTTTACTTTACAGAACCTAAATACAGATGTTAGGCCTTCAGCTTAGGCACCCAGAGTGAAAAATGCTCATCCTGGTCTGTACGCACAGCTACAGCATGACTGTCTTTCTTTGAAATCGTTTGAGTCCCAGAAAGCAGCTTGCACAAATGCCATTCAATGTCCGCAATCCCAAACAATACCCAAAACAATAAATCGGCTTTCTTTTCACTACCCGCTTCATACCCGCAACCTGTTTTGTGTCCTTCGACACCGGAAAGGCTTCAGAAAAAAACTGTACGAGGGGACCGCGCCACCATCCCGACAATAAGAGAGTTAAGACTAAAGGATCCGTAAAAAGGGATGAAAAGCACTCGCCAAGGGGAGGATCGGGAGGCGAAGCCGCTAGCGTTTGTGCAACGGCTGCTTTGCGGCCACAGCGCGCGACCCCCCCCCCCCCCCCCGTCACGCTTGCGTGGCTATCTGTATAAAAACCAGGCGGGGGGGAAGCCTCAAACGCTCAGTTCGGCACTAGAGAAAGCCCCAGAGAAGACGCACGAAGGGTTGTTGCAGTATTTCGAAGCAATCAGTCAATGGTGTTACAAATAAAAATTTGTCAGGCTTAATGAATGAACTCACACTGCTGTTGCATTCGGTTGGATTTTGTTGTTGTTGTTAAGAGGTGCATAAACTTGCCTGTTTGAGGACTAACTCAGCGACAAGCCATCTGATGCGGGGAAGATGTTTCCTCCGCTGGCAGACGATGCCAATGCACCGTTCCTGCGCTCGCTGCCTTTGGAGGCTACTGCTCGCTCGCCTTTGGCAGCCTGCCCGTTCCTGTGGCTGGCCCACGAATATATATTTTTTTCCCCGCTTGACAGGTTGATCTGCAGCATGGTGCAAACGCTCCTCTCCAAAGTGCACTGCCCTCCCGGTGGGAAGACACGACCATTGCTTTGAACATCGAGCCCCATACCGATGCATCACCGGGGGTCTGGGAGTGTCCTTCCAGGTAGCCTCCAAAAAAAAAAGCAGCTTGCGTTGCTCCTTATATTTCCTATCATCTGGGATGAACTGGATATCCTGCACCCACATTCAGTCCTAACTTCCATTCTGGCTTTTTTAGCTATGCAGAATTTTCTGAAACAAATTCATAACTCCTGAGTTTTGCAGTGCTCAGACACGCTTTTCAGCATCTTGGACAACACCAGCAGAGCGCTGCTTCTTTTGGCTGCGCACATAAAAATGCTCTTTTACATTTTGGCCAGAACTTTTGCAGAATGTGGTCGCAAGTTGCACTTTCCAACTTGGCTTTTATCACTGTTGTCAGGAAGTTGTAAAGAGTAAGCACTTTTAAAGTGAGATCACTTGAGTTCAGTAGTTCTGGAACCGGGCTTTTACGGCTGGAAATGGCCCTCAAGGGCACAAGGAATGTTAATACTTCACATTTCAGGAGCGCCTGAGCTTTGAGTTGCTGAATCAGGTTGGAGCTGGACATAATCCGGCCGTGGGGAGGCTCCGCTTAGACGACAGCGCACGTTTGGGAAACTCCGACTTGCCAGCGCGAGATCAAGGCTCTCACGGTTTGCACTGAAAAAGTTCCTCTTTTCCGAAACCTGCACTCCCCCGTGGCGACCGTGAGCAGTTGATGAGCTAGTGTGACCACAGCACCGACGCAGAGAACCTGCGTGTGAAAAATCACCAACAAAAATTGCTCGCTTAAAGTGGTACGCCTGATCCCAGCTCGCCAGTTCCCTTAAAACACGTCGGCCAATTCTGCGGCTCATCAGGACATAACCCTAGAAAACGCAGGAAAAGGCACGGCAGCTCCTCATGCATGCTTCACAGAAATAAGAATGACTGATAAGAACTAAGCTTAAGGCTGCGTATGACCCGGTACTTAAAAGCGGGGAACGACATGAGTGGCACGGGCCGGTTGCACACGATCGCCAGGGAAGCGACTAAAAATATTTGGCGAGATTTAAGCACACCGCCCCCAAAATACGCACACATTTTCCACCATTGAAATATCTCGTCTCTGGGTGGGAGCCAAGCGCTCTCCTATTTATTTCCACTTGTGCCACCACGATGCTGAGGAATTCGAGCTCCTAATTCAAGACGGTCCGAAAAAGCCAGCGGGGCCGAGCGTCCTGGGCGCGGACAAGGCGCTAGGAGGACGGGACAAGGCGCTAGGAGGACGGGAGCTCATCCAGCGTCGCGCGCTGAGGACAGGCGAGCGGTTCCCGCCCTGAGTGCTGCGGCTTGTGACTTGGGAAGAAGGCTGCATGGGGGCCGGCGAAGCCGCCCGCTTTTGCCTGTGATGATAAGCAACAACGCCTCCTTTCCAGCCGTCCTCACGGCCACCTCCAATTTGCACGTCTAAGCGGGGTTAGCAGGGAGTCACGGTTCCTTGCGGATGGGGAGGATGCGTTGGCCCGTCATAAATTTCTATGACACGAATATAAACCTCTTGCTCTTCATACAAATCTATAGAAATAAACAGAAACGCAAGCAAGCCGGGGCTCGGGAGCTTCGCGAAGCGGTGACAAATGACCCGGCGGCGGTCGCGCGGCCGGGAAGTCGCCCACCGCGCGGGCCGGGCGCCGATCCGGCCGACCCGTTTGGACCGCGCTCTTCCTCGCCTTCTCCCATTCGAAACCTCCGGGACCCGCAGAGGCGCCGAGAGCCGGGCGGCCCCCGGCCCCCTCCCCAACTCTCCCCTCCACGAGAGCCCCCCTCCGCCTTGCCGCTCTCCAGGACCTACCAAGGGGGTTTCGCCTCTCCTCCTCCTCCTCCTCCTCCTCCTCCTCCTCCCCCATCGGCAAATAACGTGAACAGCGCCGTCTCGATATGATGTATTTATATTTACATGGTACATTTTTAAAGCAATAGCTACACGGATCATACATATTAGAAACAATAAAAAAAGAAGTTAAGAACTAAAATGTACATCATACACTTGTATATATATTTTTTTTACACGGAGGTAAAAAGGCTTATAAAAATCAATACAACAGGGTTTTAACTTTTAGTATATAGATACAATAATGATGAGGCTTCAGGCACTTTAATTTGTTAATGTGAGCAATAGCTTGAAAAAAATTTTCCACAACAGAAAAAAAAAAAATTTTGGTTAATGATGTTTTGTTACCACAGATACAAAAATAAAATCTGAATAATTTCTCTCAAATGATTGATGTCAGTATTGCAAAGCTGACCGGGAGAACGCCACACACTGTTCAGCAGCAGTGTGGAAATTAAGGAGAAATATTTACAGAAAACACCCATTTCTACCATTGTGCCCTTACACCACTGCCTTCACAAACCAAATAACACACGCAGCAAAATCTACAAGTATTACAAAAACCCAAGAGGAGAAGAGGGAGGAAGGAGGAGGAAGAAAGAGGGCTTTTAAAAAATTTTTATTTTCAGACATACAGAAAGGCTTGGAGTATGTCTGCTTTACTTAAATAAATAGGGGCACTTCAAGACCGGACAAAAAGCTGTAAGATCTTTTTGTAGTGTTGTGCTTTATAGAGAGAAGATCTTACAGATATTTGTTTACATGAAACAACTTTGAGAACAGGAATAAAAGGAAAAGGTTGTTCCATTACATTTTTTTGAGGCTGGCTTGATGTTTACTAGACACCATTGAGAGATTTGTCAACTGCTATTAGGCACAAAATATTTATATTTCATTCAGCAAACCCAGACACATCACCAAGAGTGTAACACTCCATCCCTTTTCCATTATCATTCCTTTTTTCTTTTTTTTTTCCCCAACCAAAAAACCCCCAGCAACTGCTACAAATTAAGCCTACCAAACTCTAGTGTATAAGCACGTTGCATACTTAATTTATGGTTTACTAAAAAGCTGTGATTAACTCTCAGAGGAACAGTCGGGACGTTCCCCCAAGAACGAATGGCAAGCGTTCCTTACATTTATTTGGCCAAAAAAAAAAAAAAAGAAATCCTCTCTTTTAAGACTGATGTCAATGTGCAATAGAGGGAGGGAAAGGACATGCGCCCACTGGCAATTTACTGCAGAAAGAAATTATGGCAGGAACAGCAGTGCCAGCTTGGACAAGCCAATCCCTAGCTGCCTCAAAGGATTCAGATTGTACTATGCTAGTTAGAGCTCACTGCGCTAAATCATTTTTTTTTAATAAAAATTATTTGGCTATTCCTTGTAATATATTAGAAAAATACTCTTTTTCCAGCTAATTACAAGCCTTGTACACAAGACGACATGACATTAAAAAAAAAAAAAAATTAAAGTATTCTTCTCCTGCCGTATGCACCTTAGGCATCCACTTGATAAAGCCGGGTGGTGACCTGGGGAGGGGAGAGCGAGGGCAACACTTCGCTCTGGTTCCTGCAAAGACTCCCACGCTTAATCCTACACGCAGGATCACAGAAACACTGGTTACACACGCATGAAGTCAGGACATATGTAGGCATCTGGAGGACTGGGACCGTAAATCAGGGAATTAAAGTGGTGGTTAACATCCTGGCTTTTCATTGTAAATACCTGCTTAGAAATGCTAAATGTAGTTCCCGCTGCGAACACATATGTTCTCATGCTCGTGTGCTACACAGAAGACATAAACAAACACTTTTTTCCTTACAACCCACCACTTAATGCAGCATTTCCCCAGAACTGCCATGGATTATAATAGTGCTCTTGAGGTTGCATTGGTAAATCATTCCTCGCATCGCGACAATTTGGCTCCTCTACAATCTTAGTGTTTTATTCCCAAATCATTACGTGGCTGGCTAATGATGAGTTCCCCTCTTTTTGGCAGAACTCTGGAAACACACGTTTTTTTTCCCCAATGTTATTTAGGGAAAAAAACCCTAAAATTTAAGCTTCCCTTTCAAGTAGTGGTCTGAAATGATTACAGGTAAGGAGAACTACCAGATTCTCAATGGTTACGTGACTACGGTAACTGAGCCTTGCTTTCTGTTTAAGAACAGAGAAATAATTTAAGATGTTTGCTGAAGGAAATGACGATGGACTCTAAAAGAGAAACTGCAGCTTAGATGGCTATTTTGGCTTGAAAAGAGGACACAAAAAAAAAAAAAAAAAAGGGAAAGAAAACCGGTGACAGAAATACTGTGTTGGGGTACAAGTTTGTTACTAGCACACCTTCTACACACACAATAACTTGACTGCAAGTTACAATATCTTCCAAGTGCGATTTCGTTCTGCGACACCACCCCGTTTCCAGAGATGCCGAGCTCGCTGACACAGCGATGGTACTGCACAAGCGGAGGCAAGACGGACACAACCTGGAGATGTTCTACAATCCACCACCATTGCAAGCAGTTCTTTCCTCAAACTCATTTTAACTGGAAAAAAAAAAAAATATAAACATGTACAAGACAGTCTGTTTGATTACAGATTAATAATACAAAAGTCTATGCTGTAGATTAGTTAGTTAGAACACTTGATGAGCAAATCAATGCAGTGTGAGCCCCTGGCGACCAAAGGTAAAGTGATCCAAACCGGCGGTTTCTGGATGCTGTTGGGCACAGTGGCTGCATCAAAGTAAGTGATCTCGATGCTCCCAAACCAACGTGTTCCTTGAACTACAGGAAAAACATAACACTCGCAACTCATCCGTAGTCATCCAGCAGCTTTGTGTTTTCCACCACAGCACCTGCACATGACCCCACAGTGGTAACAAGCCCGAAGCGGCAAGTAACAGCACATACATGGAGCGATGAAAGACAAGGCGATAAGGGCCATCCACCGGAGGCAAAACATTTCATCACTGGTGTCACACGAGCAAGGATCCGTATAGTCTCCTTCTGGGTCAGACATACAGTGATAGAGCATAGTGTCTGCGCACCACATACAGCTCACTCGATGGATGCAAGTCTTGACGCGGTCCGGAGCATCCTGGCATTGACCCCGTTTGTTCTCCTCGTGGTTGAACATGTCCCTGCAGTACACGCAGCGCGATCGCTCGCCATCTTCCTTCCGCCTGGGTTTGAATTTGACAGGTTGAGTCTTTATCACAGCACCCTTGATATCTTCTCCCAGGTCAAATTCCGAGTTGTCTATGTAAGGGTAAGTGTATTCGTGTTTGGAGGCCTCGCTTTTCGCAAAACGTACGTAGGAGTCCATGTCATCAGGATCGAAGTTCTTTCCTCGCGCTGGGGCATGGCGATAGTCCTCGTAGCCGGTCATCCAAATCTTTTCCCGAGGATTGATGCGCACGATCTCCTCATCGTCATCTGGAAAGTTGACGTGCCGATAGGATCGTGGTACTGACTGTGGAAGCAGGGGTGGGGGGGGAAGAGGGAGAAAACGCAAACAATCAGTTATTACATCAGGGTATCATTTTTTCATCACCTTCTCTTCAGTATTTTTTAAATTGCTTAATGAAAAAGCCAGTATTTAAAGGTTTTGTCCTTTTCTGTTTGTATGCACTTCATTTTGCTCTAAGAAAACTAGTCAATCAGTGCAACTTCACAGAGCGCCTCACCCTCTGCAGTAGCAGGGTAAAAGTTCTGCCTTTCCCCAAATTCCAACTTTCTGAAGGAAAATAGTTCCAGAGCACTAGTCACTACCCACATATGAGGTAGTCACCAATTCCTGGGCACATCTGAACCATCACCGAGTTTCAGTCTTTGGCTCAAGAAGGCATGCAACTACCACAGGGCTACGACAGTCTGCTTGCAGGTAACGTACAAGGTAACGTGAAATCCCAGCGTAAACCTTTATTTATTTTTTTAATAACTGGAAGCCTTTTCAAGCTAACTGAGAAGGAGCAGGGGAGGAAGGCAGGGGATCCTTTGAAGGATGTTGGGGGGACAAAGTTTTTACAGCCTGAGCTACGACGGACACGGCCCTTTCAGCGGCAAGAGCAAAAAGAAAGCTTACTTGTTCGAGATGGTAGTGGTCAGAGCTATAATGGTCGTGAAGGTGGCTACGAGTGCAAATTCGTCGATGTTCGCAGGATGCCGGAGAAGCTAGCGTTCGCACAGGCTGTTCCCTTTTCTGGGAGGAGTTCGAGGAACTATCTGTAGCGTACTGTTTTCAATGGAAAGGGGAAAAAAATTGTCATACCTTTGACTGTTACCACACAGGGCATTAAAAGACACGTTTTGCCACTCACTGATTTCGCGCACACCTGCAATATTGGCAACACCTGAGAGCAAGCAGCTTTGTAAAGTTTCCCATAAAATTCTCAAAGGAGGCAGATCTGTTGCCAGGCCATAAAAACTGTCGCCACACACATGGAAAAATAAAATATGGCATAGCTGGCCAGTGACATATTCACTCGCACCACTTGTATTTGCCTGGCATGTTATTTGCTGTCCTGGGCGTTGCAGGCAGGTGAACGTTCACGCTGGACGCTACGTCCGAACAGCAAAGTTAAACTCCTTTAAATGATGCAATCACGTCAGCCCTGAGGGCACGCTCAGACAGAACCGACTAGTCACCCAGGCTGAAAAAATTCTGCTCATTTTGTTAACCTGCAGGAGTCCCATTAAGTCAAAAACTTCTTTCCATGCTCTTCTCCAAACACTTGCTGAATTCCAATTCATCACAAGCTACTTACATAATCAGCTTTCCTTTAAAGCTTACGGTTTTTTTCTTCTCACTTGGTCACTAATCTCTAATGTGCAATGAATGCTACTTCTTGTATTTTATATATTCCTAGCTCACAGTTCTTATTTTCTTTAGGTGAATTAATTACGTCATTACCCAACAACAATTGCAAAAGGGCGAAAGATCACGTAATAATATGCCACTGTCAGTAGCTGCAGCTTCAAAATATGTTTATTTCTCTTACCAGGATACTGGTTTTACCTGAAAAACCTTCTCTCCTTGTCAAGAATGCAGTCTATAAATATTATTTTCCAATGAATTGCACCAGACACATCTCTTACCCCAAGAATACAAGAGCTTTGCACGACTCCATCCACAGGTGAGCACACCTCAACGCCTTACAACATGAAACATATGCTGATCCACTTTTAACCAGTATGGCACCCAAAAGCCCTCAACTCCCAACTTATTTTGTCGAAAGCAAATCTACAGATCTGTCTGCAGCGTGATGTGAAGTCAGGCTGGGTTATCTAAGGAGCACAAGCAGCAGGATGAGTTTGGAAAGGCGGATCCACCCGCTGTGAACAGACTTTCCACGCATGTGTTTTCTTCAAACAAGGTTAAGTACTCAGAAGCAGAACACCTCTTAAGATACATTAACAACACCTACGAAGTGTAAACGGCACCGGTACTCAGACCTTTGGGTTTCATCAGCCCAGCCTTCGTAACTTATTAGACACAAGCATTTCATATCCGGGGTTTAAATATTTCAAGCTAACCCTTGTGCCTGTAACTTCAGGTCTTACAGTATCTAGCACATTTTGGGGACATTTCAAAATAGAAGTGCAGTGTTTCTGCAAGAGGCGATCAGCAGAAGCAGCTGCAGTGATTTTTATCTTGCTCGATCCTTACCCGCGCGGCGTGCTTCCACACCTTGCTCTCCTCCAGACCCAGCAGGGCGACCAAGCCCTCTCCTCCACGTGTGTCGACCTGGCTACGAAACCTGTTTGCAGCATACCAAAGAGGCTGCAGCCCAGGCCACACTTTAACCTTATTAAAAATGGCTTCATTTACACATTCAATGTCCTCAGATTAGCGGGGCAGCTTGCCAACACAAACACTTCTGCGAGTGCCCAGGAAGGGAGAAGGAAAGCTGTCCAAGACCAGGTCTCTGTTTGCTCTGCTGTAAACTCGTTAACGCTGCCTCCTGGTCCGTAACGCTAAAAGCAACTGGTTGAAAAATCAAGTCTCTGTGGGGATACCTTGCTGACTGATGGCCAAGCGCTGCTACTTCCCAACAAGGTCCCTCATCAAAGCTTCAAGCTTCTGTAGGAGACAAGGAATGGATTTCAATGCACAGGAATGAGTGGTTGAAAGACTTGAAAAAAAAAGGATGGACCCCCCCATCTTTCAAAAAAGCAAGTTACCACTGGATCTCTCGGACCTACGCCTCTGCTGGGCAACCTACGCAGAAATGATCTGCAGAGGGGGTGAACAGCAAGGTGACAAAGTTTTCTGATGCAACCGAGTTATTCATGGGAATGAATAAATGAAAGCTGGCCCTAAAATTTGCTTAAGAATCTCATGATGCTGGGGAAATGGACAGCAAAAAAAAAAAAATTTTAATTATCAGCACAGCATGAAGTGAAGCAAGTGAGGAAAGCACCTCGATCTGACACATACAGTGACACACTCCGAGACACCTCTGGCTGCTCGGTAGCAGATCAAACAAGCAGCAGCACCCCAGAGATCACCATCAAGGCACTGCATATACCCGCGGTGCACCTCCGATCTTGAACACCATCCGCACTTCTGGTCCCCTCTGCCCCATCTCAGTGAGGACATTTCCACCATGACAAAGCTCGCAGAGCAAGGGCCAGGACAACAAAAGGCATGGGGTGGCTTCTGGATAACTCAGTAGTCCGGGTCCCTCCAACCTGGGAATGAGATGATGGAAGGGAGCAAAGAGAGGAATCTACAGAGCCGGGAGAGTCGCGGGGAATGCGAGTAGGAAGCGATAATTCACTGTCCTTCAGAGCACAAGGACATGGGGCATTCAGTGAAGCGGGCTCAGATAAGGTTCAAACAAACAGCAGGAAGCACTTTTGACAGGGCCCATAGTTAAAACGTGGTTCAAAAAGCCATACGGAAGTGCTCAGAAGAAAATAAGTGGCCGACGATCAAAGGCGTGATGCTCGGTCCCTGAAAAGAGCACTGTTCTCGGAGCGTCGCTCAACGGGGAATGAATCCGAGCCTGACGGCTGGCGAGAGTCACACGCGCTCGCAAAGAAAAGGCGCTCTAATCTTCAATGAAGTGCGAGCAATTCGACTCACCACCGTGAGCAAACGAGAGCAAGATTTTGTCAGTGATGGAAGCAGAGGACAATTTTTCTCCCACATGACTGTCAGGCAATTACCAAAATAATCCACGTGCACATCCACAAAACTAACCCACAGGCTGTATCTGAGCTGGGATTTTCTACCCCTGGTAGCAATACGCTCACCTGTGGGACCAAATCGAGAGAGAATATGGGCTCCTGGGCCAGGCTCCACTTCACCGACGGGGAAAAACGTTCCAAACCATCAAGCCACCGGCCCGTCAGAGAAGTACCGTCTTCCTTTAAAGCCTGCTGAAACCAATCAGTTCCCAGGTTTTTTGAGGAGAAACTACCGAAAAAGTGTCCAGTAGCCAGATAAAGGAAACGAACCCAAACCTGAGGTTGCTGCAACAGTGAGTCCACTACTGAAACTCAGTTTCAACACTAATTTGAGAATTTTGCGCGGCACGTGCTAGAGCTTTTTGATTGCTACGGTGCTCACGCAGTCTCATGGTTTCACTGCTTGGATAACAGAATCATTAAACATGACCATTTTTTATAAAACCCGTGCTACATATTTCATTTTGCAAGTGAGCTATACATATCTAAGAGAGCACATGTACCGCGTGTTTGATACAGCTGCTTTGAGAAAAAACACTGCGTTTCTACATGCAAATGATTGTACTGTGACCATTTAAAAAAAAAAAGTATCCCTCTCTCCCCCTCAGATTTTAAGAAGTGACTCATTAAATTAAAAAAAAAAAACAACTAGTCATTAGTAAAGAAGATTATGTTAATCATTTACTGCAGTTTACTTCTCATTGAAATGGATTGGTTACACAAGAACGGCTGGCTAATCAGGTGCCTAAGTCATATTCTGAGATAAGCATCTATTATAAAAACAGATGCGAAAAAGAAACCTTCGCCTGCCCCTCTTTCCCAGCCACTAAACTGGCCCGACCACCTTGCCTCCCGGGGCTTTACAAAGTAGTTTCACCCTCCGTGATGCAATGCCCAGGGTGACTACGGAAACGAAGAAAGGTTCGTCCTGAAACGATGAAGCAACGCACTACGCAGCAGCTTGGCAGAAATCGGCTGCCCGAGGGAAATGATGGGAGCTGTGTCGCTTGCCGCTTCCCGAAGCACTCCAGCCGGCTAAAGCCTTGGGAAGTTTGCCATCAAGAAAAACTGTGGGTCAAACGAGACGAGAAGATTATTTCTTTTTTTTCCCCTGCAATTTTAATGGTCCCACGAGGCAGGGAGGGCAAGGGGGAATAAAAGCATCATGATGTTGAACAAGTCATTTCACAAGTCATGGTCCTAAAAGTAATCTAAAAACTATGTTACTCTGGCCCTTCTAAAGGACGAGACGGAAGTTTGAGAGCTATTTCGGATGTATGGTAAGGAAATTTCCACCTTTGCAAAGAAATTAGTATAAAATAATAATTTCCCAGAAATCCCTCAGCTTCATCTTATAAGAACAATTCTTTTCTTCCCCTCTCCAACTTTATTTTTTTTAAGCCTAAAGAGACACATACCAGCACTTCTGCATTTCACAGAGATGGCAAGAGCAAAATTCCCAGTGTTTGTCTCAAAACACTTCTTTCTCTCTATTCAAGGAAGTGAAAAGGGAACCAGCTCACATTTTCACACCAGCTCTAAGTGTGCCCTGTATATTTAGGAGAGCCCATTTGACAAGGCCAGATCATTTAAGTATTAAAAGAAAGAAAAAAGTTCATAATGGAAAACCTTCATGATTTTAGACTTCTGTCTCCTGAACACAAGCTTTTAACTTGTCATTAAAAAATGCATCCATGTAAGAAAATACTTTTGTCGAATTTGTCTGTTTTATATCACTCAGAACCATTTTTACTACAGACAGTAATTTTCTTTAGGAAAGCAGCTTCCACAGATGTTAGAGAAGCTTCGGCTCTGTCATCCACCGAGGGCCGCCAGAGCTGAATCCAGCTCCAGTCCCTAACAGAAAGCCTAAAGAAAAGTTTCACGTTTGATCATATTCCAGTCCAGTTCAAAGACAAGCTGGCTGTACACAGCTCTTACAATAAGCACGGATTCAGATTTTCTAAAACCAGAAGAGGGCTATAATTTCTCAAATGCTTGGACTGTTTCCTAGTCCCCATTTACACAAATACCAACACGAAGTGCAGAAGGCGAGCTAGTTTCCCTGATACCTTTTTTTTTTTTTTTTTTGGACTTTTGTGTGTGGTTGTAACACACAGCGCCAGAAATATCCTGGTGGCTGCGCTGCCTTAGGTCAGCCCAACTTAGGCAACGTTTACAAGGACTCTGTGCACAAGACCATCGCTATTAAACTCATGTTAAACCTGTTTCTGGCATTACTGGTCAATTCTGCGTGCGCCGCAGCTGTGGCTTAATGACTCACTTTGAGGAGTAAGAAGAATATATGGGAATCAGGCACGGGTAAATGATATGGCAAGCAGACAGATGTGCTAAGGAGGAAACCTCAGTGAGCTCCGCTGTTTGTTTTAATAGTCTTAACTAATCGCCGGTGATCCAAGGCATCAGTCATCTCTGCAACAGCAGGCATTTGAACAGGCAGAAAGAAGAACGCCTGCGAGTCAAAGCAGGACAGTAGGAAGACAGTCTCCTGTTTTGCATGGACACGGCCTAGGACCAGAAGCTGTGAATGTGTCCACATGACATTTTCTTCCCAAGTAATATCCCTCATCTTGCCCTCACTCCACCACTGGCTTAGAGCACCGGTTTCAAAGTAAGAAGAACTCTTTGCATCAGGTACTTATATGGGAAAAGCAGCATATCACACAGGAACTCACTCCAAGACTACCAGCAGCAGTCAGGTGCCCCAGGTGCTCCTCACCACGGCCTGGCTAGATTTCTCCATGCCGGGATGAACACGATGGCCCCAGTGGGAATGCAGACCTTGCTACATACCCGTAGTCTCCTTCCAGATGTTGGTGAGCAAAACTTCTGGAAGTGCCAGGCAAAGCAGCGGGCAAAATTTGGGGAGTTTCCGGATGGGGAGAAGCACACCACGTCCTACTTTAAGTCTTGGGTCTCTGACGTGCTTCTTGTCAGCAGAGCTACCGTTAGTTAGCCAAGTGCCAGCTCTTAATCCTAAGGCATTAACAGGTAACTTAGCACACCTTGTGCTTCCGAGAAGCTTTTCTCAGTATGGATGCTAGGAAATAAAGGAATGAAGCTCAGCCCGGGGCGTTAAACACTGCACATGCCGAGAGGACGGCGGGAGCTCGGGCTGCTTCTCAGCGCAGACGGGAACAGATGGTTCCACTACTGAACCTCAGCTCTACTATACAGATATTTCCAAGCGGGGGGAAATAAGATTAGGGGGGAAAAAAAAAAGCGCTAACAAAAACTAGATTAGCTGAGCTAAAAGAATTTGTGCAGCTAATCCATCATTAATGTCTTTGCTGTGTACAAATTAAACTCTTTAGCCTCTAAATGCAGGGGCACACTCCTCATGTATAATACACTTAATTACAGATAGAGGGACAAAAACAGTTAAATGCAGACTTCCCACAGCAGACTGGTATGATATTTTAAGAATCAGTTAGGGGTCATTTATTCACACAGTTCTGACCATCCACGCTATTTTCGCTGGAATCCAGCCCCAAAATAGAACTCAGCAGCTGATGCAAACTTTTAGAATACCCGCTTTACATGCACTGCAAATATGTCAGGCTTTGCTTAAAAATGCAACGGCGCTTATTTATTTCAGGCTTTCTTTTCTGCAGATAGAGCCAGAGACGGATGGAGGAACGGCTTGCTATAATCGCTTCTGATTTAATTTTCAGAAAATCTTTGCAAGACACAGGGAGGGCAGACCCTTGGCAAAACACATTAAGGAGGTGAGGGAAGGCAACGGGGCCGCGTAGGTGCAGCTGGTGGTGCATTTCTACCCTCGGCAGAGGTCCGCTTGGTCAATCGGAGGATTTCTTCTTTCAAAGGGGTGACAGGAGGGGTTTGTCCCTTTAAAGGAAAACCATTCCTGAGGCCTCATGTAAGAGCGCATTTCGTTGTTTAGCTTTACGAAACTCCTCCTTCCCCTTTGAGGACTCTCCGAAAAGAAACATTTGCGAGCATGAAACCAAATTACGGCCAGACTAACGAAACGCGGGCGCCCATTCCGAGCGGCCTGAGCTCGCCACGGAGTTCCCCCCCCCGCCCCCCATTACAGGAGACAACGGGACTCAAAGCAGATCCGTCTGCGTTTAAATAGCATGTGGAAATTACAGGCTCTCTCCCCCAGAGCAGCGGTTAGGGAGTCATTTGCCCTGCGGTTCTGATTCAACCCTCTTCCTGCCACCACCGCGGCAGATGCTCCAAGCCAGCACCGGCAGGCAGACGTTTCCCCCCTCCAAGTCACCCCGGGGCCGGGCTGCCGGGGCCGAGCCCGGCGTCATCCCCCGCCGCCGGACCCCGCTGCCCCGCGGCGCTCCCCGGCGGCCTCCCCAGCGCCGCGCCGCCGTGCCCCGCGCCGCCAGGCGATTCCCTAATCCCTGGTGCCGCGGGAACAGGAAGCTGTCCATCACCGCCTTGTCCGCCTGCCAAGGCCGCCTCGCTCCGGCCGGCCGTGTTTACATGCCGAGCGCGGCCCACTCCGCCTGCCACCTCCGGCGCCGGCGAGCGACGCTCCGGGCTCGCGCTGCTCCGGGCTCACGCCGCTCCGGGCTCGCGCCGCCGGCGTATCGAAGCCCTGGGAAGGCCTTTCGCGGTCTTTGCTCGCTTTGCACGCGCCCTGCGGCTGAAAGGAAAGGCCGGGGGCTTCAGAAGCTAGACATTCATTGAAAGCCTGCCCCGACCGGGTGATTTCTTTAACGGGAAACGACAGCTGTATCAGCTACGCGTTTTCAAGGTAAAGGCATCACGGTCCTCCTGCGGGGCGGCCGCGTAAGTGTTCGCCGAGCACACCACCCTCTGCGCCAGCTCGGGCACCTTGGCGTCTCAATCCAAGGATCAATCTGGCAGCATCAAGATGCAGGATGAAGACGCCACGAGCACGAAGCCGTGCTCAGCGCAGGGATCGCCCCCCTTACTTGCACGAGCAGCGCAAGCTCAGCCAAGGGTTTCAGCAAGCAAAGCCACGGGCTTTGTGATGAGCCAGCTGCAGCCCACGCCGGTTTTTAGGACCGGGACCAGGGGACCTGTGCGGACCGAGACAGCCAAGCAGGACTTGGACGCGTTGCTTGACGCACGTCAACGCTGGGCAGCGCTCAGCCGCACGCCCCAGAAGGTGGTTCGACACGCGCGGCTCGGTCGAGAGCCGCGTCCCTCGGCCGCGGCGTCGCCCCTCCCGCCCGCTGCGCCGCTGCCGGGCTGCAAGGAGGCCACCGAAGCGGGGCCGAAATCCCGAGGCCGCAAAGCTGCTGCATAGGGCTCCGCGGAAAAGCCGCGACACCCCCAGGCGCCCAACGCTCGGCAGCGCTCCTCCCGGCAGAGCCGAGCCCCGGCGAGGGCTCGGGTCGCCTCGCCGCTTGGAGGGGGACGTCCCTGCCCTAGACGCGGGGCGGGTTAACACGCTTGCAGATGCCCTTCCCAAGAGGCCAAATCTAAGCACGTTCACTGCCCTTCCGGATGGTACCCACGTTTTCCAGCGCGCTTTAAAACCGAAGGGAAAAAAATAAAAGAGAAAAGGGGACGTCTCCTCACCGCCACTCTCTCCCCAACGATAAAGGCGCCGCGCTCTGGCACCTACTCTTTAAAGCAAAAAAAACCCAGCGCGCTCGGCCAATACCACATCCTTAACAACACCCCCCGACCGAGCCCGAGCGATGCGCCGGGGCCACCGCCTGCCCCAGCGCTTCCACCGAACCGCGCTGCTGCGCCAGCGAAAGAAAGAAAAAGAAGGAAGAAGGGGGGGGAAAAAAAAAAAAAATCTCCTCGCCTCCCCGGCGCTGCGTCACGAAAGGGGGATTTCGGCTGGGCTCCGCTGGGTCTCTGACGCACGAGCACACCCGGGCGATCAGCTACGGAGGATGAATTAAAAGGGCACATGCTTGTAAACAGCTTCACACTTTAACTCGTCACATTAGTTTAAGTACATCGCTACACAGGCAAATTATTTTCCGGAAGAGGCACATTCAGCTAGCTGATGGGAAGTGTGAAATGGTGCCGCAGTGCCTTCCAATCGCGAATTCATTAGCCAAAACCTCCAGCCAGCAAGAGCCCCGCCAGCCCCCCCTTGGGGCAACGCTCCTGCAGGCAGGGGACTTTGCACACTTTGCTCTGAAAAATGGGTTTTGATGCCTCTTTTAGCCCAGAAGTCTCCGGCGAGCCGAGTATTACCAGAAAGTAGGCGCTGGGTAGTTTGAAGAAGACCTGAATAAATGCCAGGCTGGTTACACACAACAAAAGTATTAAAGATAGTACAAAACCAACAGAGCTCGCACACTAAAGGATGCCACCATGTCGTCGTTCAAGCACAGGGAGAGGGGGAATTAGGTGTTCAAAACAGGGCAAATGAAAAAACCCCACTCTAACAAAATTGCCTTTTGACAGCTGGAGCAAGAGAAAAGGGGCAAAGTGAACATAAAATGATACCAAGCCGGTGCACAAATCGCAACCCTTACAAGTTCTGGCAAGACACAGCTATAAGGAAACTCCCATCGTAGCAGAAGATGGTGTTTCAGCTTCCTGCAGGATATCTCCCAATCCCGCCGCAGAACCAACCGTGTTGGTAGGTGGGAATGCGACAGAGCCAGAAAAGACGCTATAGAAATGGTCTTTAGAGAAAGGATTGCGACAAGAGAAATTGCTTACCCTCCGCAAAGCGGTTCAACACATCCAGATTGCTGCTATAATTAGCTATGTAAGAACTACATGATAGCAAGACTCAAAAGAGCGCAATCGAGATATTATCTGCTTAATAATTTGTTACTGAACTACCGATGCTCCTTGCCTTTCTTCACACGTACCCCCCAGATGACACAAACTCTCCGTAGGCTGTTACTTGCAGGAAAGGGCTATTTCCCTTATTTGGACTACCGCAGCGCAAGATCTCATCATTTCTTTTGGGTCCGGTCAGAGTTGTGAAGCGAACATTTTTTGTCTTCTCCGCAAAGTGCAGAGGGCTGTCTGTGAGTAAATACTGCTGAAGCATCGCTGCGGCGGTCCTGTTTTTGCAAAGGGCTCAGAAATTCAAAGATTGCATGCAGTAAAACAGGCAGACACAGTTTGGTTAGAAAAAAAAAGAAAAAAAAGGTGTTCTTGTTTTAAAGCCCTAAACTGAAATAGCGCCAAAGCAACCGAAGCTCTGTGCGTTTGGGAATTGCATTAAACTGCATATTCCTGCTCGCTTGGAAGAAAAGCCTGCTTTACGCACCAGAAATGAACCTGAAAGCAAA
The DNA here is from genome assembly GCF_003343035.1 of Apteryx rowi. Classification (NCBI taxonomy): domain Eukaryota; kingdom Metazoa; phylum Chordata; class Aves; order Apterygiformes; family Apterygidae; genus Apteryx; species Apteryx rowi. The sequence goes on along the minus strand of NW_020450794.1, from coordinate 1,494,280 downwards.
AAATAATAAGTAAATTGTACAAGACCTCTGTGCCCCCCCCCCTCCTGTTTTTGCAAGAAAGCAAATAAAGCTTAATTTCCACCCCCTGGTTATCTCTCCTATCAGTTCATCTTAGTTCTTCAGGTCATTTACATCTCATGAATCTGTAATATACGTAGGAATAAACAAATTTGATGTAATGTGTATATTCACAACTTTCACACCACAGTAATCTTCATAATTTATTCTGTCCACACAGCAAGCTGCGAGTGAATAAGGACAATTTATAGGCTGAAGTAGATCGTAATTATCCCTCCAATTTTGAAGAACTAAAGAAAATAGCAACTCCATCCCAGATCACACCAATCATACCATACCTCTGTCTCAGCAACAACCTCATTCAATGGAAAGTATAGCTTGCTTGCATTGGCAGAAACAGCAAGAAAATAAACAGCTTAACTTCTGACGTAACCTGAAAGAAATAGGAGCTTCCAAAGGAAAGGAAGAAACTCAACCAGAAAACAACTTTCCAATCAACTTTCCCTACTGAAAAATCTCTCTGAGTGTTGTTATCCATTCCCACTGAGCGACATAAGTTTGTTATGGGCAAAGTTAAGATAAAAAGGCTAAAAAAAAATCTAGTTTTAAAATGGCTGGATATTCAGGGCCTTTTCCCTATTCTGGTGCCATCTCCCTCTGCTTCTGCCCCTGGTAGGAAAGCAGGAAGAACCTGACAAATATTCCAGCTGATGTACACTAGTACTAATGGCAGGAAAAAAAAGATTAAACTATGGATAAACCAATTACTTTAGACTCAATGACTACTTTAGTTGTCAGTCTGCTGGCACAAATCAAGGCAGATTTTGTCATGCTGAAGTGCGAGGAACGAAAGCGGTGTTAAGACATAACGAACATTTGCTAAGTTTGTGTTGCACGGACTGTTCAAGTGCAGGACTCTGATGTGCACAGCTCTACATACAGCTTGAGAGACCCCACCGCAACAAACGCGAATACACCTTAGCTCAGCTCATTTCTTCTCATTTAAGCCAGAGTATTTTTTTTGTGGGGGAGAGATTTGAGCCTGGTGGTACGTGCGTATGAAGTTCTCTCTTCTTGGCAAGTATTTTTTTTCTTTAAATCCGAATGAGACTAGCTGTGTAGAACGCAAGCCCCAAAATCGAACATCGGAGAACGCGGCCGGGAGCAATGAACCCTTTTGCCATGTCCGCACAATCCAGCTGGCTGTCGAGCAGCAAAGATGCTGCAGGTAACATCATCTGACCTGCTGCTACGGCCATTCCCTCATCTCTTTGCTCGGCCGCACAGAACAAGATGGATTTGCTCACGATGACAACAGCTGAAGCACCCCACTGCCCGTACTGACCTCGCTCTTCCAAAAGGTAGTTTTGCTTTCTGTTGCTATATCTTCGCCTTAAGAAAAAGGCAACTGCAGGCTCTTGCTCCTGCTCAATCCCTGAGCGCACCTCATGAAAGAAGTCTTGTGACTGACTGCTGCTCTGCTCTCAGCACCACCGTTTTTCGTGGAGGGGTGGGGTGAGAGATGCTCTAACCCTACACAGAGCTTACAAGAACTTGCAAGTATATTCCAAATATATACCCAATTTGCAATATATTCCAAATTGGACTGGGTTTCTACATATCTACTTTAAAGAAAAAGAGCTACAGCCGTTCTTTAAAAGAACCATCTGAATGTGAAACGACCAAGCCAGCAAGAAAAGTTAGATTCAGTGTTTATCTAACTAACATAAATCTTATAAATTTTAATAGTGAGGCTGTAACACACTTGAGGCCCACATGGGAGGTGAAAGTAGGGAAAAGGTTTCATGGCAAGGCAGCAAGGAGAAATCTGTTTTTTTAATTATGAAACCGTAAAAGATGCAAGGAAGAGTGTAACATTAACATCTGCTGCAATCTGCACGGCTACGGCAGAGAATGGGCAATTGTGTCCAAGCCTTGAAGGACTGTCAGCAGACTCCAAACCACATGACAAACTTCCGAACGATAACATCCCCAAGCACATGAGTACACGTTCGTGTTGAGGAAAAGGCACGAGGGGCGAAGGATTGCCCCAAGCACAAAACTTGATGGTGAAAACGCCCATCCGAAGAGTCCTGTTGCAAGCCAGGTGTAAATCCTACCACAAGGATTCTGGTTTCCCAGAAGAGTGAGATGCATATAGAAGAAAAACGGTGGCACCGGCAGCGGCAAGATCGGTCCACATCACCTTAGTGAAGCAGGGGCATATTCTCCCCATCTTGAAGTTGGAGAACTGAGGCAAAGAGACTGAGGCAGGAGCTAGGAAGACCATAAAAGAAACAATGGATTGAGTCTAGGTGTCTCGAAACCTAAACCTGTAGCTCAGACGTTCTTTTCTAGATTACGGATTCTCTAGCTGGAAAATTCTCTAAGTCTCATCTTCACAAAAATTAGTATTTTTTAAATTACTATTAATTATGTGGAACAACTATCATTGTAACATGCAAGTCAAACTTAGGAAGACTGGGTTTCTTGTTTTCTCCCTCACATTACTACCGAGCCAAAAGGGGACTGCAGTCACTTCTAGGTTCACAAAACAGGACTGACATGGAAGCTGTTGCTCTTCCTGCCAGTGGGTGTCTTTTCTTTAGCACTAAAGCAGGCACAAGACTGCGGATTTATCTGAAAAACACATGAGCAACATTTCAGCTGAAGTGGTCAAAAGGTTTCAAAACGAACATCTCTGCTTTTTCGATGGCTTGCTAAGAGAGACCACTGCAGGCACTCTGCAGACTCTGGAAGACATTGACCTTTCTTTCCTTGGACTCAATTCACGTTTTTCACTTCATGGTCATGTGGGATTATTATCTGTAATTGAAAGTAAAAGTGTAGATTAAGGTAAAATTCTGCACAAGAACTCAATTATACGGCAGATTCTGTGGCTGAAGAACTACAGAATATAGTTGGTCCTTATTAAACGTTATTTCTGAAATGAATGTTAATTAAAGAAGGCTGAAGATGCAGGCTGGATTGATGAAGACAAACAGAGCAATCTCAGACCATTGTAAAGACAATGTTTCCCCCAACGGAGACAGAACGGATGGCTAGTCTTACTCAGATTGCATCTCTTGAGAGGACGATTTATAATGTACAAGACAGGAGAAATTTATTTGGTAACATATGGAAAACATTTATGGGCTCTACTGAGGATCTGGAATTAAAGAAACACAACTACATATTGTTAAAACTTCTAAATGGAGATTTCATTTTAGAAATAAATGTGTTTTCCCCGAAGTCACTGACATTTATTTCTATATACTTTTGTTTTCTGCTCTGTTAGGTACGGCTTTCCGAACAGAGGTTTGTATCAATTTGTTTGGTAACTACAGGTCTACTCCATGGAAAAATTATTAGATGGCAAAGTCCTGTTTTTGAAGATACAATCTGTGCTCCAGCATGACGGCCACGAGCGTGTGCCGGAGTGACAGGCAGGGTACCGCTGCCTAAATCAGTTTGTCGGCACTGTGAGGGTATGGCCACGGGAGGGGACAAGGCCACTGACACCAGCAGTGCTTCCCAAGAAATGCTTGCGCAGCCACAGCTGCAGATAATTCACCCCCTTTGGAAAAAAAAAAATCATCCTGGTACATGAAAACAAGCCTGCATTAATCCGCGCAAGATCAGTGGCGGGAAATTTTGGGACAGAGAAGCTGGGGCAAAAGGAGGCGTGAAGTTACAGAGATGGCTGCAGTGCTCTACGGGGGAGCTGACCCGGCAAGGGGACGTCTCGCCGCTCCTCCACCGTTCCCCCGTGCTCCCCCAAAGCCTGTCCTGCTCCTGGCCGAGATGGCTTCGCTCGCTGCCTGGGCAGACGACCACGCTCCTTCTCGGTGGGGCCGGAGAGCTGGCCCGGCCCCGAGGGGCTCGGGAGGGATTCGGAACGGGTGCGAGGGCAGGACACAGCGTGCATGCCTGTATCGGCAGCCGCAGCCTCACGTCATTTCCGCTTGTCCCTCGTAACTCAGAGCCCGAGCGAGAGCCCTAGCTCTGGGGCAAAGCTTCCTTCCCGAGCGCAAACAATCTGCACCGCTGCTGGATCCCAAGGGAGGGCTGCATGCTAGTTTATAAACAACAAAACAGATGACATTCGAGTTATACGCGCAAAAATATGCTAGAAGTCATCACCACACAGGATCGTAGCAAAGCCAACAAGACCAGGGACAGCACAAAACCCCTGCTTCAGTCAAGAGCCAACAGGAATATTACAGCCAGTGCTTAAGTGCAACAAGGATATTTTGTTAAGCTGATACGTGGGTGCCAATGCCAATACAGATGCATGCTATAAAACTGGGGCGGCAATCAGTAAATCCATGCAACAAATTTGGAGTTTGGGACTGCTGCGGTTGAAGAGGTTGAAACATCTTCAAGGAGAGGCAGGACCTTGGAGCAAGTATCTGAGACGGCAGCGCAGCAGCAGCAGCTGAGATTTTCAGAGACGCGTAAAGGGCTGTGCAAATGACTCAATCCTGCAGATGCTTCTGAAAATCCTGCTACATGCAGTTCAGTTTATTCATGCATGTGTGGGAGAGGGGGAGGACTGTGAAGATGTTAATAACTACTTTAAGAAATAAAAAGAACAAATGTATTTGCTCTTTAAAACAGAGCAAAGAAACCTCTGAAGTCTGTTGCTGTGGCTGGGGAAGGGCACATAGGGGAGTTTAGAAGTGGTGGTAATAGAAGGTGCATGCATGGGTGACCAAATGGACTACTATACACAAGTCAAAAAGAAGTGCAAGGAAGAATAAAACCGAAGAGGAAAAAAACATCCCAAATCTCTATCAATCTTTTTCATTTTAAAAACCCTCCGCACAACAGTTATTTTTGGCATCAGAAGATTTCAAACTCCGCCATCATATACCAGGATTCCTAGACAAATGGGTAGTCGAGAACTTCAAAGAGCTTAACGGCTGTAATGAAAGCCAAGACTTTATCCTGAGAAAACAGAGAAGAAAGATCGGGGAAAAAAAGATGCTCCTAAAACCACAGGTCTGATTTTTGGAGTGCTCCAACACACCTAACCCTGACCAACAGCTTGACCAACACCGCCACGTGAACCACCACCATCAGGTAAGCATCTCTCAGCTCTGCAGATCACACACCGTCCAAAATCAGGGCTGGCAGGGTGGCCCAGAAACACCCAAAAGCCATCCGTAAGGACAAAAAATGCAGCCTGAAGCGCAGCCACCTGCCACTAGAGAAAGACCCAGGCTGTGTCCTCACAACCTTGGATTTTCAGTACATAAATCAGCGCAGCGTCTTGCTGAGAGCACTGCCAGCCAGGGCGAAATGAAGTCCCCGAGGTGTGAACCTCCCCGCGGCGCTTAACGGGGTGCTGATTGCAACTGCCTTGGGACTCCTTGCACGCCAACGTTACTAAGTAGTTGGCTCCTCTTTCTCCAAGGAGAGTCCCACCAATAAATATCCGTGCCGCAGGGGGTTAGCTGTCACCTCGCTGGGGTCAAACAGAGGGGAGACCATTTTTCAGTTCTGGCTCTTCGCTTTGAACGCGGGCGTTACAGCTGTTTTGATGCAGCTGGTGCGCGGTCCGTCCAGTGCTCCCCCCCTGTAAAACAACATGCGCTCAGGGCAACAGCTTTTTCTCCTGATAAAAAGCACCCCAAGAGTCGCAGTCAACACCTGACCACAAAACGTGAGTTTGTGGAGAAATATATGAGCATGCCCAGCTCCCTGCATGTCAACTGGTTTGATTTGAGTAAAAATATCCTTTCCTATTTCCTATTTCCCGTCAAGTGGCTATTTTCATTGCTTCAACGCTGACTATTTCCGTGCCTAACCCCACTGGAGCTGGCACATGCCTGGATGGATACGGCACGTTTCGACAGACTCCTTTCGGACGAGCACAGAAAAGCCGCGCGCCGGCCCGGCGAGGCGAGAGCACTTCCACTTCCAGCAGAGCACCAAGGCGCCTGCGACTTTGGGGACAAAACCATACAAAACAGTCAACCGCTCTGGCTCCGGCGGGGCCTCCCCCCCGTCCCATCCCCGTGCCTATAAATCACTGCTGGCAGGTAGCTGGGAAGCAGCTGCTAATGATAGTTTTGCTCTGGAGCACAGGAAATCACCTTTTAACCCGGCCTGCTGTTGTTTGTCTCTGCGAGCTGTGACAAAGGAACAGATGCGAACAGCATGCCGACCGCCGGGAGGAGCCGCTGGAAACGCCGACCGCCGGAAACCTGCCCGGACCCCCACCCTGCCGCTCCCCCCGCGCTCCCACCGCTCAAATCCCCCCCACCAAAACCCACTTTTTAACTTCTGGTCCTTCCCCGTGCCCCTTCTCAAATTGAAAGTTGCATTCGGTTCAATTGCATAATTTTGCATGTCCTGATTCTCGAGGCCCTAAAGATGCAGGGAAGTGTAGAAAAGAAGATTTTAAACGAGCTAGTGTCTGTAGCTGTGCAATATAGCACGCGGCTGCGTTTGCTGGACGTCGCGAGGACGTCCCACCTTTAACCCTCCTGCTGTGCAGCCCCCATGCGTGCCGTGGCCAGCGAGGGCCGTGATAACCTAACGAACGCGCGTGTGCGCGGGCACACGGGTCTGTGATTGGAGCTGAGCAAACACAGTTAGTAAAACAGAGGTATGCACTGTGAATGTCTTTTTTTCCTGCTTGTGGAATATCCGTGATCGGACTGCAGTTTCATCCGACGCAGTCACAGTTTTCTGCTTGCTTGTTTTTAAAGCGTACAAGTGTAGCAGGGACAGTATCTTCTTCTGTTTCAGAAAAGCTCCCAAATGTGTTTTAGACACTACCACAAACTAAATATGAGCAGCTTGCTCCTACTTCAGTCGCTGCTGGGTAGGTAGGTTGCACGCGACTGTTTGTTCCTCCAGCTGAAAAACACTCGTTTGAACTTCCTGCGTTCACGCATACAACAAAACACCTCCCAAATTGGCTTTAGTTACTACCGCAAAGGCAACTCCTCTAAGTTTTATTTCCCTGAGCGTGCACCTGGGAGGCAGGCGCCTACTCTGGTTTGGGGGAAGCTTCTTAAGGCGAGAAAGAGAGAAAGAAGGGGTGTAAACACCACTCGGACCAGGTCGTATTAAACGCGAGGGGTATTATTTGCTCAGGTCTAGCCCTGAGAACATCTGCTCTGTTCTCTCATGCTTCTCACATGACGACGCGAAGCCAACAGAAACCCAACGCTCTTGCTATTGGTAAAAGGCAGGCAAAAGTTTACCTTCTGCAGAGGATATACTTCCATTAAATAAAACACACCCCTTGACCAAACACGATTAAGGCCGGAAGCCAATTCTGAGCAATAAAAAGAGCCCTTTCAAAGCTGACTGTGCAAACCGTGGTGTAAAGGAGAAGGACGTCACGTGAACTGTACTTACTGTGAAGACATCGTCATCACCAACCTCAGCCTCGTTGTGAAGCGTTGACGAGGAAGTAGTAGATCCTAGAAAGAAACAGCTGTTTTAAAAACACGAAATTTCTGTGCAACTTTTTTTTTGTTTCATTAAGCTGGTAAACATTCGTATTCTGACCACTTCTATATGTCTTGAACAGCCATCTCTTCTGCCTCAACTCAATAGCTGCAGTAAAGAGCACTGAGTGAGTGGCTCAGATTAAGGAAGAAAAAAACCTCTACTGCTAGCTGTGTTGGAAAGGTAAAATCTGAAAGTGTTTCTTGACATGTAACTGCATGGCTGCCAATGCTAATTAACAATGTTAAAAATAGCAATTAACATTTCCAATTACAGAACACTTTCATTTCTGAAGAATGATAAAGCCACATACTAATCAGCGTTCGAGACCAGATCCTCAGCTGTCAAGAAACGATATGTGAGTTATTCTTCAGTTGAAGATGTGTTCCTTAAAATTAGGGGAAAAAATGACTTTTCACTTAAAAATAAAGCTCCCTTCGAAAGGGAAGGGTTAGGTTGTTTTTTCTTCTTGTAATTTAGGAAGTAAGTAAATATTGTAAAGGTCTTCTCTCTTATTAGCTATTCGTCAGAGAACCATCTTTCCCTGTGTAAGCAAAGCATTTGAAAGGAGCCGAAATATGTAAAACCATAAACAAGAGTGAACTACTGAGCTGCAGTTCTGATTAACTACATGGCAACTGTCTGGAAAAGTGGGAAATTGTATCCAGAAACCCTCCCTCTAACCTCCTTTAACATTTTATTTTTTAATAACAGGACATTGGAACTTTCTGGGTTTTTTGTTTTCTTTTGAAGTGCATGCATTTATAATTTAAAACCAACAACCCTCTAATAACTGCGATCCATGAGGCTGCAAAGGAAGGTTGGGGCAGCGAGCTGCTCTGAAGGGGCAAAAGTTAAAAACCCCCCAAAAAAGGAAAAAAAAAAAAGATTTTTGACCAAAGCCCACTGTTACATTGAATTAGAGTTGGTTTGTGCTCAAACAAAGTAACGTATCACCTTCATTCTAGAAAATATTTTTAAAATAACGTGCTTTATATAACGCTAACTGCACCAGTCTTGGCTGCTCTCAGTTGCGTAACCACGAAGGTGTGCGCAGCTAAGTGTGAAGCCCACTTAAACAGTAAGTAACGTGAAAAAATTCATACCGTTTGCTCTATCAGCTTAAAAAAAAATTCCAGGCTCTCTCTACAGAGCCGCGCAGGATTACTGTGTTTGTGCACAAAACTTCTACGCTTCTGATACTACAGGAAGCAAAAAAAAGCAGCGATTTCCTGAAGCGAAGCTTCAAATGCACAGTTTGTTGTGCTTCATATTACCTATTAAAGGTGATCAAATAAGTGCAGAACAGATGAAACCCAATGCCTGACACGTGTGTGTGCGTGTGTGCGTGCGTGTGCGTGCGTGTGCGCGCACGCGTACCCGAGCTAGTTATTGGTTTTCATTCAGGCAGCCTGATTTGGAAGTTAAGGAGGAACACATTCATGTGGATCGGTCTGTGCTCTTATGGCGATAAATACAGATTTGGTGATTTTGAAGCGTCTGCAATACAGAACTTGATTTTAAATCCTTCCATCGGAAAACGGCTCGCAAAGTGCAGAGCTGAGGCTGCCGTGTCCAGCACCTCCCGCGTGCTGCTGAGCCCGACCCCGGGACGACCCCCTCCAAACTGCACCGACCTGGGCCCCCGACACAAGCCACCGCTTCTGCGCGACTCACAGCGCCTCCCAGTTTCAGCAAGCACGAAGCAAGCAGAGGGCCTGGCCATAACCAGTCTGGGTTGGCGGCACAGGAACAAGCACGTGAACAACCAGCTGAGAGGCTCTTTCCTCTAATTGCTAAGGTGAGCGTTAAAACCGGGACAGCGCATCCAAAAACCTATGCTGTCTTACGGAGCAAACGTCCTGAAAGCTTAATATCAATACCTGAAAGCTAATAGTTATATATCAAAACACTCCGGTCATACAGGGTGAGAAGGAGAATGGCCTCAGACCACTCAAGTCTCTGTGTAAAGCGGCACGGTTAAAAAACAAGCAAAAACGCATGCAGAATCATGGAAACAAAATAAAGGAGAGCAGTGCTGAATTACAGCTGTATTAAGATTGTTTGACTGCAGTGAAATGTGAAAAAGAAAAACGTACGACAACTTCAAAGCACAGGCAATTCAAATGCATTTTTCACAGAATTAAAAAACAAAACAAAACAAAACCCAAAGTCTTCAAGGACTACCACTCAGCTAAGCGGACCCAGACAAAACCAATTACTGTAAAAACAAAACAAAACAAAGTTTGATTCAACTCCACGCGCAGATTTAACAAAGACTCAGTAAAACCGGATTCTGCTGCGTGCAGAGGCCAGCGAAAGCCTGGCCTTTTCTAAGTTGTCGCTCCTAGCGTGAAAAGCAACCCCACCAAAAAAGCACTGACAGGCTAGATAATAATTAACGGCCGAGATCCTGATGGACCAGGCCGGGTAGGATTGGAAAACACTTGGACTTAAACCCCTTCTCTCCTTACGGGGTTAGAAAACAGGGTTCGCCGAGTCACTTGGGGCTTGCTCAGCACAGGGGGAAGCGGCTGGCCGCGGTCAGAGACGCCGCAGGGACCTGCAAGCGAGAGGACTGCTTCCAAACCCATCCCTCCTCCTCCGCCCTCGCTTTAAGACCCCTTTCCGCAGGCTTCGGAGGAGCGCGGGGGCCGCCGCGGTACCTTCGATGAGGTCTTCGATGGCCTTCCTCACTCCTCTGTCGAAGGCCCGCGCGTCGGCGGGGCTTTGGAAAGTCAGCCCGAATTTCCTGTTGTCCACTTTCCAGTGGTGGAAGGTAGGGTTCGCCTTCGTGTACACCAGGTCCTTCTTCACGAAGCACTCCAGCACCACCTGCGAGGGGCCAGAGCCCAGAGAGAAGCCAGGTTACTCCCCCCGCGCCACGGGCCCCGCTGTCGCCCCCTCAGCACGGTCCTTTCCCCAGAGCAAGCCAAGGCGTCGTTGCCTTCCACGGGCGAGGGAACAGCCTTCGCTAGCAAACTGTGACTAAGGAACGCCAGGCAGCTCAATGGCTCTCGGAACGGTGGCACATCCATCGCTTGGGCGCCCTTTGGGTAGGTGCTGGCTCGCCTCCCACCCGCACCCGACCAGGGCACGGCCACGCTAGCAGGGTGCAGCTACAGGGCTCGGGTGGAGCAAGAACCTCTTCACTCCGTCATTTCACTCCACAGCCGGTTTAGGAGGCTCTGTTACACCCCCCCACCCCACCTTCCCTCCTCTTCCTCCTCCCCGACCACTCATTTCCAACTGAAAGCTGGCCCGAGCGCTCCTAGGGTGACGCTCAGGCTAGGGGAGAGCGGGAACAGTTTGTTAGTCTTACCCCACTCCTCCGAAAGCATAAGCAGGGCTCATAAATAATGTCCAAAAAAAAGCATCTTAAACAACATAAGGGTGCAAACACAAGCTGTGCTGGAAACAGCTTTAAAACGCCAGTCCTTCGGAAAGCAGGATCATTTACGTCTCGACTGGGACATTTCGTTTGCTCAAGCACTGAGTAGCATGAGCCCATGCAAGCAGCAGATTTGTACGCTAGCCCAGCTCTTGCCAGGCAATGACACTAGCGAATTTCAGAAGAATCACATGTGTGAAACCCAGTAAGAAAACATAACATCCACAGTGGCCTCAAGAAATGGTGAAAGGGCTGTGTTAATTCTATCTGTGCAAGAAAGTGCTCTTTTTTAGAAAACCAGCTACCAGAAGCAAGTGAGTGCATCAATTCATAAGAGACAACTCGTCTTCGTATTCTCCCTCTGCGAGTTCGAACCCTGAATAGCAGGCAGCATAAATTATTCATTGCCGTTTGCAAGGCTTGCGCTGCATTACTCAGTACAATGTGACTGCCTTCAGGGATTCTTTACACTTCAGTTCACTTCTCACAGACCCCTGACAGATCTTCGAAAAGCACGGGGCCTTTTTCCAGGCATCAAAAAGGGGTCTTTGCACACGGATGTGGGACATTTACCTGTGATTTCCAGGTGGCAGCACGACAACCTAGATAGCAAGAGATGACAATTCAATAACCTTCTAGATGCAGATGGGATTGTTTTGTCCAATCTGGCACTACTTTCAGATGACTTCTTTTTTTAAACTTTCACAAGAACACAATAGCATTAGATTTGGGGTAATTCTCATTATATGAACAGACAAAAGTTGAATTAGGTTCTATTACCAGTTTGTCTTTCTGCCTTTCACCATGGATTAGAAATCCACTTCTTCCATTGCCCTCTGGGTATGTGACCTTGCAGACGCCAACTCTACTGAGACCGCCTCCTTCTTGCGGCAACCATCCCCCACTGGAGTCATCTCGGGTCATAACCACGGCTTTGACTCGCACAATATAGCTGTCACTGCAACAGTAACAAAACAAAACAAAACCTTTTGTGAGGATCATGCAGTCGCATCCGAGCATTTTTCTTTTTTTAAGACAGCACCGGCCCAGGTCCCAAGGTATTTGCAGAGTTTCTGCCGGTAATAGAGACCCACCTCTGCAATGGATGGTCTTTATTGCTCCGGCCACCATAGGAAAGAAACCCACCAAGCAGCAGGAAACAGCTCGCTGGGTTTCCAAATATCAACGTGGAAATCAGATCGCTAATGGTCCCAGAAGCCCTTTCCCTCACACCGTTGGGAACGGGAACCTAGAGGATGGGGTAAGCCTTGTAGCACTCCCTAAACGCCACCATCCCACGCAGAGAAGAGACATGAGCGCTGGACTGCAGTGGTCCTGCCGCCTCTGGCAGGCATGAGCTTCTCCAAACTGCTGCAGGTACCATGCAGCCCAGGAACAAACCATTTTAAGGCTTCTGCCATTGAATTAGCAGAGTGGCTATTGAAGACAATGCTCAGAAATTCCTCCACAACCAGGACAACCGTGATCCTTGTGGGAAAACTGCAAATGCAGCTCCACCTGGGTGCAGATGCAAGCGCACAGCTCGGGGTATTGGGACCACACCATGCCTCTAAAGCAGCTTGTCCAGCTCTTCCGAGGGACTGCAAAGGCAGCACATCATAACCTTGCAAGAAACTCTTCCGGAAGCAACTGAGGGATCTGAAGACAATCCAGGTGACCAGGCAACACAGGGGTCAAAAAAGCGTGTGCACACAATACCATCTGAGTGCCCTCCGCAGCTCTACCGGAAGAGGAACCAAAGAAAGATGCGCACTCCCAACAATACTGGACACAAGCAGAAGCATAAAAGGCATGCAACAGGCGCTGAAAAAAGGAAAGGTGAAAACTGACACACTTCTCCCAAAAAGCTTAGTTTTGCTCCCTGCAAATTTTATGTGTGTAGGTCCATCAGCTGGCATCAGAAGCCCCTGAAAAGCAGCCCTAACTTCTGGTATTAAACTGTCAATCTGTGGGAAAGGCTGGTGGTCTGTTAAACAAATGTCCCAAGGAGAGACATCCCTGCACCAAGCAAAAAGCACCAGGAGCCAAAGAACGTGCTCAGTCCAACCTGAGGGTCTGCAGCATGGTGGAGAAGACAGCCAAAGGCTCCCTCCCTTCGCCCTCGCAAGCCGCTCCAGGGCTTTAGAAAGGGCCCTGCCAGGCTTTAGCCAGGCCTCCTCCCTTTCCCTTGTCACAGCTTGCTTACTCCGGTGTCCCTCGAGGACATCACCAGCAAAGAGGTCACTCAGGAGCAGACACTTTGCTGCAGGACATACACCAAAGACAAGCACCTCACACATGAGCCGACCTTTACCAAATGGCTTGTGTCTCCCTTCCCGCCCTAGAGCCGCGCACGCTCCTGCTGGCTTTACTGGGCTGAGAAATAGCAAAATCCCTTTTTCTTCCTCAGATGGCCACTGAGTCCCGCTTTGGTAAAACTGCCTCTTGTTGTTGGATTATAAAAAAGGTGCAAAATAATGTTCAACTGCTATCATTTGAAGTCCGAGTGATTATTTCTCTAGTATGACCATGCTTCAATAGCTAAGAAATCAGCTGCACAGATCCTACTTTAAGGTATGCAGATGGCAAAACATTTTGAATAAACAGGACACACGTTCCTCTTCCCCTATTTAGCACCATCCTCCCCCATTTGAAATCCTTTCGAAAATTTTAAAATAGACTTCAGACATACTCCAAATACTCTCTCATTTAATCCTTAACCTTCTGCTTAAGGCAAGATCCAAACCCTACCAATTTCCTCACACTATTCCTCCTTCCTAATTAAAGTCACCCGAGCCACCTGGGTCAGACAGGCTGACACCACAAAACCTTCCTCTAGACCTCACAGCAAAGTGGATCTGGCAGAATAAAAATCGAGAAGGAACTGCAGGGCAGCCCTTTGGGCCCTCTTGCCAGGATTTCTGGTAGGCGAACCACTAACAAGAGGAAAGGCACTTATTGGAGACATGCCCTAAAATAGTACTTTGTTTCAGACAAAGGATGCACAGGAGTAAGGAATTAAGGTAATCAGCCCGAAGCTAAGCCAAGTTTTTCAGAATATTTTTGCTCTGAGTTCTTAAAACATCCTCCTGGTAAAGGAAACAAGACCAGTGTGCTTACAAATGGATGCAGTTATCTTTTTATTCTCTAACTAAAAATCATTTCTAAATTTCACCTGTGGCAACTCTAATCTCTTGGCTTCCTGATACACAGAATTAAGCAAATTACCGCACCTAATTTCCTGCTGTGCCAAAATTGAGCTGCTTCCATCCAGGGCAATTTTTGTTCTCTTCTCCTGTGTACTTTTTCCGTATGTTCTTTAAAGATTAGCAACTAACAGACAAACACAAAGAAAGCTAACTATATCTTTCCACCCCAACCTCCTTCTGTTCTCCAAGGCTCCTTTTTGGGCTTGTTTTCATATTAACTCCATTCACTGCCTTCTGGAGTACTTCCATTAAATATCAAGCTCTTCTCTGAAGCAGGAGCTACTAAACACAAAAGCCATCCATCCAAACAAATGGCTTCTTCTCCTGCCATGTTTGCATATTACCTCTTCCAATGTAGCTTCCCGTGGGATTTACCATACCCTTTTACAGCAGCATTTGGAGCCTCTGGCTTTCCCTAGGGTAATGCTGCAAGATGTCTTCAGCCACTTTGTTAAGAAATCAGCAACTACCCAGTGCTTTTTCGATTTCTACCAATATTTGCATGTTTCTTCCACCCCTCAGTGATTTCTTTAGGCTTGTAATTGAATACTGGTGGCTGCCTAGGTATGAAATTCAGGTTCTTCAACTACTACCCCTGCGCAATATAGTAATGTGCCAGCAGGGCAGAGAGCCATAAGGCTTTCCTTATCATATTCATGCTGATATCTTGGCCTACGGCTCTTTTATAACCTCTGCCACCAACGCCCGCAATTTTATCCAAGTGCCCAACAGCCACGTGACTAGATGGAACATCTACTAGGGGAAAAGACAGGCACGTCACTAACTCGAACTGATATAGTCCTACTTTTGCATCGTATTTTTTTGGAAGTCAGGCTGGCTGGGCTGTCCCTGGTATGCTCAGCCAGGGATGCCCTGTGCGCCTGGTTTAAGCTCCCTGGGGGCTGGACTAAATGATCTCCAGAGGTCCCTTGCAAACTCAACCATTCTGTGATTCTGAGAGAAGGCTGATAGGTTTTGGATCAGCCTTGGCAGCTGGATTTGCCTACAGCCAAGACGCTCTCATAACTTACAGAGGGGGCTAAGGAAAACAAGTCGGGATGGCAATTTTTTTGACCAAAACAGAGCAATCAGGTAGTTTGCTTTAATGGAAAGTGGATGTCTTCTTGTTGCAGAAACTCAGGTGGATCATTCACTGACTTTTCAAGAAAACATGGTGGAGCATGAACTTAAAGGAAATGGCCTGTGACATGAAAAATGTGATAAAATTTCACTCCTCTCCTCACTACCAGCTGCATTTATCTGTGTCACTCCTGAACACCCAAGGAGAACACAACATAAACTGCAGTTCTCCTGTTTTGAAGAGCCACTGTCTCTTCACTGTCTCATATTTAAGCCTCTTAAGCAGGCTTAAATGTGTCAAGCAAGAAAAGCTAGTTTCCTTCCCCCTGCCACAGCAAGAAGTGCGATCACCTCTGTTCCCCTGTTAAAAGAGGACCTTGTTCAGCAGAAGGGTTTACCTTTGGCAAGGTAGGCAGAGCTCCGCTAATGCAATCCGCTGGCATGCTTTTCTAGATGATCAAAAGTTACAGTGACACCGCACTCCCCCGAGAGCCCAGGATCCACTCCTACCTGACTCCAGCCATGGAGCTCACGTTTCCCAATATGAAACCTATGCTGAGGGACCTTAGAGAAAAAAACAAAACAAAACAAAACAAAACACCAAAACCTTGACAGCTTTGGACAGCTTGGTTGTGTCACTAGACTAGGACAGAAGCTGCAAGTTGAATTTTCAAGGCTACACACCACTTCCCTTAATCTTATGGCAAAATCTTTTTTGCAGTTTCCATCTGTAAGCACAGAATAAGCAATGCTGCTTTCTCTCGCGCCAGTGCCGATAAACACTTGGGAGGTATTCAAATCCTTCAGCAAGAAGTCCATATAAGGACCGTGCTTCCTTAGCACAAGAGCTGTTTATTTTCTTTGTGATTTAACTTTATGGGAGTGCACAAAGGCTCTCACTAGTTGCAAGCCATCAAATCCCCCATAGCTACGAAGCAATCAATCTGCAAATCCCATGTGCGCATTACAGGTGCGGAGGACCAGGGCATTCCCACTTCAGAAGTGAAACAATCTTGCTTAAATCAGCCCCCTTCGCTTCTATTGCAGCAGGCATGTTTCAGAAGAAATGCTAATTAAATATGTGAAAATATCTGATTCATTCCCGTTAACGACCTACCAAATGAACAAAGATTACATAACCCAGGTCTTTCACAGAGTTAAAAACGAGCGGCTAAAGGAGCCAGTAGTAGCCTTAGTTCCCCTCATTTTATTGCCTTCTAAAACTTTAAGACTGCTCCAGTTGTTGGGTTTATGGCCTACATACTATGCATCTCATGCAAACTATTCTTAATTATGCTCTTAAATGGCATACTTTGCTGTTTTAACCCAAACGATTTGTCTTAAGCAGCGTTAAAAGCCTTGGAAGAGTGTATCCGTGCGGATTATCCAGCTGCATGGCAGCGAGCCAGCTCTTTGGATGGCTGTTTCAGGTTGTTAGTTGGTCCCACCCAGAGCAAAAACCAGAATGAACTTGGGGAGCAAAGGTAGCACTGCAAACCACAGCCTGTTTTTATTGGAAGTGAAACCGAACCCTTTAAAAATTATAGCTCGTGGGTGTGTATATACGTGCGTACGTAAAGGCGTGCACGCGCGCATGTGTGTTTAATTGCTGTTCTGGAGGATACTGAGAATTTTCCTAAACAAAAAGTCAATGAATGATAATCTTTGTGATATCCGAATCGCTGTTACGTTACCGATAGCCCATCTTTTAAGAAGCGTTTGTGCATCCAAGAGACAGGCTACATTTAAAGGGGATAAAAGTGCTTTTCTCTGGCGTTCGTGAACCACGCACAACCACCACCAGCCAACACTCCTCTACGTGAACCACGTCGCCCACAGGAACAGCACCACAACGAAACCAGGTGGGGAAAAAACCCTGAGTGTGCGTGGAGAAAGGGACGAGAGACCACATAATCTCCCCCAAAGGGCCGGTTATTACCCAAAAGACCAGCTCAGCCCCCAAATGCTCGGCCCTGACCGACCCCTTCCTGCACCGTTTCGCACCACCAGCTCTCGCTGCCCAGTTGTCAACAGCCCCGAAGACCAACATGGGATTCGTCAGCACCGCTCCGCGGACGAGGCTTGCTAATTAAAGCACAAGGCTCTCCTGACTATCGGTACTTCCGAGGACTCAAGTGCTGGGCATTAAAAAGCACTCATATCTCTCAAAAAGTTTTTCAACAGGGCACGGTGACGGCAGTCCCTATCAAAGAATTACTGCTCTTAAAAGGCAGAGTCAGTCTTAAGCCAGTAACTTTGCAAAAGGAAGATCACTTCTACCAAATCTGTCACCACTTTCCTTCCTTTCCTACTTTGTTTCAAATGCAGCAATTAAACCATCACTTCTAAGATGTTTTGTAGTTAAAAATCCCAAGAAGCGATCCCACTTCCCCAAAACTCCCAACGCTTACTACTTTCCTTTCAATCACCCTTAACATCTAAGGAACATCCCCAAAACCTTCCATAATTCAGTAATACTTTTTACAAGGTAACAATTCTTCTCTAGCAAGGCTAGTTGACCAAACACAAACTTACAAACTTTCACGCTAAAGCAGACATACAGCACTTAAGCATTTTCCTCCCATCTCTGCTCTACAGCTTACAAGGCTAAGAGAGATTAAGGTCTCAGACGTAAAGGTAATATTGCTCCACACTGAAGGTCCAATTTGAAATTTGTTCCCCACACACTTTCTGCTTTCACAGTTTCCATCCAGTAACCAAAGTAGATCATGGGGTCACAAAAACAATGTCTTAGTCTCCACCTTCCCTTCTTCTTCCTATAATTTCACCATCATCTGTGATAATTTCACCATCATCATCTATACTTATCACTCTGATTTTATACACATTTACTGCTGGGCATCAGCTGGCAAGAAAGCAACAACGAGGGCTGACCCCTCTTCCACAAAACAGACATTTAATGAGCTGGGCCTTCAATGCGCTTCTACTTTCCTAGATTCCACTTTTAAGGACAGGGCAAAAAGGACAGCAACAGGCTACCTACACACTGATGGCAGAGGTAAGGCTATTCAGCTGACCTTAACCACAGAGACTGGGCATTTAAACAAAATCTAAACAATTTGGATGCACGCAAATTTAACTTAACGATTAGCAGGGTATGACGTATCTTTGGCCGAGGCGGATGCATTTCATAGTGTGGCGTGCCTTTCGCCCCTGCCCCAGCTACTCCAACAGCTGGAACTGAAGCCAGCTAATTTTGCCCGAGTGATTGCCGGAAATTACATTGCAAGAGTTCAATCCTGCAGTCACAAAGCAACTGCCTTTTGATGGAAACCACGAGAACTATGATGCTTGGAGTCCCTTTTCTTGACCTGATGCTTGGTTCTTGAAACCCTTAGTAAGGGTGAAATATCTGCAGATTATAAACAGCATTTTTTCTGTTCGACTGCAGCTCAAAATTTTGGTAGAAAGAGCAGCACTCTTTGAGTGCACCCCGTCATAGTGAAATAAAGTTTGATATTTCGATAGCATTTAAATTTCTAGCAGGCTTGAAGCTTTTTCTTTAAATATCAGCAAGAGGAAAAAGGCATCTGTGACACTTTGGCCAAACCCAATATTAAAATGGAGTGTGTAGGAAACAATGGAAAACCTCCCAAATTTCAGTGCATGATTACCCAGCTCACAAAGGCAGCATTGATGAAGGGGGTGGGGAGAGGAAGCATTTAAGAGTTTGAACCTAGAACATTTTCCTTGCGCTCATCTTCGTCACCCCAAGAATACAAAAACATTGCATCTGTAACAGATCTCTGGTACAGCGACCTGTGTTTTTTCTGTTTTTTAAATATGATACTGACAGAATAAAAAGATATTCTGTGGAAATTTTGTTTTCCACCTAGCCAAAATAAACACAAGATAACCCAAACTGATCTCAACATGCTTTGACCCAGTGATGCTTGCAGAGTCCTGCATATGCATTCTGTAGCATTTTACATTAAAATCAGCATTAACCTTAAAAACTTAGTTTCGGGATACTTCTTCCTCTAAACAAAGCGAGAAAACTTCACTGGCACTTAGTAGATTCCCTCTGAAAAGGGGAAGTTTCCCCTTCCAATTCCCCCATTCTGTGCCAAGACAATTCTCACCTACAATTAAGCTGCTGAACCGAGTCCTGCTGCGTGGCCAGCCTGTAAGCTGATCCACCATTTCAGGTTTTCCTCCTCATTCTCCAGTAATTCTTGCAATCCAAATACACCAACGTAGTTCAACATTCCTTCCTTTTATGAAGAAATTAAGACACCAAAACAGCCCCGCAGACAATTACTGCTTGGCTCGCGCGCTGGGGCTGGGCAAGGAGAAAGGGCATCACGTCCTCTGTCCTGAAACCTCCTTCAGGTTGAGGAAAAAACCTTCTGTTTAAACTCCAAGCGGACTTTCTGCGGCGGGAAGAGCTAGGAAATGGTAGCACGAGCAGCTGAGTGGCATATAAGAGAAAACCTAGGGGGCTGGCTATCCTGCAGCTATGCAGTTTTACATGATGCTAAACTACACATGGTTGGGAGCACCGTTTGCCCCAATTGCTTGCATTTTAAGAGGCCGAAGGCAGGGTTTAAAAAAAAACAAAAAAAAAAAAAAAAGAAGAAAGGGATTCATTAAGATGATCGCACTCTCAATTACCACTAGCTCTTCTGCTGCAGCAGCAGCTGAGGGCCAAGAGAAGTCAAAATAAGGCATAAATTTAAATTGACTGAAGATGCATTGCCATACATCTGTGACAGCTCCCCATTTAGGTACAGGCAGGACTTGAGTAAGACCTGAGGGAAGAGGAGTAGGAGAACTGCTTCTAGCCACCAGCAGCAATTTTTTAGTTTTCCTTCTTTGATGCCCTTCTGGGTCTACGGCAGCCCCAAATGCAGAATAAAAACTGGCCAGGTCCTCGGGCTCCGGGCTCTGCCCCTTCCCCAGCCAGTGCCCAACACATCTTGGTTTGCTTGCAGCCCTGCAGATCATTTGAAGAGCCACTCATTAAGCACCTTAGTGAAAAGATTAATAGCAGTTTTGTTTGTTTGTTTTTCAGAAGGGAAAGGACTTCTCAAAAAAACCCAGGACACCTGCAACAATTCTGCCACCCACCTCCATATCTCCCTTAAACGAAAAGGCAGTGACTAACAAAGGAATCCTTTCACCAAAATGTTTGCTAAACATTTAAGCATGATTTTATTTAGATTACGAGAAACAGCTCTATCATATTTGCTCAAATGGGATTTCATAATCCCATAAATATTTCAGATCCTTCCAGGAAGCATGTGGAAAAGCTGCTTTTGTGTGTGTGTCTGTGTGTCTGTGTGTGTGTGTGTTTTAAACAACACACACAAAAGCATCACATTCTGACAGGAGGATAACTTTGGCAGCGTGTTTTTACCTTTTCTAGGCATGCACAGGCACGGACCAGCTGAAGCGGGCCGAGCAGACCTCCTGCCGGTGCAGAGCGCGCACGTACTGCACCGTCCCCGCTCTGCCCCATTCAGGAAAAACACTGCAGCTCCCGGGAAACGCGTCCAGCGGGCATCGCAGCACAAGCGCGCACCGTGCAAACTTGCAAGGTTGCTTGGGAACTGCCTGCACCGGGGGGTGCAGCTGCACGAAACATCATCTTTAAGAGAGGAAGGGGAGGGTGCATTCGCGTTGCTTCGCTCTGCAACAGCCAGCCTAATCTGGATGCACCGCACCAGGGGGGACAAGACGGATTTTCTCCGTCCCCCTTCGCTCGTTATGGCCCCTGTGCTATAAACCCAGCTGTGCGTGGCAGGGCAGGAACGCAGGACCCCAGGGCAATGACTGCAACTCGGGAAGCACAGCCCCCCCCCCACCGGCCGCCGGCATTTCCAGGGGCGCCTGTGCCGGCCGGGGCAGCGCTGCCGCCTTCCCCTTCGCCACCGTTCCCTGCAAGTTCGGACCTGGCCCTTCCCACATACCGCTTAAATTGAACTTAAAACCGAAACGCATGCTTTCATGTCTCTGATGCATGCAGATACTCCCCTCCCACCCCGAAAATTTTAGCCTCCGGCTCGGTTTGCACTTAATTTTAGTTGGCAAAGCAAAGGCGGCAAAAAGCTGCGTGCTGAGGGCAACCAAGAAGTCCTCCTGCCAACACCGCTTACCTCATTTGGAGTCGCAGCTGCACTAAACCGGCTTGCAGCTAGCACCGACGAGGCTTACTACAGAGCTATCCCGACAAAGTCTTTTATACATAGGCGAAACCCCAAATAAATTGCCTAACAGCTTTTTTAGAACACAGCCTTGCAAGTATGTTGAAGGACAAGTAGAGAGCCGTTGATGGAGAAACCTCAGTTCCGTGGATTTTAAGGGATTTCCCAAGAAATTAGCTTGCTACACAAACAGTGCTGAACTAAAACGAAGTTCTGTGACAGCAGACATATTAGTTTACTATTAGTGACTGCACTGAAGCATCTATGTGACACATTGCTGAAAGTGGGCTAGATGTAGAGCTATAGAAGTCCACAGCAAAAGTTGTTACAAAAATACTTGCAGATATTGTTTTGAAAAAAATTGCATATTCTTTACAGGCCAGTCTGTCTCAATTACTCTTGGATAACCACACCACCATTAGGATACATGCAAAAGACAACCATTTAATGAGCAATGATCACTCTTGATAAGGACGAAAGCTTCGAATTCACAGTGAACCTCCTTTTCAGTGGATTACTGAGATACCTTAGATCTAGTCTCACGTCAACTTTGCATGGCAGCTCGTTTGCCAGTGGCTGTAAATTAGTTTAAAAAAGAAAAAGGCTTTCTTGAAAACTGTTTAATGGGTCACTTATGCAATAAATCATTACAGTTGTACACAACAGTATGTCTTGGAAAGTTTTAAAAAATAGCAAGACAAAAGAAAATTAGTTTAATGTGATAATGCATTTGAATGATTTATCCTGCAGCACATTAAACATGCATACAGTACAGACAAAAGTTGCACACTCAAGTCTTAGCATTTTTATGTAAGAATACAAAATATTAACAAATTACAAGAAAAGCTAATTAATATTATCATTTACGGTAATGAGACAGGAAGTTGTTATTGCATGACAGATGGTATTTGTTTTATCGCATGCAAGATAAGCAAAAAGTGCATAAAGCATATCCAGCCAAACAGGTAGTTGCATGAGATCTGCATCCCGAATTGATTAAAAAAAAAACAAAACCCAACCCCCCCCTACACAACACAACCAGGTTTAATTCTAACTTTTTTTCTAGCACATACTGATGTGAAACACTCCGTTATAGTTGTCCTGTGCAAGCTAATGAAAGATGGTATTTGGCAAAAATCAGAATTAAAGCTAGCAAGCACAGCAACTACATTCCAGCTGCACAGTAAGTTTTATCCCTCTCCCGATTCTGCAAAATGGGACTAGAGATTCGATATTGCTTGCCAAAAATTTCAGAGGAGCGTCACGGAGAAACCCATGCAGCTGATTCACGAGCCTATGCCATCCCCGCACGGCCCTTCTCGCCACCCGGGCAGGCTGTGGCTGTCAGCAGGTTGTCACAGGCTGTCGGGCTGCCCGCGACGGTAGCGAGCTCCTCACCCCCAGGTGAGCTAGGCGTTGCTCCCACCCACCTGGCTGCTGCTCGGATTAAGAGCTGCAGGTCCCAACGCAGCCATATTACAGTGCGAGGGAAGATAACGCAACTGAGGCTTCTCGTCCTCGACGGAAGCAATACCTGATACTCCGGAATGTGAAAATAAGGTATATTATGTGCACACGCGCACACACATTCACACAACGTTCCTGAAAAATTCAACGTTTACAAAGTAAAGCTAAAGACACAAAAAGAAGGAACAAAATCCCCCCAAAGCTTGACTGCCCTAAGCAATTTGCTTATTTTTTTCCTTCTGCTCCATTTTGATGAGTGCAGAACGCAACTGCGTTTATCCCCCAGCAAACAGCTTCAGTGACACATCTGATACACCTCCAAAGACCGAAAGGCAACGATATTTTGCAAAGGCAGAAAGAAGTTCCATAATTCAACTTAAGCTGAATCTGTCTCACAAAAGGGGGAGGGGGAAATAAGCGTGATAACTATGTGCTAAATCTCAAGTGCTTTCATCTTTTGCCAGGTAAATGCATTTAAAAAAAAAAATGCATTCCTAATTATGCCAAAACCAGCATGCATATTCAGTTTGCCTTCCACCTCTCTTCAGTCCTCCCCCCACCCACAAGTACACACGAATAACTGTCCACACAGAGGGACAGCAACCAAGGGACATCGTTTCCCAGGCAGCATCTCTTTTCCATGCAATACTTAAGAAAGGGTGCACATTAAAACCACTACTTTTGGGGGAAAAAAAACCCAACATGTAACCATACCAGAAAGCCTGTGTTCTGCAGAAGCCATACATATTCACTGATAAATTATACGCAGATTTAGAAAAGATTCAGAAGGGTTGTGGAGGCAGATGGGGGGAGGTGGTGGAGAAAAAAAGAAAAAAAAGGAATAAAAAATGAAATCACGTACAGCAAGAGAGCACACGTACCTGCTAGGGGATGCCATTTCCTCTACATTTTGTCCTCGGATTGCTCTGCCTTACCATTATTGCCACTACGAGCCTCCCGATAAAATGGATCGTCTTTTGCTGACCTGAGTACCAGCTGGCTGCTGAAAAGTGGCTTCCCCCCATGGATGATTCAGTCTCCTTGACGGATATACTGCATTGTACGGCATGAGTCATCCCCCAGTTATTCTGCATATTACAGGCCTGGCGGATCATTACTCATTTTCAACATCCTCCTTCTCCGAACGCAGGCACACCAACTGACCAAAGATCCCTGCTTCCCCACCCCATTAAAGGCTTTAAAAAAAATAAAATACTAATTATGACTGCCATAAACTCATAACGCAGCTATTTAAAAATGGCTCCCCAAGAAATCACGCTGCTACAGCTACGGGAAGTTGCACCAAACCCTCGGTTATATCACAGTTTTATCAGCCGGCGCTGCGAGCGGGTTGACAGCAGGTGTACTGCCTCGGGTCACCCCGGCTGCACTTTGCCCCGGGGACGCTGCTGGTGCAGCGCTCCCGGCGTACCGTGCCCGCGCCCGGAGGTCAGCCAGCTCCACGGTCTGCAAGAAGCACTCAAACCTCCCAGAGCGCCTGCCTACGGTGCACGCTTTAATGGGGGCTTAAACACTTGTGCTCCACCTTGCGACTGGGCCAGCAGACGAGCGCACCGTATTTGCAAATATTGGAGAGAGCTCCTCACCAAAACATTGGAATTAGCATAGGGTCAAGGCATGGGCAAGCTCAGGGCATCCCCCTGAAGCTGCCGTCTGGATGAACACTATTCCGGAGGCTTTTAGGTTGTAAAACATCATCCTGTATATACGTGCTGATGTATGTATATCCATGCATTCGGAAATGGCACACGCAACCCAAGCAACCCTTGAAGTATTGACGCACCAAAGTCCTTATGCATCTGCTTCGTTTCAGGCAGGAGGTCTCCAGCAGGTATTCACTATTTAAAAGATTTTCACAACTGCTCTGATTAACTATTTACCCCCTCAGCTCCTCCTCCCCACGTTATATGATCTTCCCTGAATTCTCTCTGCGCTTCTAAAGCAAAAATGTCACCTAAGAACTGCCTCAGCACAAACAGCAAGAAAGCAGTTGTGACACTGCGACCCTGAAAACAACTTCTAAAAATACTTGCCCAATTTCTGAACTAATTTACACTGATGATTAAACCAGAGGGGAGAAGAAGGCCAATTTAGGTGTTTATAGGCTTAGCTACTTTTGGTTTCTCAAATCCAAACTGTTTTAATGACGTTTTGGGGGCAAAAATCACTTTTTCTCAGGACTGGGAAAAGTGGCCAAAGTTATATGGCACAGAAGTTGCCTTTCGGAATAGGATGTTGAGGAGGAAAGAGAGACAATTTTACAGACACAATATCCCCAAATCATGTATGTTCCTGAAAACATCAAGTTTGAACCACTGAAATACCGAGCTTGAAACCACTGAGGCTTGAACTCCATTCCATTGTGTGGACAAAAGATTTCACAAGGGGCAAACGAAAAAGCCAAGAACATGATGAGAAACCAGGGAACAAGTCTGGATGGAAGCAGCATTCGCTCGCTTCTTCATCGCAGTATCCTGCGAGCTGCATGATGAGATGTAGTTGGAGGGACCTATTTACAACTTGGTCATGTTTTGTAACAAGGATGGAATTCAGCTATAGTCCAAAGCCTTGCTAAAGCCTGCAGACGGCATTTTAAGTTTGTTAGAGGGGGATCAAGTGACAGCTGTGTTTACCCTCCTTCAAGTTCAATACACAACATAAAAAGGCCCTTAATTTAATGGGAAACTGGTACTACACTTTGGTGGAAAATTGCGATCACTGGACAACTCACTAGCTGGTCAGTGTACCTTGATATCCAAGTAGTTAATAAAATACATATATGCATATTTTTTAAAATATATAGCCCCACTTCACAGCTAGTCCTGCTAGTGTGTACAAGGATACAACTTGCTACCTTACTTTCCTCTTTAAGCTCTGCTGCAGCACTGCTTTTACTGTCAGATGCTCATACAGTGAACACAAGCTGTGTCCTCTGCTGTCTCTAGCAAAAAGGTAGCAAACAAGTCCAAAACACGTCAGCCAGAAGAGTTAAATAAAGATACCTAGTCCATTTTGCTGCAAGTCCCGTTTCTACAGTTTTTTCTCCTGAGGGAAGATGAAATTAGGCTCCCAGGACAACCATCTTTGAATCAACCATGTCATTATCATATCTTGAAAACATACCTTAAGTATCTACATCTCTCCAAAGGTCGCCCATTTTCTTGCCTTCCCACTACTCCATGGACTGGTCCATTAAGAGATGCGACCTTGTACAAAACTCAAAATCCAGTCGGTGGATAGGGCACGGGTGGCCCAGGACAGAGCTTCAAGGTGGCTCATGGAAACTGGTATCAGTGTTGTCTGTCACGTCGGAGACATCAAGGCAGGTCAGCACCGAAAAGGCATCGTGCCGTAAAGCTCACAGGCTATTTTATAGCACACCCGCTGCCGCAAGGTAACTCTGCTCACATGGGTGGCTTAAGCCATGACTTGGATTTTTTCTGAGAAGTTGCTTGTTTTTCTGGTGCACCAGGATCAGGGGAAGTTAAGGAGAAAACCTTTGTTTGCACATGTAAAAAACACAACACACAAAGAATCTGTTCTAAGTGTTACTGAACGCTTGCTCCATGTGGGAAACAGCTGAGGTAGCTTGTGCCCTGGCTTTCTGTCTGCAGCGAGATGTTAGCGCGCGAGCTTAACATGCATCCATCAAAAAGAAGCAGAACTAACCAATTCACTTTACTTCAAGTCCAACTCCCAAACATTTTCTCCGAAAGGAAGCCGATATCAAGTCACAGGATATTTGTAAGCATCAACTGAATCACTGGCCAGGTTCTCATTTTGTCAAATGCTCTTTAAATTTAAGGCTGTGCTAACAAACTTCAGCTCCAAGTTTGGCAATCCTGCTGCAGCTTTTCTTTTTCATTTTTTTTTTTAAATCCTGCCCTGTCCGAGATTGCCTTAGCACGCCTACCTCTGCTAGCTTGGTGCTACATGAAATATCCTCCAATGCTTTTGAGCATTTCCTGCGAGTGACTGTGCTAATACAGGAACATTTTCCCCAGCTTCAAGTGGGATAGAGACTGCTGCAGGGGTTTGCTATTCGAAAACTCAAGTGCGCTTTGCAACTGGAGAGCCAACTTGGCGGCGTATCTACTGCCCACTGCCCACTGCCCAGCTGCAAGGCAAGAGCTGAGACCGGGGTCTGAGCAAGAGGAGCTGATTTCCACTGTAGCTGTGGGAGTAATTCCCATTACGGGAGTGAGAGCCCATCGCCCCCTTTATCATAGTCATTTTAAACAGCTGAACTTCAACAGCACAACATGTACACGGCATGCAGGACCGAGCCCTGATAGCTCAGGAACCATGCAGAAAAGATGTGACAGCACACGATTCAGCGCAGCCTAGGCTTCAGGTATCCACCGTCCCAGGTCTGTATATGGCACGGAGAAACTCGTAATGCCGCGTCTTCCGGGAGCACCACGCAAGCTACATTAACGCTACCTTAGCTGTAGGCATCAGGATTCACTACAGCAATACTGCTAGAGCTGAAGCATAGCGGCAAACATTGCTTATTGCGCCTTCCGAGGGGTGAAGATGGTTGCTTTTCCCTGTGTTTGATTTAATTGGAAAAAAAAAAGAAAAAAGAAAAAAGA
The DNA here is from genome assembly GCF_003343035.1 of Apteryx rowi. NCBI lineage: Eukaryota > Metazoa > Chordata > Aves > Apterygiformes > Apterygidae > Apteryx > Apteryx rowi. The sequence continues at coordinate 1,466,862 of NW_020450794.1, read as the reverse complement.
CTTTATAGACATGGTCCGTCCAGCTTTTGTGCCTAGCGTTTCAGAGATGCTGGTTCCATTCACACCATCCTTGTGGCCCACAAAGTTTTCCTGAATCCAGGCACGTTGCAGTGAAGAGATGAGAGCACAGCAAAAATGGGAGAAAGGGTATAAAAGCTGATCCTCAGGAATGATTTCAACCCTTTTAATAATGTGCTTGGGGCTGCTGAAAAACTTGCCAGTGGGCACTCAGAGGAGCACTGAAATCCCCCTCCTTCCCTACAGCTACCCCGTTTTCCCTCTCTTCCTCTGCAAATGAGGAGTAAGGCTCGATTGTGCTGTACCCCTCTGCCAGTGCAAAACACAAGGTACTGCTAAAAGAGTTCAGCTAAATAGTTCTTCTTTCAGATGTAGCACGGCAAATCCCTCGCGTGCATTAAACGATCAGTCTCACAGACAATTTCCGAATGCAGTCAAGGAATCTACTGGGGCACAAACGGGCTATAAATGGCAGTGCTGGAGCATTTCTGGAAAAACAGAAAAGTGGCAGTACTTAATCTATTGTAGCCATCAGCTGACCAGAAACAGTCCGGATCCCTCCCTTTTTCTTTCGGCATTTGGTTTTGGGAAGCTGCAAACCAGCAGCAAGGTGGGAGAGTCGTGCTCTCCACCGCTCCCGACGACCATGCCCGGCAGCAATTGCCTTCCAGCCCGAGGGCCTCTTACGCAGCTATCGCCCGAGCTTGGACTACTGCACTCATTGCAGATCATTACGTATATCTGAGTACAATTCCAGGTCCTGCTGGAGAAGAAACCCTTTTATAAAATAAGGAGATGCTAAACCACCATGGCACATTGGAGGCAACATCTCTTTGCCATTTCAAACTGTGCCAACCAAGGCATTTATCTGTGTATTAGTTTAGAAAGGCCGACTCAATATGACTGACAACTTGTAACAACCGTTTTTCTTTTTTTGGGTGTTTTAAAGTGTGGGCCTTTGACAGACAAGTGGCTTTTGTAGCCGAACGAACCTTTGTACATATGGATGACAGCAAAAACCAATCCCAGCATAGAGGGCTATTTCCGAGCGTGCAGCAAGGTTCCTGGTGGAGGCCATGTGGATTTAATTTTCCTGCAGTCAGATCAAAGGAAAGGCGCTGAGAGCGCCTTACTAGCTTCCAAATAAACATCCACTAACATAAGGGACGCTACCCGAATGACATACGCCAAGGCCCTCGGCACCGAAAAAGCCTCGTGTGCTTTCCTCCTAATTATACTCTTCTTCTCTATTTCCTAACTGGTATATGGACAAACAGCTGTAACACAATACAGGAAATCTAAAAATGTACTTTGCACTTGTGTAATGTGGACTCCGCATTATGCTGGGGCAGATGGTGAATTTTGATTTTCTCCTCAGCTGTTGGTAAAAACACAAGACCTTTCTCCTTCCTTCTTTTTTTTTTTTTTTACACTTAAATACTCAGTTCAAATGATACTTAGTTCAATGTTTTTTTCTTGCCCCAGTGTCGGTACCTCTTAGCCTGGCAGTAGCGCTCAACAGCCAGGCTAACGGCTTCTTTGGAGTCATCTGTCTCAAGAGCTCTTGGCCCGCATGAGCCAAGGTCAATCACGAGGATGGACGGACTCACAGATCTAACCCCATCAGAAAGACGCGAGGAAGACCGATCGCCCGTAACACGGGTTAAACAACTTGACTCAGTTACTCCTGAATCAAACTTCTGCTTAGTTTTAGCTCTGTTCTCACCAGTCTCGTCTAACCGACGCTTTATTCTCGTCTATCTGTTACGGAGGATCTCAAGTAATGAAGAATCCACGACACTCCTAAGAAAACGTTTTTTAAAGTGTGAACCCTCTTTTAACTCCTAACCGCTTATTATCGCCTGCCCTTTCCGCAGGATGAAGTCTTCCCCACGCAAGCGCTCCCGGACTGGTCACGCGCACCCTCGCTCCTCTCGGAAAAACCGAAGAGGCTGCGGATCTCCAATTTCTCACAACAAACTGCACTTTCTTAAATTCCGAGCAGTTCTCGCTGCTCTTTCCCGAGGGCTGGCACCACGTTTTCTGGTTGTGTGTCGTCGCGCCTGCGAAGGCGGCGCAACGCAGCGGGCCGCGAGGGGAGCATCAAGCACGCCTTCGCTCCCAGCGGCCCCTTTTCGAGCACCGAAAGGGCCCTGCTCAAGTTGCCCCCCTTTCCGCACGGGGCGCCCAGGCCTTCGCCACCACCTGCCCTGGAGCTGGATGTCCGGCATGAACCGTTTCTCAGCGCTCTGGTGCTTTTCTTCGAGTCCTAGGGTAGCCTGAGATTTCTCACCGATACCTTTAGTCTCCTGCAGCTCGCCGTGTGCACGGACCAGCGCAGGGTTTGCTCGCCCTGTGATGGGCTTTTCCCGTTTACACGGCTCCCTTCCCTTCCCTTCTCTTCCCTTCCCCTCCCCTCCGGAGCAGGATGGCCTTCGCCACGCCGCAGCCGCTTGCCCGCCTCTCCTCCTACCGCCACCCCGAGCACAAGCTGCGAGCTCCGCTCTCATTTAAGGGCTTAATATCGCCCACGCTCCATTTTAACAGACGACTCTCTTAAATTTCGGAAACATACGGTGGGGTCTGGAGTTCCAGCTGAACGTACTGCTGGCGAGAAAGATTTTTCTCGCAGATGGCCAAAAGTTAGCAGCTGAGCCCACATCAGGGTAAGCCTACATTCGCTTTCTGAGTGTCGGCCGGGATCCTGCGATTTTATGGTTTTATCGGTGCATGCCAGGAGAAGCATCAACGTCCAGCACAGTCGACAAGGAAAACAGACCAGGTTGGAAAACCTCTAGCAACAGCGTATGCAAGTCCATTCGTACTCCAGGCCACTGCACTGCATTTGAGCATGCTTTTAACCTCCAAAGAAAAGTTTAAGGATGCCAAAACAGAAAACGAACGCTGATGAAAAGCAACTTTATCCTTCTTGAACTTAGGATCTGTGGGAAGAACGTGGTTACCTTTCATCTTTGGGTAAAGCCTGCCCTCCACCCCCACAAAAACGCTATTAGGGTAATGTTGAGGAGGGAGGGAACAAGATTTACCCTGATTTTTTCAACTTCCCACTTATTTTTCAGCTTCTCAAGCTGTGTTACATCCACTCTGCATGTTTAGCACATGATAATGGAACCACAAGTGTTTATCTCAGTTCAAAACAGCCTTTTTTTTCCCCGAAACCCAGATTTAACTAAGGGTTTAATTCCAGTTTATCCAGAACACAAAATTCAACACATATTTTTTTCAGGAAGTGCAAGATTATCCCTGGATGCACAAGCTAATAAGTTCTTTTTTGTTTTTAAGGTGGCTTCATCCAATTGTATTATGAATGTATGACTTTCTTGCTTAGGACTTACCTGTCCCATTAATATCTTCTATCTGGATATTATATATATATATAAAAAAAACATATATTTTATTTTTATTTATATATATATATATATATAAAAAATATATATAATATAATAAAATATCTGGAGAAAATCTATGAAGGAAGGTTTAAAATGGGTTGTTCTACTCTAAAAGGCTCCTCGTGTGCTTTACCGCCAGCTGCATGCACAGGAACATGGTTCGGTACCAGTGTGAGCATGAATCACATCTGAATTTACAGCAACCTGGTGGGGGTAGGCACGCAAGGGCCATATTTCTCAGTGCCCTGCTGAAGACCAAACATTCCCCAAGGAAGCGACCAGCCTCATCAGGCTTTAAAATATGGAAAGTAAACAAAAAAAAAATCTTTTTAAAGGCTGAACTAGTGGCAGCGAGCGCTGCAAATACCGCGTTGCCTTCGTGTAAACAGACGGGAGTCCCATGCCCGGGACGCGAGAAGGATGTTTTGGCTCTGACACAAGGCTGCTGCGGAAGCGCGGCGTGCCAAGACGATCACACGAGGCCTTGCTGTCCGCTAGGAATGGGCAGCAAGGGAAAACGCTGCCGGGCTTTTGCTGTGGTAATGGAACAGCAATATGCACCCTTCACCCAAAAGCAAACCGAAGAGAAGCTTCTTGCACTGTGATGGGAGACCCCAAACTGTCTGCCGATAGGAATATCCACCCAAAAAAAAAAAAAAAAAAAAGGCATCATTTCAAGTCTGATCAAGTGCTATTTCCAATATTAATCTGCAAGATGGGCAAAGGGGCTATTCAAAAGGTTATGCCTTTAAAATAAAACAAGAAAACACTTTACGGATGAGCAAACATCTGCCACGCTCAGGCGTGACAGATCCCTCTCAGCTGCCCTCTGCTGCATCAGAAGTCCACCCTGTGTCTCCAAGCAGATTTCCCTGTAACGGGAGAAGCCGGAGGTGTTTGGCACTACGAAAATACCAGGAACTACAGAAGGAGGGACGGATGAGCAAGCCGCTTTTTCATCCTGGGATGCCCTTTTATTAGCGTTAGCGCCATGACAAGGTGGGCTGCCAAGCCCATGCTTTCTCCACCGGAGCGAGAGCCTGGGAGGAGTAAACAAGCCGAGGCCATTGAGATGCTGGGGATACTGATATAATTCAGCACATGCCATGGAAACCTAACGCGTTGCCAGCAGTAGTGCAAGTTACCGGAGGCATAATAGATCAACCCTGCTTTAATGGATTTAGCGATAAAGTCAGATGACAAGAGCTCCATTCAAAATAGAAAGTCTAGGCAGAAAGCCAGCTACTCATCGCAAAACGGCATTCGCCTAACCGCACAAACGCTTCAGGAATCTTCTCCCTGTTTCTGTGGGCTTCTTATGTTCGGGCTCGCAAACACGGCCTCTCCGGCCATCTTCGCATCTTGAGGCAGGCTCGCTCCCCACTGCCTCTAAACTGGCAATCTGTGGTGGCACCCCAGCATCAGCTCGGCCTGGGGAGATGGGACAGGCTCCAGGCACGACGGCCCTGTGGACCCGGCCCCAGGAAGTTGGGGTGGGTGGCCGGGGCAGCGCTGCTCACAGTTGTGCTTAAAATGCCGCTCCGATGAGGTTTATTTTTCTTCCTGCAGGAATGAAGGTTATGAAGTGACCCAAATGTGAGAGCCCATTGCACCACCAGTTTCTTTACGGGGGCCACCGTGCCAAATTCTCTATTGTGCTGCTCTTTAGAAGCTCTTTGACAACCGTCCATCAAAAAAAAACAACCCTCAAAACTAGAAAGAACAGCGGTACCATCTGGAGAATAATTACCTATACCTGCCGCTTCCATTGCCCCCATCATACGCTACCCACGCCGGAGGCAAGCAGTGTGCTAAATGAATTGATTTTACAGATGGATTTCAGAACTGATGCCACAGCCATAATGCTCCTTTGCACCACGCACAGGGGCCGACAACCCTTCATCAGTGCTGTGAGCCAACAAAATCTCACCCTCCATGAGGAAACACAACTGCCCTAGCCAGGATGCTCAGTACCCAGTCTCCTACGGTTTGTAGGATCACCCCACAGTGAGCCATCCTCATGCTGGTTTTACTGAAGTCAGAGGCCATCCCAACCGTGCAAAAGGTCCTTTCCCCGCAGTAACAGTTCATTGTGTGCTGCAGTTAATTCAAAATTATGATTCACCCCTGTGCATGTCAATTATGGCAGATGGAGCCAGTCACCCATGACATTCACACCACCAATTTTGGTGTGGCAGATACCAGCAGACAGAAACCACATCCTCACTTTAGTCTGCTTAGATGTATGCGAACTGTCATCTTATGAGTCCACAGAGAATTTGGGAGCCGAGCCCCCACCCACCACGTGCACACACATTTTAGGAAAAATGAAACGCACATATTCGCAAGCTAGGCTTCGATAGCTTGATGCTGTACTAAACAAAAGTTACTAATCTTGCTGTTTAAAAGACTGCCTCCATCCCATTATAACAAGGTGGGGCAAGGGCTGAATTTCCCAAACCAGCACTCGCTTGCATGCACCTTCCTGCCCAGAAACGCCGTGGAAATACTGTGGCCATCTCAGACCAAACTCTAGCCGCGGCAGCAGCCCTTTTCTAGGATTCTAGGTAACGTTTCAACAGGACACTTCCAGATGCTCTTACGACCAAATAAATTAAGTTTAGCTGACACAATGCTAAGCCAAAACCAACACAAAGATAGTGACCTCTGGAATTTGGGGCTACTTGCAGATGTCCTAAAGGATGCCATTGACTAAGTCATACAAAAGGTACTTTAACCCCTGGCAATGATTCATTTAGATATTTTTCTAGCAAAAAGCTGTATTACTATGGGAAAGTTTCCTACTATTTGCAGAAAAACTCAGAAAAGAACAAGTAGATACTAATTTGTTAAAGAGACAGATAAACATGTACAGGAAATACTTCTATGAAGGTCCTGATCCTCTGTAGATTAATAATCTACAGTACAGGAGACGAAATCATGACACTGAGGAAATAAGCAAACTATAAAAACAGGAAGAAGTGGAAGTTTATTTTTTTAATGTTATTTTGAGTTAATATTTGTTTTTGTGAAGCTCAAGACACTGGCAAAAGCCTCCTTCTGCAGGTCCCACTATTTTCTATACAAAAGCAGCTGCAGAGCGTTTCCTTGCCCAGATCCCCAGAGCTGTCGGTCCGGCGAGGCCATCCTGCACACGACAGACTAGTTGCCAAGCTAGCCGACTTTGTTATTCTTTTTTCACCTCATTTAAAGCCGTTACACGTCATTCAAAGGCCTGTCGCGGCACCACCACACTCTGTAGGCGATACCAACAAAACAAGTGATTTTGCTGTTGGTTTTCCCCACGGAGCAACAGGACGAAAGCCCTCTGTGCAGATACCTATTTCATCAAATTCACCGAGACTCTGGGCCCTGGCCGTTCTGGGTAGGGCAGATTCATCCAGCACGTCAAAATGCCCAACTAAGGTCACACTGTCAGAAGTGAAGGGTGTTGCCACTAAAGAAACCATGAAGAAAAGTGGTTTTGGACACTCGCGCCTTGGCTTTGGGTCACAGCAAGACAAAGGGAACACCACCTTGAACTACCGCGTCCTGCGAGGACGCGGCAGGCGTCTGCTGGCGCCCCGTTCCCGCAGGTACTTGGTGGCCCCAATCTTCCCAGAACACCACAAATCCCCAAAACACAGCAGACGACTACTTTGCTCGCAGCCGCTCACATTTTCTTCCTCCGTGGAAACGCCTAGCGCTAACTCACAGCAACGTTACAGGAATCCCTCGGACTTGCCTTACACTTGCACATAAATTATCTTACTCGAGTGAGTCAGGCTGAGAAACAGTGCAGCCCAGGGGTCTATTTTTATTCCCTTTAAGGGGGTGGGGGAGAGGAGGGGAAGGAGACACCACATCAATTTGTCCTCATCCAAGAACTTTTTAAAGCAACTTATCTACCTCCACTCAGGGCTTCTTGCAGAAAGAAGAAACCTCGGTAATTCCATTTACAGCCAATACTGTGCACATATAATTAATGCTAGTGTAAGAGTTGAGTTAAGCTCAAACACATCTGTAAAATTCCCAGACTATGGGAACCCATCACTACAGAAGTGCAGTTTAATGTAATCTTCAAAAAAGCTTCATTTAAATATTTATCCTTTGGGGATGTTCTTGTCACCTCAATCTTTAATACTGTGTATAGTTGTTTTAGTTTTTGGGGTTTTTTTGTCCGCTGGAAGTAACCAGTTTCAGCTGGGGCATTCATCACTTCGGAAATATAATTCAATTTCTGTATTAATTAACTATGGGGAAAATGACCTATATTAAAGAAGAAAATGCAGTACTCTCCAACTAGCATTCCACTTGGATTTGACCTGTGTCACAAGTATAATGAAGAACCATGTGCTATTTGTATATGTTTATTGTATGGATCATTTGTATAGACATATTGATATCTGTATATTGTACTATATACTAAAAGTTCCCTATTCGTCCGGTGCACAGAATATACAGAGCCACACCGTTTATAACCAGGACAATGATGAACAACAGTAACAATAAGGCAGATTCAACTGCGGTAAAGCTGGATAACAAAGATCTGCCTAGCAAACCTCGGATATATTTTAAAGGTTTCACAAATGGTGTTTGCCCAGAGGCACAACGGCGGCCTTACAGCAGCGCAGAGCTCACCCGCGCGTTCCCCGTGGAGGTTTCTTCCGGCGCGGAAGCAGCAAAGGTCTGCAGCCAAAAGGGCAGTGGTCAGGCCTCTTCTGGGCTAAGATTACGAGCTGAAGAGTGCCAGCAGTGTTTATCGAGCAGTTCTGCCAAGTCGGCTTGTGACACAGAAACCCAGGAAAAGCCATGGGGTGGGGAAGTCGCGCTGCTGCGCGCCCAAGCAGACCAACTGTTAATCTTTTCGGTTTTCCATGCGTGTGACTGTACCAGGGTTTCCTGAGCCCAGCCCCATAACGAAACACGTTGTAACACCTCATGGCTTTTAGTGTTAACTGCTGTTACTGGTAATTAAACAATTGCGTGCAATTAGAAGCAGCAATAGGAATAATAAGAGAGATGCACGGGCAGAGCCCTTGAGCACCAGCTTCTAGGAAACGGCGATCACGAGCACTTTCAAAGTTCGCGCTCCCTGGCTAACTACGTGTTTGGACCCGGGATGAGAAACTGCGTTCACGGCACCTGCCGAGGGCACGTGCTTTGCACCCAGCCCTCCCGCCAGCGGCACGGGGAGAGGCGAGGTGCCGAGAAGCTGCCCAGAGGAGGCCCATCACACCGGGCCAGGGGTGCATCACCGCAGGGCCGGCCCCGGGCCCCCAGGAGGGCTTCGAGGCTGCGTTTGCCGCTACCCAACCTCTGCCTTGGCGGCAAGCGGAGACGCTCTCTCCTGCAGAAACACGGTGGGGAAAGCGGCAAACGGAAGCATGTGTCCGTGCCGTGGAGGGGAGGGGGAGGTCTCCCTTCCCTCAGACACCTCGGTCTGTAAGAGCCTTACCATGGTTTCTTCTGGGGGCCTGGAGCCCTGCTGGGAACCAGGGCCCAGGCAGCTCCAGGAGACATCCAAAATTCGGGAGGAGAGGGTAGAAATCAAGGCCATGTCTTTGCTAACGTCCTGTCCTTGAGGTCTCTTGGGGACAGGAAAGCTCCTGGGCACGTCGCGTCCCCGGTCCTTCCACTTCCCCTTCGGAGGACGTGGGAAGCTCCTCAGCAGGGAAGGCTGCATGACATGCCTTTGAACCGAGGCATGAAATAAGACCACGAAAACGACTTCCCTTCCCTCTTAAACGTTATCAGGATGATCGGATGACGCAAGCTGACACTGCCAACATACACAATTTTCTTTTCACGTTAAAAAAAAAAAAAAGAAAAAGAAAGAGGCGTACGATACCCACAGCTCCATCAGCGTTCACCATCCTCTTTCCTACCATCTCTCCTCCCTCCAGAAATGCCTAAGGGAGCAAAGGCAGCCACCAGGGAAAGGAACAAGTGAGTGGGTCCATGCTGGCCGGCCGCCAGCCCCGCAGCGTGGTGGCCGTCCAGCAAGGGCTGCCAGGCGCAGCTTGCAAAGCGAGCGCCGCGCGCGGCTCCTGGGGCGGTTTGGCGTCAGCAGCGCTGCCTACAACCATGTCCTCTCCTCTGCTGATTGCAAGGAGCAAGCGAGTTCCTCCTCTGCTGCCCCCGGAGAACTGGTTTCTTCAGCAGATCTGAAATAGAAGCACGTTTTTTTGGGGAACTGTGGAGGGAGGGAATTGAAATGAGATCCCTGACGGTCTTGCAGACAAAAGGGAAGTTTTCTTCCATTCACTTCAAGAGCGAGCCGGTCTCATGCCAGGAGGTAGAGAATGCGGCTCAATACAAGTTCAACTCACTAGGAATACACCATGCCCATGAGCAGCTCATTTGAAAGCAAGAACTGAAACAGCGTCTCACAAACGCAACCTGCAACCCTTTTATTCTGCAAGAAATGTAAACCCTCAAATGACACCCAGATGCTCTGACTTCACCGCTTCTTTGTTTGCTTTAGCTGAAGACAAAGGAACAAGCCACCATCCATTGCAAAGAACAAAAACTGCATGAAACTTTTACAAAAATATCAAACTTAAGATATCTGCCAAGGCTGTTGTTCATTAAGTATGTGCCAACTGGTAAAATACAACAGAGTCTATTTTTCTTCCATTAGCTGTCAATACTCACCACATCAGCTACTTCGCCTAGGCTGGCTCTTTGAATCCCTTTCTTAAAATCATATATCAAAATAATACGAAGCAATGAAAAGACCAAAAGCACAGGTATGCCATGACTGCAGGGAATCATGCCTTGTCCAAAACAACCTTCCAAACTTTGGTGACTCTCTGTCCTTAACTGTGCTGTCCCCAAACCAAGTGCAGGAAGGCACTCAAATGTATCTGTTACAAGTATATTATGGAAATTATAATATTATTTAAAAATACCCCATGGAATCTCACATGCAGCCAGGACTACACAAACCCAAGAAGCCGTGAGATGCCCCAGAAGAGTTGCTTAAAGCTTTCTAGCAAAGGCTAGCTTTTAACCGTCCTTTAAAAATTTTCATGGCACCTACAAGCTGTGGGCTATCCTCCCAGCCAAGGTAGGCGTAAGAGGCTGGGCTTTGCTGGCAGATGCCCTGAGACACCCATCATGCCTGTGATGACCAGCTGTTGCCGGTACGGGGACTATTCCAAAAATCCCCCTCCTGGATACTACGCCGGGGACTTCCTGTCCCTCGTGACCCTCTGCCAAAGAAGCAGCACGCAGGATTTCGAGCTCCTGCCCTTCAGCTGTTGAAAGGCAAAAGATAAAGGAGTTGCCTCCTTTAGAGGCTCGACAGAGCCAAGACACACCCTGGTCCTTTAACCATTTGACGGGGAATCATCTCCACTATTCTGGCAACCCTCCCTCAGGCCCTGCGTTCGGGGATCTTGGCTCCCTTGCACATAGCCCCAGCGCTTCTTTATTCAGAAGCTCTTCTTCTGCGTTCCCAAAACAAGACTGTGAAACGGGCCCGGCCCTTATCGCTCTTGGGGTGCCTACGTGATTTTCAATAGCGGCACTTTAGCTGAGCAGAATTTTATTAGCTCCAATCTGCTAACAGCTGGCAAAGCAGTAATCCACATCCACGGGCTGTTAAAGGTGCTATACCCATGTTGTTTGGATTTGTAAAGTTAAATTAAGCTTTTCCTTTGATATGTAGCAATTTTTGGTTGGTGTCCCAGTGCTTGTTAGGGCAGGCTTTCTATTCACCTGAGGCAAGCATACTCTTCAAGCTTAATTAGGACATGTATCAGGCTAAAGCATTTAATAGCTAATTGAAGCATTGCCCCAACCTACCGTGCGCGCCGCATGTCTCTCATGCCTTGGATGGTGGCACCCTACGAGTGGGAGAGTAGCTTGGGGTGGGGAGAAGGGTTTAATTTTAGCCAAAAGGAGGAACGCGTGCAGCGCGTTGCCCAACTGAAATAAATAAATAAAAGCCATTCTGCCCCAATCCTGCCTCGCTGGGATCCGTGTCACACGCTCCGGTTCTGACACGACGTGATGTCGGTCGACTCATTTATACCTGTTCTGTAAAGCAGAAGAAAGCTAGACGGCGAAAAGCATTCGCACAATTTGAGCTAAAACCATAAACAGCCTAATCCAAAATGGCTACACTACGCAACGCGGGGAGGAAGCCTGCACCACGCTTGAAGCCACCAAAATCTATCCCAGTTATTAAGATGTGTGTCTGCTGTGCCCACTGCGTAGGAAACTATTTTCTTTCACAGCTTGCCTTGCATAACACGGACCGATGAAACAAAGAAAATCAAAACCATGCAGCTTTTGTTTGGGAAGCACCAGCTTGAAAGCGATGTGCATCAGTCACTACATGTCTATGTTAGCACGATGATATGCAGAAAGATCAGGCACTGACACGCTGAGAGAGCTCGTTCCACATCGTATCTCTGAGCTATCAAAACAGCTCAGCGCACCCAAAGGTACGGCCCCGCGGAGGCCGCTGCCCGCTCGCAGACAGGAGGCGAGATCTGCAAGCACGTCACCAAACACGTGCAAAATACCTTCTTCTATAAACAGGTTTCTTGCGTGCTGACAGATCCCTGCGCCAGGCTGCTGTGTGCTTTTGTAGGAATAATCACAACGACCAATCTCAGAGATGCTTTTTCCCCCGCTGGCCGGGGCACAGCAGATCGGAGGGAAAACGTAACCACCTTCGACTTTTACAACAAGCCGCTCTGACAAAATTACAGCTAAGGGAAGTTACCACATAGAGAAGCAAATATTTTCCTTAAGCACAAAGGAGGTTAGCATATTTGGTGTCTTAATTAGACCATGAATGACAGAAAGCTGCACTCCTATAAAAGTTCCTGTATGCAAGTTGTTCCAAAATAAAATGAATATACAAAGACTGGATTTGGGGAAGTATTTCCTTCCCCAAATTTAAAGTCTATGGTTTTCAGTACAAGTTAAATACCAAATAGCAAGAACATGCAAAGCTGTGAACGTGCACAACTTTTTTCAATTTCTTTTATTCAATTAGGCAAAGAAACTCTTACAGTCCAAACCACTGCAGCTTCCACACTGCCTACAGTGCTCCCTGCAAGACAGCACCTTCCAATGAACCACATTTTCCCCTTCTCTCCAGAACTGAGTTTTCTCTTGTTTTTACACATATACCTTTGATATCAAGGGAGTTTCTAAACCCTCTTTATGAATTGTATTGCAAAAGAGACACCTGAACCAGGTGTTCAACCAGGCACATTCCTCCTGGACCCATCCAAAGAAAACACTCTTTGGTTTTCTGCCAGCTCACCAGCCTAGAGAGCTGCAAAGGAGACTCACCCTCCTAGGCAGGCTACTCATATGACCTCCCTGGGACTTATATTATACATCCTCCAGAAAAGAATTTTAAACTTCTATGTTTTTCAGTCTAGAATTTGAAGCTAAATGTTGAAACAGCAAAATCCCCCAATGGACTACATTCTTCACTGATAGAGAGGTATCTTTTTCAAGTGTCTCAAAATGCATGACGTAGGAGCAAAGCTTGCCTACAGATTGAAGAAAACCTACTCTGTCCTATCAGGTGTTCTCTTTGATGAGCATATGCCTTTTTAGAAGACTGCAGCGCAAGCATCTAAACTCCGCATAAACCCACTGCACTGCTGGGACCTCAGCAGGCAGCTCACACTGCAAGTGAATTTGCTGAAGATCTAGTTTAGTGGAAATGCAAAGATTAACACTCATCCCCCAAAGCCTCGGAGCCGGGAGATGAGAAGAGCAGCGTTCTCTAAGTTTCTGTGCTATTAATATACCTGTCAGCATTTTCTGTACTTGTTGCAAGAGACCTTGAGTACAGCTTTAGGCACTGGACAATTTTCTTCTAACGGGATACAACTTCTGCAAGACGCAGCATTGTTCATTTTATTGTTTGTTTTGCACGGTGAACGCTACACTGTGTTCCTTTCATCACCAGCCACAGCGATCCTTCATGCTTCAGTCACCTCTTCGTGGCTATTTACTTAAGACTGTGTACAGCAAGGAATTCCTTTGCATTACAAAATGTCCCAAGGTGCTTTTATACGGTACGTTTCAGCTCTGGTGCTGGAGAGCACTCTCAGGGAGGTTCCTTTTTTCAACCTGAGGAGCTATTTTTACTCCAAAGTTCCAGGAGCAGCAGAAGCTTCTTGCTGACAAAGTCACATGCAAAAGTACAGGAAAGCGGCTGAACACTTATTCCTTCCATCTAGGGAAATGACAGTTTGCAGGAGTGGTTGGACATTAGCTGTTGGGAGCCTTTTTCAGTTAAGGAACTAGTTAAGCCCAAAGCCAAAGCATTCACTCTCACCCTTGCGATTTTCCAAATCGGGGCTCAACATGACCTTGTGCAGCCCCTGCTCCATGGAAGAAAGCGGCATTGAATTTTCCTCTGCAAACATCATGGCAATTCAGTGCTGTCACGTAAATGCATAAAACTGCAGTTATTGTTACCTCCAGAGTCATCTGAAGCTGCAGATGCATGATACATCTGGGTGGCATGGGCTGCATAACGGCAATCATGAAGAACCCACAGCACGCATGCCCAACCTAGCAGTTGGAATCCAAGCCAACAGCATGTCCCCTGCTCTCCTGCCATGGCGCTGGGCATCTGCGCTCTGCCAGAAGCCAGAAACAAAGCATAGTACCCAGCTTAATGTGGAAAAGCCAGCCACTCTCTATCTCATATGGCATGTGTCTCCAAGCTATGAACCGAGGAAGATGAACACCATCTGACACCGAAAAATACTGTCTGCAGACACGAGGAAGATTCACTTCCACAGGTCTAAGAGAAAATCTCATTACAGTCACCACCTTCCTGTGCCCCTGCAGCAGAAGCTGCCTCAGCTTGCCCAGATTCACGTCGTGGCAGCTTTTAAATCAAGGACTGGAATGAATAGGTACAAAAAACATTAGTATTTTTTATGCTGAGATGTCCCATTACCAGTGTTATTTGCTGTGCCATCCCATCTTCCCTTCTTCCTCCCCCGTTGCGTAGAGAGATGATTCTTTCCACATACACCGTGAAACACTCCAGTTAGCACAATTAACCATACTCAAGAGCAATGCTGGTAGTTATTTACCAATCTTTTTTAAATGCATCCTAGTATTTGGACTGTCACATTCATAAAAGGATGAGAGAGGACACGAAGGACATTTCTTTGATGCTCTGTTCATAGTATGTACCTGAAGGCCAGCTGATGTTCATCATCTGTGCTTTTCCTGGCACAGACATGTCTGTTCTAAACCAGATCCTTGGAAATCCACTGAATGACTTTTTTTTTTTTTTTTTACACTATCGATTGAAACACGTGGCATATGTTGTTTGCTGCTTCCTACTGCTTTACAGACGACTGGTCAGAGACACAACAATTCCAGACCCCCCTTTCTGAAGCAGCAAGGTAACGTCTTGGGGCTTGTTTTTTCCATCTTTGCTTACAAGACAGGGGTTGCTCTACTAAACATACAACACTGGACTTTCACAGCAGCACAACACAGCAAGGGAAAGGCTGGGGAGTTTGGACAAGTACAACTCCACAAAACACCTAATTGTGTTTCAAGTAACTTTCATCCTCTACTCTACTGAGTCCTGCTGCATCGCCCTAGAACGGTGCATGCTACACGTGACACCTGCCAGCCTAACACCTCCTTTAAGTATATCCTGGCTTCTCCGGAAATACATTTCTTAAGTCAAGAGGAGCCATAACAACCACAACGAAGCCTTGCTCATCTCGTTTGAAAAACCTCTATTGCAGTAGTCTTTTAGGCCAGACATGTGTTCACAGAACCACGGAACACTTGAGGTTGGCAGGGACCTCCGGAGATCATCTAGTCCAACCCCCCTGCTCAAGCAGGGTCACCTAGAGCACGTTGCCCAGGACCCTGTGCAGAGTTGTTCTCGAGCAGACCCACAAATCTGTTCGGTGGTGCTGGAGTAAGGAAATGGCTTCAGCATCCAAGAGACAAAATAAGCCAAACTGAAGAACGATGCTGATGCTCTTCTCTCTTTTGTGTACAGAGTAAAAGCAGTCGCTGCAGCTGCTAAATTGCTCTCCAGAGAGGAGCAGCTATCCTGAGGAGTAATTATTTTTTGTCTGTTTTTCACCAGTTCTTATGGACGCTCAGACCGTACTGAGTTTTAGGTGTTTCTCTTCCCATACAAAGAGGGGAACTGTGGAGGACTGCTGCCTGCTCGCCCAAGGCTAGCACAGTTGCGCAAGCATGGCACCCCACTGCTTTATCCACAGGATGAGCAGGTACCTGGGACTCACCGTTGATGACGTAAGGTAGGTGGCAAAGGTCTGACAGGGAGGCTCTCATTTCTAGTCCCACCTCTACTGGTTGTACCTCAAGCGAGCAGAAGTAGAGTGACTGATCCCTCCTTAAAACACCTATGTGTGAGTACTAGATTTGGTTATTTGACTTGCAGTCAAATATTTTCAGAACGGTACTAGACCATGCAGAACCACAGTCTTGTAAATGGTCTTGTGAAACATTACTCCCCCTTTTTCTGGAGCAGAAAGGAAGCCAAAGAGGGAAATATTCTAGCATTATATTTAGCTATTTTTTCTTAAAAGGAAACTTTCATGAAAGTTGTGTTTTACTGAATTCTCAAAATTCAATTGTGGGGAAAAAAGGGTACTGTCTTAGCCCAAATCAACATACAAATGCTATATGCATTCATATCAGAAGAGAGCTTGGCTTTTCTGATTTGCAAAAGTACCTAGCAATTATATCACTTAAGTCACTGGAGAACTTGTAGTGCATTTCATCTACTAGAGGCAAAAACCAAAGCAGCCAGTGCTCTCCAGTGCATTGCTATTCTGCTTCGGTTCTGGTTTTTAAGTCACCATTGAGAAAGCAATTAAGCTTCTCATTCTCAGCTCCTGTAATCGCAGGAGCTACGCTGCACTGACTCCCAAAGTTTATATATTTTCTTTTTGAAACAAGAATGGGAAAGCAAACACAAACACCCTTCTCTCCCCATCCCTTCCTTCCCATAAGGAGGAGTGTTTGTTTTTTTATTTGACCTTATGAAAGGCTGGGGAAGCTATTCCACCAATAGTCTGATAAAGGTAGCCGGCACTTCCTTAGACATAGAGTAGAGGCAAGGAGGGGCAGGGGGGAGGAAAAAAAACCCAAACAACACACAGACCAATACCCTCCCCCAGCAACAATGTTATTAGAAATATTTTTTATAAGTGTAAAATGACTTTCGGACTATTATATCAACACCTAGAGCTTCTTCCATCTCAGGCACAAAAATATGGAAGCACACTAATGCAGAGGCGCTAACGGTAGCAGAATTTTAGCATTTCATAGCTAAATATTTGTGCAGAATCCAAAGCACAAGACAAAATGCCTCAACTGGGACTTTTTATGTTTCAGTTTATTGAAGAGAAGGTAAGTATTAGGGGCAGGGAAATGCGGGAACCAAAGTTGCCCATGCAATGTTTGTTTTACTACAGGCACATATATTTTAGCATTGTCCAGTCCAGCATCGTACAAGACAACCATGGCAATCCCAGGACCAACATACTCTTTGGGAGTTCGCCCTAAGGTGCCAAAGAAAGCCTCTTTCCCTCCCGTCTCCCCTCTATCCTCCGCCTGTTAATTATTTCTGCACATAAACATTACTTTTGGGTGGGGGAAGAACCCTCCACGTATGCATCGAGTCAAGAGCATAAAATTGTCCTCTCTTCTTCTGCTTGCTTCTGCTCATTCGCTCCGTGTTAGGCGTTTTAAAGGTATTTTAACCAAAAATGGTAAATTATCTAGAAGAACAAGCTCGCTGACTCTGGAAGTTTTATGACTTCTGGTTCAGGGTGAGGGAGACGTAGATCATTTAAGAACTGGTAAAAGCATGGACAGACTTGATGAACGGCTCTGAGAAAACTGTTGATATTTATTGTAGAATTTGTTTTTGGAACTACTGTAAAAAGGCACATCTCAAATCTGATAAGATCTTTCAAACCAGTACAGTTTATGTGTACATATACAGAGGGGAAAATGGTTTATTTGGGCTTTAACGTTCTTCCTGTAGGATGCGGTGTTTATAAAGGGTATTTCTAGAACTTCCTGATTGCCTTTGTGCGATTGCACTCTCGGTGCAGGCATCCAGCTCTCCTCTAGGAGGGTCTGTGTATCTGCAAGATTTATATTGAATGCCTTAGAAATACACAGTCTGTAGATGCTTCACGAGAAGTCCCACGGTTCAGCAGGACCGAGATCCAAGTCACTAAGGCGTATAAAGTGCAAAATATTACGGTTCTTGTTGAGGTGTTTTTACTGGAAAAATCTGCAAGCTGTCCTTGCCCATAAAATACACACTGCTTTCTGGATTTGTAATTGCACCTTTAAAACACATTTAGTCCCCCTTCTCCTTCTCTCTCTCTCTTCCCCCCCCCCCCATTAAGTTTGTGAACTCTCTGAATTTCCCTTCCTTTGGACAGCAAGCATAGGCTCTTCTTCAGTACTGTTTAATAAGTTTCCAGACATTCAACATTTGGAGTCTGGTGCGATATTACAAAACTGTAATATTAAATATTTGCTGAAAAAAATCATAGGAATTTTTTAAGAACCTGTATTAATTATACTTCATCATTTTACTTTCGTTTTTAAATACAGAAAATAGGTTCTGCACGAAGTTTTTGTCTAGTTCAGCTACTGAGTCTACCCTAAACAACAAACGCCTGTTTGAAAACACAACAGTCATTTAAGAAATGCAAATATCAGAATTGCTATTTCTAAAAACTCCATGCAATTTACTAACTTCTCTGTCTTTACAGCCACCAAACTGCACATATCCAGTAACAACATGTAAAGAAACGACTGGCTGCAACCAGCTTAACACCTCCCATGCCAAGTTCCAGTCAAGAATGAATTATGCTGGCAGCGCTGTAAATCTCGAGCGATAGAGTTTTTGCTGAAATTCCACCAGTATAGAAAAAGCGCAAGTATGCACCACTGACCTATCACTTGCTTTTATGCAACGCATACGCACGCACTTCAAAATGTTGAGCCGAACGAGCTCAGAAATAAAGGGATTGGCGCTGCGGTCTAAGGGGGGAGGCTGGAGCCCAGCTCTCCCTGCGCGGAGGAAGAGGTTTCCCCACCGAGGCAGCGCCGGGCTCTCCGATGCTCATCTCCCCTCGAAAAAAATCGGTGCGATTTTCTATGCAGCAGCACTTTTCCACGCCCTGCCGAGTGGGGCCTTCTCCTGGGCTTTGAGAGCTGCAGGTTTCGGCTCCCTAAAGCCCCGCTCTCCCCCTTCCTGAGCCATCGCTCTTCCTCCGAGGCAAGCCGTGCAAATCGCCTCTGCCCTTGCCTCCCAACACGATCCCGACACGATTGTCTGAGGTGGCTGCAGTGCCAAAGCTAACAGCTCCTCAGAAGGTCCATGGCAGGGTTTAACCCGCACCATTGCGGCAATTTCGCTTCCTGCACAGCTCATCCATGGCCGGACCGGCAGCAGACTAGGGCGCGCTTCTTGGCTTTAGCTTGTGGACCCCATCGCATTTGGCATCTAGCTCCCGTTGCACACGTGGGCCCTCACCTCACCAGCCTGCAGCCTGAGGTCCATCCCAGCATCTCCGTCTACATGATGAGAATGAAAGATGGGGAGGTGCAGCTAGCCTAGGTCTAGGCACTGAATGAACTACATTATGGAACAAAACCACCTGAAATCAAGCAAACAGCTGAAAAAAACCCTGAGTGTGCTCTGAATTAGATCGTTTGATGCTTTCAGATGGCTACGTAATTTTTAAGAATCAGACTGTTTGTAAATAACTCGCAATTCTAGACACAGAAGCCCTGCAGCAGTGGCTGAGTTTACTTGTCAGCTCTACGGATGTCTTTCCGTAACTCTTTCCTGCATCCGTTTGACTAAGGGGAAAAGAAGAAAAAAGTAGCTTTGCAATATGAACAGCTGGACACTTTCTCTTTTCTCAGCCCTTAGAGCATGCCGTTCTTAAAGATCCCCCCCAAAAAGCAGCCCAGCCCCAGTCTCCCAGGACGTATTTTCCTGCTGACCCAGTCCAAAGCCATTGCAGGACCAGACTGTCGGGAAGGGGAGGAAAGAAATGTGTCGAGAGCTGCCCGTGCTGCGACGCCAGAGCATTCGCCAACCTGTTCACCGACCTTTCGTTTTGCCTCGACTTGAGGCAAGACACGCGCTTCCTTGTATGCTGCAACCTGAAGCATTAGTAACCTTATATCAGCTTGGGGGCATACCTTTCTGCTCACAAAACCACGTAAACAACCAGATTGCTTTCCAAGGGCTTAAAAAATAGGCAGGAGTGTTTAGACATGTTAACGGAAGAAATGTAATGAGCGCGGGTGAACCAAGTTCTCGGTTTTCGCTGAGCGCAAGCGCACGATGCAGCCAGGCGCTGCAGGAGGGCGTTAAGCACGATGAACTTATTTTTGGGTGCCATCTCGCACTCGGCGGGGACCGCTCCGCAGATGCTGCTCGTGAGGAGGCAGAGCTGCCAGAACAGCTTCGGCCACAGAAGAATAAGTATTGCTAACAGGTGTCAGAGCAGGCAGAGAAAGGTAGAGAAAAAAAACAACCCTAAAAATAAATAAATATACACAAGAAGGTGGTTATGGGATAGCTTTCTTTCCCCTTGTGTTCTCCACCACCATGTTAATAAATAAATAAAAGCAAAAGCATAAATGGTCGAGAGACTCCAACTAAAAAAATGGTTGCGCAGACGTCCTTCAGCTCAGCAGCGCAGAGCTGCTAGTGGCACTCACCTAATCCCGAGTGAGGAGCAACTCCTGTAACACCACACCGTTTAAGGAACTCCCGCTTTCCGCGGGCAAGGCAAGGCAAGGGTGAGAAAGGAGCTGCCAGGCACGACGGAGGTGCAGCAACAGGCGCCACTCTGTAGGGAAGGAAGCGTTGCGACTTCCCACCGTGTTTTGAAACGTGGTGCCTGCTGAGAAAACACCTTAATGGCATATTTCAACCGTTGCAAAGGAGACTAATCCTGCTCCTAACTACTCCCCAGACTCTTAGGCAACGCGAAACATCTCAGCACACTGAGGGGGCGGGGGACAGGGAGAAAGCTGGCTAATCTTCAGCTGCAATTTCAGCCCGTGAAAAAGAGATTATGGGACTACCCATACGGGTCTCGTGCCTAATGCAACTTAAAAATCACAGCATCTTGGGGCTTCCTGGGGACTGGAGCACACGTGCAGCGCATGCTCGTGCCCTCGCGCGGAGGCGCAGCTCCTTACGAGCACAGACGTGTTTGCAGCACGGCCTTTTCCTCCCCATCTCCTCCAAAGGCACCGGCAAGTTTTGCAACGTGTCTCCCAGCGATACCCCTGCAAGTCTCACCAAGATCAACAGCAGAGACACAACACCGACCAACTTCACTTTCCTGTTAAAAAGGGGCAAAAAAGCGGTTGCTCTCAGTAAGAGCCGAGCACTTTTGTCCCTACAGAGAAGCACACACAGGTAATAAGTTGTAACATTACTTTTAAAAGGCCCTTTAACACAAGACAAAAGAAAAAAATGCATTGAATTGTTTAGGCAGTTAACTGAAGACATTATTTTCAGCTTAAACATCTTGCTTCTATAGCTCCTCAGCTTGCAAACGCTACCTAATAAGGAACAGGCTCGGCCACCGAGGTAGTCCTCAGCGTAGAAAATGCTCTCCGTCTTGCTAGACCCCGCTGCCAAAGTGCAAAGGCTTTGCGAAGGTGGGCCGCTCAGCCACCCTGCTTGGGAAAACACCACCGGGGAAGAGGAAATAACGGAGTTTCGTTGCAAAGCACTGCAATCCCTCCTCTGCAAGCTTGCCAATAAGAAGAAATTTCCTTCCTAGATGGAATATCCATTAGCGACCAGGCTCAGTGGAGAGATTCAAGATCTTTCCTCTGATTAAAGCACATGTAGGAGTTGAGAATGAAGGGGGGGGAACAAAACAAAAAACAAAATATAGTTCTTGAAGTGTAAGTTGTGGGTAAAGAAAGTCAAAGAAGAAAGGTACTCAAAGAGCCAAAGAAGCAGCAAACCAGAGTAAAGAAAAAAAACCCAGTAATTTGGGTTAAATTTCCCTCAGACCTAATGCAACAGGTAGAACCTGCTGGCCATTGGCATGAGCTTCTCTACAACCTTGAAAGCGCGCTCTGTAATAACTGTTTTTGATAAAACACAATTTACTTCTAAGGTGAAGCATCTACTTCTGTTGCGTTAAACAGCCAGCGTTTCGTTTCGCCGGCTGCTCGGATGGCATTTGTACGAGCGCATTAAGAGCGACTACCTTCCTCTACGGCCAGGCAGCCTGCAAGCAGAGAGAGAAGAGAAAGGGTGTTTGCATTCGCGTCAGGAAAAGGAGCTGTGGCGGTGGCAGAAGTCCCTCTTCCAGCCCAGATTGATGCTTGAAGGAACGGTGTCCTGGAAAAGAAAATAAGCAAGAGACAGAGAACGGTGCAAGTGAAAGGAAATGAGAGAGTGCAAAACAAGAAGTGAAACAGAGAAAACGAGCAGAAAATACACCGAGATGCCCCAGAAGCAGCAAACACGTGGCTCCGGGCGGCGAGCCCACGCAGCACAAGCTGCGGCTGCCCTGGGCTGAAGGTTTTAGATGGCCTGGAGACAACCTGCTGGCCAGAAAGATGATCTTTGCCCACGTAACGTTCGTCTGACTCCAAGCTTCCTCCAAAAAGCTGCTCCGAAACCAAACTAGGGGTCGGGAGCGAAGCGAAGGCATCAAAGCGCAAACTGATGGAGACTTGAGGCGCTCTGCGCCGCGGTCGGCCCGAGCCGCAGCAGCAGCGGCGGTCCCGGCGGACGTGTCCTCGCCGCGGGCGGGCGCCTCGCGCCTCGCCGTCACCCCCCGGCCATGCCCGTCGCGTCGCCTAAACGACATATCTGCCTGCGGGCACGCCAGCGAAGCAGTCGTGCCTCGCAACAGAGCCGGCCCGGCGCTATTTTCTTTTCTATTTCTTTCCTGTCCACTACTGCTTCAGAAGTGCCTGGCCTCCAAAAGCCCGTATGCAGAGCGGCGCTTTACATTTGCGGTCAGGCTCATCTCTGCGCCCTCTTCACTCCCGAACGTGTCTGGCAAAAAGGATGACATATCACTGTTAGAAGGTATAAAAAAGAAAAAGAAAAAAAAAGAAAAGAAAAACACACCCAAAACGCATGCAGGTTTCACCAAATCTGGTCGGAAGAGCAGACCATCTCTAGGGCTGAAGGTGGCCCTAGCAGGTGGAAAGTGGAAAGTGAAGCTTTGTCCACGAGTCACCAGGTCTCGACTTCTGCAGGAGCGGGACGCTGCTGTTCCCGGGAGCGAGTCTCTCCCAGTAAGGCTGCCGCTTTCACGACTCTGCTGACCGCCCTCATTCCCCACAGAAATATGAAGGTGCTCAGTTTCCCGACTGTGTCTCCCCCCAGGTTTAAAACCTCCGGAGAATAATTTATTCTTATTCTGCTAGAGGGAAGGAAATTAAATTTACCGATTTCTCAAGCGTGCCAGCACGCGTAACAAAGCGAAAGAAGGGGCTGAAACCAACAGTGAGTTGTCTCTTGCTCCACAGTTACTATTTTCCAACCCGGTCCAAAGGCGGAATGACAATTATCATTATCTCACTGTGGTTTGGTGGCCTAAAGGAAACAATTTTGTGGTTGAAATCCAGCTACCAGCGAACAGAGTCCACATTAAGAAGGAGTCTCGGTGCACTACGTACTCTCGTTTGCAGCCTCAGGATTTAATTAAACGGGAAGATAAAGTGTACCTTTTAACCCACGCTAGAGGGTGCGCCAGATTGCGATTAAAACTTGCTGCAAAAACAGGTCGAAGAGGTTCCCGCTGCTGGCGCTGCATCTGCTTCGCAGCGAGACACCCGCTGCCACCAGAAGGGCCACTTCGCCCCGCGCTTGCCACCGCGCCTGCGGAGGAGCCGTGCCGGAAGCGCATCCGAGCCGTTTACTTTCTGACCCAAAGGCGGGTTATTTGCGTCGCTCCTCCTCGAAACCCGATTTTGGTTTTCTGGGGGCTGTGCTCAGCTGCAGGCCGGCCCAAAGCGCCGACCCTACGGAGAAGCGCAAGCCCAGCTCCTTCCCGCCCGCTTGCGTGCAATCCCCTTCCCCAAAACCTCTCTTCGAGTCGGCCGACCACTCGCCAAATACCATCTCCGCCAGTCTTTATCTATAGCTCCTTTTCCAGCTGTTTCCAAGACAGAAGTAGAAAGGGTAGATCACTATTTTTTCCATCCGACAGAGCGATTCCCTTACAAACAGCAAGCTCTCCAAGTGACTGAAGAAAGCAGCTACTTACATGTAATATTTTAAACAGTCGTGTTTTCAGGCCAAGAAATAAACAGTTGTATTTTGGCAATCCTTCATTTCCTGTCCTATTTGTGAGCAGTAATGTCATGACACATAGTATGTCCCATGTCTTCCCCCCTGGCTGAAGCTGGCAACAAAAAGTTGGTTGATGGACTGCTTGTTATATCTAAAGAAAAATCAGCAGCATTGGACAAAGTCGTTTTGAAAATGAAAAATGAAAGAAAAGATTTTTTTTTCAGTGTAAAGGGCAAACTGCGACACTGATGCATGCGCAGTAGTCGGAGCGAGTGTCTGCTGATCCCTTTCCAGCGAGGGAAGGAAGTGGGATTTGGGGACCAGTGAAAGGACAAATTATCATGAGTCAAGTTTAATTCTCTTTGCCTGGAATGGGAAAAATGCACTACCCTGCAGCAACAGTGCGCTCTAACACTGTGTTTTGCTGGTTTTGTAATACAACACAGCAACCCTCTGCAATGCTCCAGAGCGGCAATGACACATCCCACTTCAACCAGCTTCCTAAAAAGCTTCGGGGGCTTGCTAATCACATTTGCAAAAGTTTGGAACGTGCATTTAACCAGGCTCGTGCCAGCGTGCTTAAAGAAATAATAATAAAAATAAAAAATCAAATGCACTTTCATTAAATAGCAGGGATGCCCCAGATGTTCAGTCCCGGCTGGGAGCCGCGGCGCGGAGCAAGCTCGCTTGCGCGGCAGGCGCAGGGCTTCGCTCCTTGATCCCAAGCAGCAAAACACTCCGCACCGACACTTCCTCGTTCACTGACCTTTTCCAGCTAATTACTTCCTGTGACTTTCTTGGAACTGTGCATCATAACGAGCGAAGGCAGCCCTCAGGCATAATTGAATCATTTTATGCTTTCGGATTCTGCTGAATACTCCTACTTATAGCCATAAATACACTGCCAGCACACAGCGGAGCTGCATGCTACCTACCCTTTTCTGGAGATAATTCGCATTTGTACCGAACGGACTCGCGCAGCCCCGTACGAGCGTGCAGACAGCCAGAGCGCCACAGCCCCAAGCGCTCTGCCATCGGCACGTATCTTTGCCGACTTGTGCTCGGCATCACGGCTTAATGTTTCAGATTTATTCCGGAGCGTCCCCCCCGCAATCACCGACACACACACGAGAACTGCAGTGGCGGAGGGGAGAAGGAAGGAAACCGAAATAAAGCCGTAGGAGCAGAAAGAGGCACTCTCTTCGCAATGACAAATTGACCTCTAAGTATTGATCTTAAATGGTGCAGTCATTAAGGAACCAATGAGTTTCCAGCATCCTAAGCCCTATTTTTCCTTCTCGGTTTTACAAATTGTTTCAAATTCAAAACGTTGCAGAGCTGCCGGAGAGGGAAAAATGCCAAAAACAGAAAGAAAATCCCCCCTCCTTTAATTTACTCGAAGAGGGTTATTTTAAAATGCATCCTGACAGTGGTCCTTTTTTGTAATCTGGCTGTTAACATTTGCTCACAGTGCACTCAGCAAAATGAGAATAGCTATGCAAATTAAAGCCAGATATCTAGGGCAAATAGCATGCTATGCTACCATTGTTCTGACAGCTTGAGAAAACTTATCAGGAGAGCCTGTCCTTATTTCTTTTAACACCATATATATTGAAAAATCACTTCACCCACCACCGAAATGAAAAACAACATATGAGTCACTAGCTTCAGCAACACTATCAATCAATGCAAGCTTGGAAGTGAAGAACTTACAAAGGAAACCATGGCTTACCTAAAATACCTAACTATGCCCTGCGACATAAAGGCCTGAATTGTACCGCAACCAGCACAACGTTTCAACAGCAAGGACGTTATTAGTCTTGGAAACACTGGCTCAGGATGGGTAACGACCACCTCTGTTCTTCATTTGCCCTGAAAGTCAACACCTCCAGTCAAGAAAATAGTAACGCTCGACTGGGAAAGTGGTTCAGCACCGGTTTGCAGGCGCTCCCAGCGCTCCCCGCCTCCCACAAAACTTCCTTGCAGTCCTCTGCTTCAGCAATGACCAAAGCACAACTTTGTTCAGCGCAACAGTGACCACAGGAAAGGCAGCATGACATTAGATCCTCCCTCCCCAACTCAAGTAGGAAGTACATTAAACCAATTAGATGAAGCCTCCTGCTATTCGGCATGGGAGCAACGAGGCGTGCGGAGGAAGAATTTATTCCAAAACAAACCGCGTCCTACAACTAAAAAAAAAGCCCGAGCCAAGTTCTCTCTGTGTGCCACTACAGTGTTTTACACCAGTGCTCACCTTTGCACCAAGCCGCCCACGAAAACGCATTCAGAGCCACCTCCTCCAGCGCTCACTATCAACACACCTGGATGCGAACCAACAGATGCATAGAGACTACCAGCTCTCATCCATTGAAGTAAAGACATTAGGTTTGGCTCTGCACTCCTACAACTACATGCGAACCCACCTCTCCTCCTCTCTCCATTGCCCAATTTGAGAAATGAAACCAAAAACCAGACCAGCAACTGTAAGGTTTTTATTGGAAACAAGTTTGCCACATTTTCCAGCCGACTAGGTCATGGCAATCTGTAAGAGAAAGTTACCTTTTTTTTTTTTTTTTGGAAGAACTGTACTGACTTCAAAATAACCACAATTTCAGAAGACACATATAAACATATATTTATAGTCTCTTCATTAAGAAGTGCCAAAAATACAATTCCTCTTAATGCATGTGTTGTAGTCAGAAGCCATTTCCTTTCCACTAACTTTTCTATAGTAAAACATGTGAAAATTAGTTTGATGTTATTAAGGTATAGCACAGCACATGCCACCAATTAAATTTTGACTCTAAAACAGAACTAAGTTGCACAATGTTTAGAATGCTTTATAAGCCCTGAGAGAAGTCACTTTAAAGCATGGTACATCCTATGGTATTTGGCATTAAACCAGTCTTGTATGCAGTGAGTCATTTTTCTGACTGTCAAAACCAGAAAGAGATAGCCAGAAACAATGTTTTGGTGAGTACATCTTTTAAAATTGTTCCTGTAATTCTGTAGCAACATCTTTCTTAATTTCATTTGGGGAAAAAGCACCGTCAGTCATTTTGCAACCTCAGACATGGCATCTCAAGAGGATTTATCTGTGGGGAGATCCAGGAATATCTGTCTACTCCCTATCTGTGTAAACTGCGGCCAAGCCAAACCGGAGAGCATTTACGGAAAGAAGCATTACTGCTCAGGGAGATTCTGCGCTGGGTTTGCCCCCGCATTAATGAAACGTGAGCATCATGCCAGAAGATGCTCCCGACCTCACACACGCGGGGGGCATCTCCCAAGCTCCCAGCTCGCTCCGCAGAGGCACCGCTAGGCCCCGGTCTTGCACAAAAGATAACACGCACCCTAGTTCAACACGCCGTCGTGCCCGAGCGCGCTGCGCGGAAAAGCCCGAGCGACAGGTCACACACTGCAGTCACTGACACTGCGGGGGGGAAGCACGGGCAGCGCAGGGGAGACCAAATATAAAAATATATGCGGGCGTGCATGCGTGTGCGTGCATGGGTATGCATGGCCGTGGGCATGCATGTATTTACGTGTACGTAGATATACATGCAAGAGCGGCGGGGCCGCTGTCAGCGCCGGGCCGGGCCGGGCGGGGGGCGGTGAATGGGGCGCCGCCGGTGACCGGATTTATGAATGCGGCGTCACGTGACGGCCGCGGCCGCCCTCCTATTCACAAAACGGCGGCGGCGGCCGCGGCGGAGCCCCGCGCCGCCGCCGCCGCCGCC
>NW_020450794.1:1407594-1438133 GCF_003343035.1 Apteryx rowi | reverse complement strand
CCCGGCCCGGCCCGGCCCCCGCGGCGCAGGGCCCGGCCCGGCCCGGCTCGGCTCGGCCCTGCTCCGTCCGATTTAGCTCGGCTCGGCTCGGCCCTGCTTGGCCCTGCTCCGTCCGATTTAGCTCTGCTCGGCCCGGCCCGGTTCGGCTCGGCTCGGCCCTGCTTGGCCCTGCTCCGTCCGGTTTAGCTCAGCTCGGCCCGGCCTGGTTCAGCTCGGCTCGGCCCTGCTCCGTCCGATTTAGCTTGGCTCGACTCGGCCCTGCTTGGCCCTGCTCCGTCCAATTTAGCTCGGCTCGGCTCGGCCCGGCTCGGCCCTGCTTGGCCCTGCTCCGTCCGGTTTAGCTCAGCTCAGCCTGGCCCGGCTCGGCTCGGCTTGGCTCAGCCCTGCTCCGTCCGATTTAGCTCAGCTCGAATCAGCTCTGCCTGGTTCAGCTCAGTTTGGCCCTGCTCTGTTCGGTTTAGCTCAGCTTGGCCCGGCTCAGCTTGGCTCAGCTCGGCCCTGCTCCATCCAATTTAGCTCAGCTCGACTTGGCTCTGCCTGGTCGGCTTGGTTCGGCCCTGCTTGGCCCCACTCCGTCCGGTTTAGCTCAGCTTGGCCCAGCCCGGTTCAGCTCGCCTTGGCCCTGCTCCATCTGGTTTAGCTCAGCTTGGCCTGGCCCGGCCTGGCTTGGCTTGGCTCGGCCTTGCTCCGTCTGATTTAGCTTGGCTCAACTCCGCTCTGCCCGGTTCGGCTCGGTTCAGCCCTGCTTGGCCCTGTTCCATCCGGTTTAGCCCTGCTTGGCCCGGCCTGGTTCGGCTTGGCTCGGCCCTACTTGGCCCTGCTCCATCCGATTTAGCTCAGCTTAGCTTGGCTCAGGTGGTCCTGGCTCTGCTCGGCCCAGCTTGGCTCAGTTCAGCCCAACTTGGCTCGGCTCGGTTCAGTTCAGCTTGGCTCAGCCTGGGTTGGCCCAGTTCGGCTCAGCTCGGTTCAGTTCAGCTTGGCTCAGCTCAGCCCGACTCAG
This sequence comes from Apteryx rowi, assembly GCF_003343035.1. NCBI lineage: Eukaryota > Metazoa > Chordata > Aves > Apterygiformes > Apterygidae > Apteryx > Apteryx rowi. The sequence goes on along the minus strand of NW_020450794.1, from coordinate 1,437,133 downwards.
CGTGGTTTGGCCTGGCTTGGTTCAGCTCAGCTCAGCCCTGCTTGGCTAAGTTTGGTCCGGCTTGGCTCAGCCCGGCCCAGCTCTGCTCAGTTCACCCAGCCCAACTCAGTTCATTTTCATTCAGCTCGGGTGGGCCTGACTCGGCCCAGTTTGGTCTGGCTCGGGTCGGTTTGGCTCAGCCAAATCCGCTGCTCCCAGAGCAGAGGTGCCCAGAGGTGCCCGGCCTCCTGCACGGAGCACTGTGTTTCGCCCAGGGCCGGCAAGCCGCGGGGCCCGGCTCGAGGCGGCACCAAGGTGTGAAAGCAGGAGAGCGCTCTGCACTGCTGCAGCAGGCTGCAGTGGCTGCTGCTGGCACGCCGCGCTGTGCTTGCGCTTTAACTTCTGGCTGAAGAAACAAGCTGGCTTTTTTGGACCTTTTTTCTCCTTGCTTGCTGTCATAACTCTCTTTATTGTACATGTGTATCCATAAAGTACTTTCCCTGAAGGCATACTCTAAAATACTTTCACATGGGGAAATAAGTCATGATTGCTGTATACTTTAAAGGGCGCAGAATGACTACTTCGCCTTGTGTCATAAGTGAGCCTGATCCTGCAAATGTCTGCTGAGAGGCATCAGGCTCGCTGCTGCGGTGAGACGTGCTCTTGTCGATGGGGTCGCTCGCAGCAGTAGGTGCCCTGCTTAGCCCATAGCCATAGGAGGGCACCCAGAGTAAGGATCTACTTTTCTCCAGGTTAGTAGCACCATGCAGTATTTGCAGCGAGATTTTTAATAGCGTAGCCGTAGCAGAAGAGTTTTTGAGAAGTCGGTGTTTTTGCTTGAGAAGGGGGGAGGAGCAGACTTTACATCCGCGTAAAATTCCTGCCTGTGCTGGAAGAAAAAGCATCTCCTTGAGCACTGTCATTTCGATTCTTCTCGGTGTTTCTCTCGGAGATGCCCAGCTGCGCTGCGGACTGGGCGCCGAGGTCTGCCTGAGCTGCTCTGGTTAGGAGAAGAAACGGAGAAGAGCGATGAGGTGGTTTGCTCTTGCCGGGCATCCCAGTTTGCAGAAACGTCTGAAGGTGTGGAATGGCACCTCCTGCCCAGGTGGCCGAAGCGTGCCCTCTGCTTTTCCTTGGGTAAGCAGTGCTTTTCTCTCTTTCTTCTGGGTTTCACAGCGTGGTTTCACAACCTACATGCAGCTCTGCAACCCCTTGTCTCAGCGGGGCGGCTGGATGCGGCAGCAAGCGTGAGCCTGGTAACTCAGTGTTTTCTGTCGCCACCCAACTTTTGGAAAGAAGGTTTGGCCGTGAAGTTGAATGACTAGACGTGAGTTTTGGTTTTGCTTTTTTCATCAGCTCTGGTGTAACGGAGCAATCCTGGGAAAAGAAGTCTCTGTCCTACCCAAATGCGTCGTCTCTCCCTTCTGGCCTCCGCGAGCTCCTCAGCTGCAGGATCTCTGCCAACGGCGTGTGGGAGATGTCCCGTTTGAGCGAAGGCACTGGGCTCGCTGCAGGGGGGTGTTCAGCCTCCACGTGGAGGAAGGCAGCTACCAATTTACCTTTCAAGTCTAGTCTACTGGGCTTAGTTTTGAAGGGGTGCTCAGATTTGGGGGAGGTGGTTGGTGGAAATGGTCTGTGTGTTTCTGCTCTGTTGGGTTTCAGATTCTAAATGGTCTAAATTCTCTTTTCAGGATCAGAAGTGGAAACTTGGAAAAAACCTGTGGACAGCTAGGAACTTACTGGCATCCATTCCTGGAGGCAAAAGTCGCTTAAAGGTTTGAGGTCTTCTTTATGAGTTGCTTACACCTAAGGGGAAGCGGAGTGTCCTTTGGAGATGGTATCAGAATCCACAGCTTCGGTCACGTTACAATATTAAAATAATGTATTTTTAATTGCTAGAGGATCAGCCCATGACACTGGCGGCGGCGCTTTCCGTTACTGCTAGCGCTGTATAGCGCTTGAGAGTGCGAGCTTGCTTTCCTGCCCCCAGCAGCCCACGGCGTGCTCGCCTGGGTGGCAGAGCTGCCTCTCTCCTGCCCCCTTCTCGCCCGGCCGTTCCTGCACGAAGCCCGGTTGGACACCCGCTTGGTCGTGCTACTGCATCCCCCTGCGGAGTTATGCTACCGACTGGCTCTGTTAAATGGTCCAGGCTAATAATAACCCCCTAATGCCCCTTTATTTTGGAAAGTTATTCAGGGATCCGGTTTTCAGAATGGCATGAGAAACATCTTGGCAAAACTGCGCTGGCACTGAAAGGAAGTGTCGAGGCAGGAATAAACGGTTGGGGGCAAGGAAATGGCAGGAACTTCTTAAGCTGTTACACCATAAAAGATCAGACGTAATGATCTGACACTCTTCCACCCATCCACTTTTTTTCCCCCCACAAATGATGCTGAGATAACACACGCTTCTAAATCTCTCTCTTTTTTTTTTGTCTTTCATGCCAAAAATCTCCATCTTCAACAAGAATGTAGATGTGAGCGAAGTGGTGAGTATGGTGCTTAGTAGTGAGCTACCGCAGAACCAGAATGAGCAGGCAGTTACGGCCATGTGGAAAAAACAAACCAGCCTGCGACTGTGTAATTAAAAGGCTATCATAATGCACATATCCTGCTGAGGAGCACCGGCGTGCCCAGGCTGTCTTTTTACGGCATTTATTAATGCTTGAGAGCTTGACTTTGTGATCTGAGTGTCTTTTTACGTATTTTGTGTGTGCGTGTGTATGTATTTGCCACAACGGGTAGGTGCAAAAGTGTCTGAGACTAGTTTCTTGAGCCTCTGGATTTGCAAGATCTCACATTTGATCTCTGCTCTCGCTGACATGTTAATTTGGAAGTTGCTAAGGTATTTATTCTTGGAATGATTTCTCTCACCGTACAACCCTGTTACTATTGTGTATATGCCTTTAGTGCTGATAAATACTGAATTTTATTTTTCTAATATTGAAGTTACCACATGGGCTCTTGTGAGTAGCGCCTTAAAAAGGAGCGACTTTTCTGAATGAAAAGGCTCTCAAAGGTGCAATTTCTACTTGTGTATTCTAATGTTTGTATACAGAGTTCCTGCTTACGCACAGAATGGTGTTTTCCCTGTGATGTGATCATTACAGTACCTAGAATTAATTAGCCATTGGTGGCAGTGCTTCAAGACAGCAGCTTCTGCATACTAATGATTTGCATGCTATGAGTATTCTGCGTTTTGTATGTGAAAGGAAGGTTTACTGTTTATGGTTTAACTGTTGCAGAGAACCTGGCATATGGACATTGTTTGTGTCTGGACTGCAAATGGACTTCGCCGAGTGCTGTTAGAGCTTTAGCTGATCTTAGGTGAAAAGTGATGGAATTTGAAAGAGCAAAGTTTAGTATGGCTTTTATTGCAGACTTCCAGTGTAGCCCGTTACCTTCGCATACGCTTGCCTTTAAATAATGTACTCTCGAGCTGAAACCTTCCATGCTATCGATTTAGGAATCTCAATATGAATATTGGTACCATGTTGAATGTGCTGGTTTAAATGACTTTTCCACTGACTCACTCTGTGACTTTGAATGAGCGAGGAGTGGAAGTCAGTAGTCCTGAATCACTCCATCCTCCAGACAATTACACTCCCCCCCATAATTCTTTAGAACAGCAAGCATTTTCTTAAAAGCAGTGATAACATCCGTGTTTTTCCCCATTATAATCGCTCAGAATTTAAGAGCTACAGAAGCGATCAGAAACATTCGCAGCCAGCTTGAGAGCTTTCAGCTTTGACACATCTCTGTAGGTCACAGAGTTTGGAAATGCAAAGCCTTTTTCAGCAGGAGTAGGATTTCAGTATGTGGTTTAGAGAATTGTCACAAGTATTTCTGTCACCTGCTGGGGAAAGAGGAACTAGAGTGATCCTTGCAGTCTTACTAGGATAGTCTCTTATGGACTGCAAGACCAGAAGAGGAAAGCAGAAAGGGACCCTCATTGCCAAACAGGCTGCTTTGCCCAAGATCTGACTATCCCACTGTTTCCTAGGTTTCTTTTTTTTTTTTTTTTATTGTGATGTGTTTTATTACTGGGCAGAAAACGCTACGCGATCTCTTTGCTACTGCATGCACGCACCCTCTTTGTACAATTTTTGAAACCTCGAGGCTGGAGGCCTGAGGCAGAGGAGTGGAAGGGAGGCATGGGAATGGAGAGTAGGGATCGCAGAAATAACTGGGCGCTCACCGGCTCAAATGAAAGAAATGGCTGGTTAGAGGAGCGACTCAGTGCTTCTAACTGAAAGAAGAGGTGGAGCAGGAGCTCGGCCCTTTCTGGACACCACCGGATCCACCGGGCAATAGCAACGAGCCAGCAGCAGGGAAGGCATTGACTAGCGCTTGCTGGCAGCTGTGAGTCACGCTCTGGGAGAAACCTAGTTTCATTAGTTGTTGTGTTCATGAAACCATGCGTCCCTTTTTACCTTCACCCGAAACAAAAGCAAGGTGTCTTGAAATTAAGTGTTTGCAAGGGAAAGGGGGCTTCTCAAAACCCTTGTTTTCCTATTGAGCTCTCTGATGTCCCCTTAATATTCAACAGAAAGTGATTTATAGCCCTCCTGACATGATGGTTTGGTGTTTCCTTTGTGTGCATAACTTCCTTTTGATATAAAGAGATGATAACAAACCCAAATTGTAATCTCACAAGCACATGACACAGTGTCTTTGCGGCGCAGATAGCAGGGAAATGCTCTACTCTTGAGTTCAGCGCTTCAGCTGCCTTCCCCCCAAATTTCACCCTGCTGCCAGTGAGACAGCAACAGTGGCAGAAATGATTCCTTCAGACCTAGCAATGCAGAGCAAATTTTTTGGAAGTCCCCCTAGAGTTGAGTCCCTTGGTGTGGACTGAACAAGGAGACAGGTGCACATCTGCTTTTTAAACTTGTTTCCTATCTTTTTTGATGAATGCTTAGGAGGAAAAACTGCTTCAAAACCTTTGCATTTCACTGTTGGTTCCCCAGTAGTGCTTTGCTTCAGTGCTTTCCTGGCTCAGAGCGTGCCTGGCCCATTGGATCGCAAGGTAACCAGGCACAGGCTCTGCAGCTATCGCAGATGCACTGGGAACCTCCAGATCTGAGATAACCTGACTTTGGAAAAGTCAGAGCTTCCTCGCCTGCAGGGAGAATGTATTTCAGGCTCTCTGGACTCTGCTCCTGGCCTCTTCACGAGGCTCTGACAAGGGGCTACTTCAGGTAGCCCTAAAAATGGATGGATCTGGGAAAACCATGAGGCCTGTGCACACCTTTTCCTCCCTTCCTTAGGAAGCAGTTGAATTAGGCCTCAGCCTTTAAGGAGTCTGAGTCTACTTGAAGAAACATAGTCGCCTTCCTATATCCAAACAGCTTAATAAATAGCTCGTGAGAGATTGACCCTTCTGAACACGCAAACCCCCTTTAGCACAAGGCTCCTCGGTCAGCCTCAGCGGGCGACAGGGTAAACTGCTGTCTGGGGCACATGGCAAAAGCAATTTTCTTGACCTATTTTTCTCACCTAGCATCTTGTGATGCTTACAGGGTCCTAGTTAAGTATCTGAGGAGTTAAAATAGCACATTTACTTGACCCAGGCCTGGCTGTGGCAGAAACTAGCACACAGGTATTGATCAGAAAAGACTTGCGGAAATAAATTAAGCTGTTGAAGTAGGGTAACGAGCAAATAGCTGGGTCATGTGTTTAGCGGTTTACAGTACGGGGGCAAAATTAGTGGAACGGGTGTTGGATGTATCCTCCTTAATGGAGCCCTCTGCTTCAGGGCTGCTCAGTGACGCTGACCCACGCCGTCCTTTACAGATCCTCAGCAATATTTCATTTCAAAGGGTAGCAGTCCATCCTCTTCTCCAAGCAGATATTTTCCCTTGTGTCAATGTCCTTATAAAAACTCCAGCTCAGCAAATATAGCACATTCAAATGGCCTGGCTTAAGAGTGCACTGGGAAGACTCTGAGGTGGAGAGTTAAAGCTAAACAACTCATTCATGGTTAACCCCAAGCACTACTGGATAGCTCTGAAACGGGTAAGTCACAGCGCATAACAAGGAAACGGGGAGGAAAATTTAATGAACTGCAGAGAGCAATACCTTAGACAGCCATCCGCCGAGACGCTTGCCTCACTATTCCCAAGAATTCCCATGGAAAATCATTACTTGCTCCTTTTATGTCCTTGTAATCACAAACATATTATGCGTCCCTGCCCACTTCTAAAGAGAAGAGTAATTAGTCATCACATCTTTTGGGACTGTACATATACTCCAGTACGTATTCCATCTCTGTCTCCTAGAGAATGAAGATGGATAGCTCTGCTTCGTGCTCGGTTATTAACATACACTTCCAGTTGCAGGAAGGAGCAAAAAGCCCTGCAGTGTTCCTCCTTGAAACCTGTCGCAAAACTCCCTTAACCCACATAGGAGCCTCTCTCAGCTCTAAGCAAAACCAGGACCAGTTATTACTGGGTGGATGTCCTGGCCTTAAAAGCTGTGAGTAAAAACAAGCTAAAATGTTGGGTGTACTGAAGTGGCTGCTGAAGGGATTTGTGTTCATTCTACGCTTAATACCTTCCTGCTAAAATTACAGATGGGCAAGAGCGTGGGGTAAATTGAGGTTTATCATGATAGAGGAGAATTATTTAGAATTTGCTGGAAAACAGCAGATGGAAGACATTCTGGAAAACAGGCTTTGTTTCGGTAAGTCAGAAGTACTTGATTTATGGGCTGCGTCTCAGTGATCGTGAAGGAAACCTCCTAGATCTGTGGCAGGTCAACATTTGCCTTTGATTCTGTTTTTTCTCTTTGTGTCTAAAAACCCCAGCATTTACACCTAAGTGGACATACTGAAAGCTGTGTTTAGGGAGAGAATTTTATCTTCTCCTGCACGTACTTTTAACATGGGATAATTGACTGCAGCTTTACAAACCATGGCTGGAGGGTTGGTTTGGAAGGGAGGAGTTACACAGCACTGCTAATAACTGCCTGCTTCAGCCCCACTGAAGTCAGTGGCAGCTGGATCAGACCATCCAGAAGAGGTGTTTTATTTTAAATATCCATAACGTACCTTCAGTGGCATATGGCAAATTGCTGCATCCTGATTTTCACACGTCGGAGAGGTCCCACTGACACAATTAGGAACATGCATGCTAGGATCACATGCATTTTCAGGGTCACAGGTGTTAAATGTGTGCCTGAACCTCTGCAAAATTATGGGCTTTGCTTCAGAAAGCTTTTCAGTTGCCCTACGCTTCTGGGATAACAAGATCATCTTCTTTAGACACCTAGCTCCTTAAACATCCCCAACTCTGCAGCATCATCCATCATCTTAAGCATTTTATAACTTTTTTTCTTTAAATAGGGAGCTTATGAAGAAGGCATTTTGGTGGCTGATGACTTTTTAATGTCATCTGTTTTGTCTTTATCAGACCTAGCACAGAGTCTGAGCTCATCCTTTTTCGCCTTCTCCTACCAGATCTGTTCCTTTCATACTTTGCTTCCTGTGTCTTGGGCAATGAAGTCCAAAAGTCATCTAGGGGTGACAGAGTTACTCCACCCGCATGGACTGTATGCATTTCCCAGTATATAATGGCTGCTCCTTGTACCAAAGTCATCGTCACGCTACCACTAGTTAATTTATCACCACATGAAGTGCTGTGGATAAGTGCGACAATGAAAAGCTACTTATAAAACAGTTCCTGCTCAGCTCTAAAGAGATTTAGATCTTCTCTTTGACGTTTCTGATTCTAAGAAAGTAATACACATGAAAGCTCCCCTAGAAGACTTGAGGGAACTAAGTAGTCTGATCAAAGGCCAGCGAGATGGCAGTCCGGATTTTGGCCTCTCTTCTCTCTTGGGGTCTCAGGCGAGCCAAGATAAGTCTTTGTCTTCTGGAAAGAAAGATGGATGGCTGTCTTGCTTGAAAACCCGCCAGGAGACAAAACGGAGGGAATTTTCACCTTGACGTAGCAAGGTAGGATCAACTCTATCCCCTCTGCAGGCAGGCCTTCCCTCTGCTAGCAGCAGGATAATCGAGGTACCTTTGAGAAGGGCACCTGGCATTTTCTGTTCTCTGAAGAACACTAGCAATGAAAAGGGCTTAGTGCTGTTGCTGAAATCACGGCCAGAACTTCACTGGACTTCAACATCTTCTGCACCAGAACGTGGTAGCAGCATTGCAATAGCTTTCTGTCTACTGCACACAAAATCACCCCCAAACAGGATCTGAACATCTAACAATTGTGTTTCATTATACAGAATTTTCTCATATTTGGTTTCCAAACATCAGGAGGTAGCTAATCACTGAGGAACGTAAGGGGTTTAAAAAAGAAAATCACCCAGGTAATAAATGATACACTACTACTTTTGATACAGTTGGTGCATCCGTATAATCATGTATGGTCTTGTATGCTAATTTTCATTAGTGTCTTTTATAGCCTTTTGTAAAGGCAGAGGAGAGTGCTAGTCTTATTTTAGAGTAGAAGAAATCACAGCGCAGTGAGATACCCAGGTGTCAAAGGGAGAATTCAGACTGCAAGGAGCACGCAGGAGTCATCTGCAACAGGAAGACAACATCCACTTGAACTTAATTCCCAGGGCTTGTTTATGTGTGCCTAATTGCTGGGCTGTAAGTGGTTTTTAAATCACCTAACCCCCCTTTGTTCCCCTGTAATTTGCTATCAGAGAGGACAGAAATATATTCTAACATGTTTTTTGAGACATACCAGGATTCCTCCAAAGTGATGAGACTATTGGAGCAAAATTGAATGCTTCATGCCCAAAGACCGCATTGCTTATTCTCGTCTCGTAGTTCATGGCAGCCTTGATTAGCCCAAAACTGTGCTGTGAAGCTGCTCCATCAAACTGTACGTGTTCCTGTCTTCTGCCTGGTGGGGCCCAAGTAAATGTACTCCAGCGTGCATTTCTACCCTAAGAAAAATTCTTTACATTCTGATTTCCAAGTTTTAAAATAACTCTCTACAGATTAAACACATTTTTCACTATCCAAAGAAGTGTTTTCACTTACAGATCTATTTTGCTGCCTAAACAAGAGCCCTTTCCTTTGCACTTGTGCCAACGTGCAGCTTGGATGAAGAATTAAACTTAGATTCTTGGTCATAATGCATCCTCCTTCCCCCCCCCCCTTATAATGACTTTAAGACATATGCCTTCTCTCTTCTGAATTTTAATCTTTCTAATGAAGATGTGTTTGAAGGAGGCACACCCTTCAGAAAATGTTTTGCAGTATCATATTTGTGCCTTTAGTGTTGAGGACCAGCTGCCTTTTCAATTTTAAATGCACTTTTCAGGGTCTTACATCACAGGAGTCTAAATTAAAGCACATTTACCATAAAGGGGTGCAGCATATGCATTCCTACTGGAAATTGCACTATGACATGAAAGATACCCAAACACTACGTGTAATTTGAAGGTGAGCAAAGCTTGGCCTTTCACATGTCCCACGGGAGGGAAGCACCCGAATCCTGCAGCATTGCAAGTGTCTGAATCATGGAGGTCAGACCATAAAGCTTCTAATTCCCCTTGCTTTGAAGACACGTGCGACTGAAGATCGACCCTGGTGCAGAAGCAGGGTGGCCGATCCGGGACTCTGCTGGCATCGGGGTTCGGGTGAGCCCATGTGGGAGCACCTGTGGCTGGGCACCCTGCTCGGCCTGGCCCCCCTGAGTGAGGGGGCTGCAGAGCCCAGGGTGGGGGGTAACGCTCACTTTCTGCCTTTCCACGCTTTCTCCCCATGGTTTTTCCAGCTCAGGGGTTGGGGTCTGCTGGCTCTGCGTGGTATGAAGATTTTGCTCGCTGGTTTGCAGGCTTGAGAAGGGCTGATCATGCTTGGTGTGAAGAATTATTTGTTTCTCTGGGTGGTTTTCTCTTAGTTAAGACTCTTGGAGAAAACTTTTTCCTCTCCAGTATGATGGTATAGTTCAGGCGTAATTCCACTGGCTCCTTTATTTTGGATATATACCAGAGTGAGATCAGCATCTGGCCTTTAACGTAGCTGCCTGAAGCTACGTAGCTGTGTAAGCCTAGCCACAAGCAGTATAACCCTGCAGAACTGGAGTCCTCCTCTCTGGTTTGTACCAGGTGGATGCTGAAAGCTTTCTCCTCCTCCGTGGCTCCCTGGAGCCCAAGGGGTAGCTTTGGAGAGCCGTTGGCTCCATCGGCCTGCGGGTGTACGAGTGGACCTCCCCAAACTTCAGCCCGAGTGAGACTTCCTCTTCTGCCTCTCTCAGAAGGCGGCCTTTACTCATAGCTCGCTGTTGGGAGGAAAGATTTTGCAATCCGTTTTGAGCATCAGACCCTGGCAACCCCTCTCTTAGAGTCGCAGTTGAGTGGAGAGTATCCTGGGCTAATTTAAGAGACGCAGCGCTCTCCCGGGTCTAGACTTTGCAGAAAGCGTTGTTCAGCTGCCCGCGGGGTTACCAGGCTTGACACAAACGTGCTAGCCAAGCTCGAAGAGAAAAGGAAATATGGGAATATTCACTACCAAAAGACATGGCCTCCCTTGACATTTCCATTTGCAAAACAATGGCTTACAGAGAGTTTTGAACTGGAAGGTGTTGTTGACCTTTTTCCTTTTCCTCTTTCAACTTTTGTTTCCTGTACAGCAGTATCTGGGATTACTTAACATTGTCACTGAGTCCTAGGGATTCCCCTCCCCATCCCCTTCCAGTTGCGCTAAATCTCCCAAGTTCCCTGCAATGCGAAATTGCTGAGGGAAGACATTTTTGTTTAAACTGGAAGCCCTGAACACAAGAGCTGCTCCTCCCAAAGGAAATGTTGCTGTTGTTCTTTTTACTTCCATGTCCTAAAATAAATCTTAAATCTTTGCTCTGTACCCGGGTAGTTCCACCTAGAACTTTCCGGTTTCCTATAAATTCTGATTTACTGCCTTGCTGAGTCCATGGAACAAGATGCTAAATCCGTCTTATAAAATAAATAAATAAATAAAGCCCTCACTGGAATATTTTGTTGAAAAACGTCACAGTGTCGTGATTTTTGAAACAAAAGCCCAAGAAATACATTTTGCTTTTCTAAACTAGGAAAAAAAAAAAAGCATGCATACATTCCTTCAATTAGACCAGAACTAGTAAAGTCTCCTACTTTGTACTCAGTGCCAGATTCAGGGAAAGGAGAGTTTAGCATGATCTTCCTATGTGTAGGTGTGTGCATAATGAATATTGTAGTGTCGGTCTTGGGGATTTTCATTGTGATGTTAAGGAGCAGGAGGCTGTTTCAGGAGCGACGGTGGCTCCTGCAGAAAGGCGTAGATCTCGCTGCCCGTCCCTTCAGCGCCCCAGATTTCCCTGTGACCCGAGCCAAACTGCTGGGGCTCTGCACCCCACCGCTCTCTGAGCTGGAGCAACCAGGCGTCCAAGTCCCAGGCCCTTCCCGGCATCCTAGCAAACGTCTTTGGGAGAGTGTTTTGTCCTGAATTTTCACCTGGACATGTTTTTTCTCCCAGGATGCCTGTCTTAATCTGGAATCCCCAGGTCGAAACCCAGAGGCAGCGCTCCCCTCTACCATGCAAAAATGAAAGTAAGCCCGGCCCCGGCATGGCCACGGCATAACCACGGAGCAGCGGTGGAGCCACGCGCGCGCACGCTCAGGGCGGCAGCGCAAGGCGCCCGGTGCCTTGCTGCAGGTTTTCGGGGGGTGCCAGATACGTGGATGTGTCTGTCAGCGAGACCTTCAGAAGGACAAAACGTCACCGTGATCTCCGCTACTGAGAGCTGCCCCGCGGTCGGTGTCACAGGATTTCCGCCAGCTTGTGCTTATCTTCTAGATGAATCTCCCAGGGAGAAAAAGTGCGACAGGGACACACAGGTACCGCCAGCGCAGCTGTCTGCTGTGGGGCTGTAAGGAACCGCCGGAAACCCGCGGAGGAAGATGAAAAAAAAAAATGTGAAAGGGGAAAGGGGGGAAGGGAAGAAGAAGCTGTTTTTCTAGAAGCTTGGCTGCCCTCCCGAGCAGAATAACAGCAGAAAATAGATGCGTGCATTCGGCGGGTTTAGACCATTAAAACCTTTCTTTATTCTGTCGACGCTGAACTAGAGGGAAAGGAAGTTGGCTGCAGAACGGCACGGTGGTTCGCACGTGTTGTTGGCGGGAGAGCGTGCCCATGGGCAGACCCAGCAGCTTGCTGTGCTGATAAAGCTCATTTCTGCTCTGAAGTTGGGGAAACTGAGGCAGGGGAGCAAAAATTGACTTGCCAAAGCCGCACAATACGCGTGATGGAGTTAGGAAGAAGATTTAACCTGAACAGACTCTCCTTTCCTCGCCTGCTTCATACATTTACATAAAACTGTCTATATCAAGGTTTCTCTTTTTTTTCAGGTGCTCCTGAAATTCGTGAGTCAGGTAGCCTGGATAATAGTGATTACCTTCTTAGGTAGAAGTTAACGTTGAGTAAAAACTAGGCACCTGGGGTTTAGGTTTGCCCCAAAGGAGCAGAAGAGAGCTTTTTTGCGCCTGCTGTTTTTGGCCCATGCACTGCCTTTAGCAGGGAAGCATAAAGCAGGGAATATGCTCTCTGCAAAGACCTGGGAAAATAAGGGTTGCCTCAGTTCAGGGGCTGAGCTGAAAAACAGAGAAAAAGAGCTGCTTCGGGTCAAAGTGAAAGAGAAATGTCCGTTTTTCTTTTTTGTTTGGGGGGAAATGGGAAAAACCCAAACATGTTATTTTGGGTCAACCTGAATCATGTTTTGAATGTAATGTGTTGTTTTGAGGTTAGTTACCCCTCTTGCTTCTCACACTTTCTTTTAATTCAGGTCTCTTTTTAAGTGAAAAATGCCACTTCAGAATAGCAAATCAAAGGGTTGCGTTTAAGAGGCATTGCAATAAAATGCTGTGGCGTTTTCCAAACAAACCATTTCTTTAAGGAAAAAAAAAGGAGATATGAATGTCTTTCCCCCCTATATTTTGGGTACGGTTGAAAGCGTTTGCCATGTTTCACTCACTTGGGAAGCTGCAAAATTGCATGTTTTGGTTTCCTCTTTTTTCCTCGACATTTTTGTTGTTTTGGCCTCGTTCAGCTTCCGCTGAACGATTTGCTCCTGCAGCAACAAGAAGAGGGAGGCTGGCAAGTCGGCGCGCGTGGGGTTGCAGCTCGCGCTCGGGGAAGGCCCCGGGAGCGCCGGCAGCTCCCGGCCGGCTGGCCCGTGTCCTCGGCACCGGGGCCGGGGGAAGCCGTGGCTGAAGGCCGGAGCGGTAGCGGCCGCGGCGGCTTGCCGGGCCGGCGGTGCTCGGGTGCGCTCGGCGCTGCCTCACCCCGAGCCGGGGCTCTGCTCCCCTCGCTTGCTCCCAGCCCCGGGGCCGGGGAGGTGCGCAGCAGCAAAACGCCTTGTGCTCCCTCCTGATAAGCAAGGTGAGGCCGATAGGCAGGAGCGAAACGTCCCGAGCAACCGCCTGCAGCAGCAACGCGGTTTGCAGCTCGGGCGCTTGGCTGGCTCAGCGCTGCGGGCAGGTGGGAGCCGTGCCGCGGGGACCCCTGCCCTTGGGGGGCTCCGGCTGCTTCCCCGGGAGCCGCAGCCCTCGTTTGGCCTCCTGCTTGCTTAGCAGCGGGGCAGTCAGGTCCTAAACCTCCCCTTTAGCAGCAACCTCTCCCGTGAAGGCAGCAGCACCTTCAAAGTGACTTTAAGGCAACCGTTTGGGTGACGGGCATTTCCTTCCAGAGCCACAAACAGCGCTGTGTGCCCCGACGAGCAGGACACGATGAAATCCGAGTTCAAACCGTTTTAAGTTAGCTTGTTCTTTCTCTGATTTTCCCAGGGCTGGCCAGCTGTGCCCGTCTGTGGTTGCTGCGGCATGCAGTGTTTTGTAATGAAGTGGTGAGGTCTCAGCGGGCCTCATTCTGCCCTTGGAATGGAACACGGACTTTCTTTATATCCTGAAGCGCATCAAATAATAAGAACAGGAAAAGTTGTCCAGCTGTGCTTCAGCTGGAATAGTTCTCTCTTTTTTTTTTGGTCAGCCTCAGTAGACAGCACGGCTGCCTAATTCACTTATCTTCCAAGGAGGATACTTAAAATGTAAATGGAAAGCTGTGTTTAAGAAGTGACGCGTGTCTAGCATGAACAAGCAAGAATTACGCCTGCTGGAATACCCTTACTTTCGCTGGGATTATATTAGGAAGGAATTTGGCCTGCTACTTAAGTAGGTCTGCGCACAAGTTGAATGGTGGCGTCTTTGGCAACCGTTATTAACATCTAGAAATTCATTCCTAACCTTAGTCACCTCGGGTGATTTATGCTTGAAAAGATCACACAGCCTTGTAAATTTGGGAATGATAAATAAAGGAATACCAACCCAAACTGCCTTCTGCCTGGCAAAGAATGGGGTTACTCACATATCTTGGCAGTGCTGGGCTATTCACTATTTCAGCTTACCCCTCTTCATCTGGCAAAGCTCAGGTTATGGCACGAGGTCCATGTGAAGGCAAAGGATTATGGCAAAACCTGGCTCCGAGGAGAGCCTGGAGGCAGCTGTCAGGGCCTGCTGGGGCCCAAGGTGTCGCGGAGAAGGAAGCCAAGGTGTCCAGCAGGTCCCAGCCCGCCTCCGCGAGATCTGCCCGTGAAGGTGCGGGCGCATGTTTTCCGCTTGCTGTCTCCAGCCGCTTCTCCCAGCAAGGTGAAAAAGAGCCAGATTATACTAATCGGTTCGAAAGGCAGGTCTTGATGGGAGCAGGTCGGGGAGACCCGACTCGGCGTGAGAGGGGGCTGTAACATGGAGCCAGGAATGGCGACGAAGCTGGGAGCAGTGGGAGCGATGTGGCCGGTGCAGCGGCAGCCGGAGGAGGATGTGTGTCTGCACCCTTATCCTCCCGCCAGGAAAGGACTGCCTTGGAGGCAAAGCCTTTCTCAGCAGACGCTCGGGGAAATAGGTGGTGACTAATCGATTCCCCTGCACCCACTGAAGTGAATCTAACTGGCTGCATGGGGAACAGCTCATATGTTAAGCCCATCATGCTTGCTATCAGATTTTTTGTTGTTGTTGTTGTTGAAACCACTACAGAGAGCAGCCCATTTCCAGGAGCCTGGCTCCAGCAAGCCAACTTCCCTGTGGCTTCCTGCTGGTTTGGGGAGGATTCGTGGCTGGGATGCTTTACCTCTTCTGTGCCAACTTGACTGAAGCCACGTCTCAAGATGGTTCTTTGATATCCTATACAAAGAATCATTCCCAGTCATATTTTTGTCATGAAATAATATATTTCTGCAAAATTTAATCTGCTTAAAATATGCAGAATTAGGATGGGGGGCTGTATACGTGCAAAGTAGTATTTATGTATCTGTTTCTTTTGTTAATAGATAGGCCTGCCAGTCCCACAAAAACTTAAGCATGCACTTAATGTTCCCAGTGGCTAATCCCATGAAAGTCTAGTTTCAGTTATACAGTCAAGCACACACGTACATCTCTGTAAAGCACGGACTGCACGACCCTAATACTAATGGTCTGACTTACCGCTGCTGTAATGGGAATGTTTGCATGTCTGGAGCTTCTCATCAAACTCAAGGATACGTAGACCCACGCTGTCTGGATCTACAAGGTATTAAGTAGGACTTGGAAAATGGAGGGCTAGCAGGGCCAGTCAAGACATTACATTTAATGATGTGAAATAATCTTAGAAGCCAGGCACAGGATCATTAAATAATGGCCTCAGTCGTCCATTATTCTTATTTACTTCAGCTTTCCTTCTGCCTTTGCAAAATGTTGACTCCTGCGCCATGTCTAGCAATGGCACAGTTGCCATCCTTTTTTTCAATTAAACATTTTTGTTTAATATTTCATAAGCAGCAAGCAGGCCTAAAACGTACACAAGTATCTGTGTTAGGCGGGGGAGAGAAAGCCCAAAGATAATGCAGTATATGCACATCGTAAGGCACGGGCCTTATCTCTCACTAAAATTGGTGCATTACTATCAGTGCCACAACAGCAGTCTCAATTACTGCATCAACTTATGGCCTTTGATACAAGACCACCAGAATTTTTGTCTACAATCTGATAAAAAGTCAACTGTGCCAAAGAGCAAAGAGATTAAAAGAAAAACAAACAAAAACATTAAAGGAAAGGGGAAGAAATCCCATGAATGAATAATTACAGGCTAGAATTTGAATTATACAGTATGTTTTGTCCTGGAATTTCTCAGAGTACCATCTTGAAGGCAGATCTGCTGCCCCTGCGAGAACGGGGTGATTTACACTGGCACGTAGGTGCTGCTGTGCCACTGGAGGGTCTCGTGAGCATCTGTGACTGTGAATCCTTCCTTCCTGCAGGACTCCATAGACTCGGATACTAGGGAAGATGTGCTGGTTTTGGCTCTCAGCTTAACCTGAATCTCAGAACAAAAGTCAGCTTGAGGCTGCCAGATTGTGCCTGGTTTCAGACCAAACCCTTGTGAAAGTAGTGAATTGAGTATGGTTTCCACTCAAAACCATAAATCGGCATTGATTTGCTTGAAACTTTGCCCGGGTTTTTTGCAAACTTGGCCTGTGTTCTAGGTTTGTAACAAAACCTAAAACAAACATCACTGGGTTTCAGGTTTAGTTGTGAAAGTTTAACACAGAAACCGTTTTCCTCCGGGGGAAGGGGGGATGCTGGCCCATGCACTAAGACTGAGGTTAGTTTTTATTCTTTTTGAGAATGACGGTGACGTTTTGTAACTTCTACCTTGAAAGCAGTGGGAGAAGAGGCTTGGGTTCAACATCTGACCTGAGGGACAGAACGGACGGGGGTGACCGTCATGTCCCTGCTTGGATCTCCAGCCCAGTTTTCGCACTGCTGGTAGCAATGGGGAGAGCATTAGTGCAGAGAAGCCCCGCTGCTCAGTTGCTATGTCGTTTAACTCAGAGCAGCGCAGCTCTGAAGCAGGGTCAGCATTTGATAGCGTGGAGGCCAGAGATAGCGGGAGGCCAGATTTTGACTGGCACATGGTAAGATCAGCAGCTGGGAGCCATGCCACCGCAAGAGACGGAGCTGTAAGAAATAGGAGCTTCCAGCTCAGGCTGCGTCACCGGGAGCAAGGCTTGTCATGTACAAACGCAGGGCACCATCCATCAATCGCTGGCAGCATTTTGTCTTTCGGAGAGCTAGGAGCTTCCGATTCCTCCTGTGTTTCTCCCAGCAGACTGAGCCTCTCGCTGATGAAAGAAAGCCCAAGCTGGCAGGCTACCCCTGAAGCCACCCAGGCTCTGGTCTGCACGGCAAGGTAACTAGGATTCCTACGCTTGCCCATTAGTCTAGCGCTCCCAGTGCTGTGCCACGTGGTGTGAAACACTGAGAAGTTTTTTTTTTTTCCCCCTTTTTTTAAACACAGTTACTACTGTGCACAAGGTCAAAGACTACAGGAGGTACTGTTTGTCACGCTAAAAAGTTGCCGCTGTCTCTGATGAGCACAGATACGCTGTGTGGTCCTTGCAGCTTTTGACCCAGAAGCGCGAACGCTAACACCAGAGCCCGCGTGGTGTGCCTGGGTATAATCACAGGAAGCTCATTCATTACTCAGGTCCGGCAGATATGGAAGTCTCCGTAATCAGTTTGGATGGGAGGGGTAAATTAATCATTTCCTTTTACACTTGTTGGGAGAGCAATTCATTCGGTCATGAGAAAATTTGGAAGGGGGAGTTTCAGTAAACAGTGAGTAAAACCTGAGAGTTCAGTCGGACGTTATAGTTCAACTATGTTGCTTCTCTTTAATCTTGCTGCCTTCCCTTTCTCTCCTCACAGTGGGGCCACTTCAGGGCTAAGCCACACTTCCCAGAGCAGTCCTCTGGAGATAGCTGGGTGGCTAGGTATACCTCTCATCCGGGGAACGACTGGGAACCTAGAGAAAGGGATCCATGTTCCCCCTTCAGGGCACCAGGTGGGATCCTTGAGAAAAATGCCGCAGGCAATACAACCACTTTTATCTCCAGCCATCAACCGCAAAGGCATATTGGAGACCTTCCATGGAAAGTAGGAAAGGAGTGTCCTTTTTCCCACTGCCTGGGCTGCTGGGCACTTCTGAACTCCCTCGACTTACTGTTACAAAAAGAGCTGAAAAAAACACTCCTTTGGCTGCTGACTTGGGATAGCCTCATAGGACAGGGGAAGTAGTGTCCGTCTCCAGCAGATTGTGTCCTCCTCTTGGCAGTGCCTGACTCTTGCAGGAATATCTCAGCCTCTCCAGAAGCAGTTGCTGAAACATTGCTGGTTATTATATTGTTGATTATAGAATGGGAAAATAAGGAGAACTGAAACTGGAGCTGGCTTTGTTTGCTACATCGGATTTTAAACTAATTCTAACAATTCAAATTATAGTGCCTCCCCCCCYCCCCCCCCCCCAGTAATAATGACCACCACGTATTTTAAGGACATTGCTATCACAGTAATTTTTAGCTGTTTGTCTAGGTTCTACCAGTTTTAGTGATGCATATACTTAAGAGTCCCTCTGTGGAGCTGAGACATAAATACTGGACAGCTGGATGACTGTGGGAGCTAGAGGACAGCCAATATACATGCCAAAGATGTCACCTCCTCTCCAGCTAATGGGGCAGTTCAGTTCTGGATGTTGATGGTTTTTGTTTTATTTATTTGCTGAAACTAGATGCTACTTCAAAACTCTGAGGTCTGAAGACAGAGATCATTAGCAAAATGTTACGTGCCAAATCTGTTCAAACATCCTGCGTCATTTAGACACAGCGTTTGTCACAGGAAATGAACAGTGCCTTCAAACGGGTGTTGTATTAGAATAACTTGCTGCTTGTTTGCTGAATTGCTTAGTAGTCTCTTGCAATCTCATTGTGCTAATTAGGTACCTTTTTAAAGCTCCTTACAGTGGCTATTTGGTTGGGTGGAACTAGATGTTATTTACATTAAAAGAGGGGAAAAAAAAGAGCAATTGGTGTTTCCTGAGATCACAGAATCACCTTTCAGTTACACCAGTGGGAGATAAAGCTTGTTAGTTAATTTGAAGGGCTGAAACCCCAAG
The DNA here is from genome assembly GCF_003343035.1 of Apteryx rowi. NCBI lineage: Eukaryota > Metazoa > Chordata > Aves > Apterygiformes > Apterygidae > Apteryx > Apteryx rowi. The sequence goes on along the minus strand of NW_020450794.1, from coordinate 1,418,191 downwards.
GCACCAGATGCCATTGCATTTAGAGGCTGCTGCAGAAGACAGAACCATGTGCTCCAGGAATTTTTACTCTTCCAGGATTGCATGAGAGTGTGGTTATACTTTCCATTCACAAAAGACAGCTATCTACTGTTTTCTATTTAGTTAATACAGGTGTGAAATGATCTTTTTTTTTAAGACCTTGTCTCCTCAAAGCACTGGTGCCGCTTTATCTGTACTGAGGCAGTGAAAATGTTATATGCCACCACTCCAGCTGTGCACCATGTTAGTTTATGGAGCTGACAAAAGGGTTTTAAGTTAATCCAGCTGATTTGGGAGCACTCTGATACAGAGCTGACCTCCAGCCTGATACTGATGACAGGCAGCAGAGAGTAGTCCCATCTTCAAAGGAACTTGGTACTTAGATGTCTCTAAGCCAAGGTAAGTGCTCTTTCTCACTCAGATTGCACTGGTATGATGATTGGGATATTTATCAGTGGGCAAAACCCACTGGGGTTGCAGAGACCTTGTCAAGTCAGGTAGTCCCAGCTGGACCGAGCTTGGAGCTGAGTGAGCAAACACCAGCTACGCAAGGCCTGTGGGTCGGGCTTCGGTAACCCGGCCAGCTGCCAGGACCTGCTGCTGCAAGGCAGCAGCCACAGCTGCGCCTTTGCTGGAGTGGACAGAACTTCCCTGCTCTGGAAGGATGCGTCATCGGGCCTTTCCGGGTGCTGGGGAGCACCACGTTTGAAACGGTTTTTGAGAGTTGCCTTCCTGGGAAGCTCGTTTTATAAAGATAGAACTTACTCTGGCTTTTGCCTGTGGGGTTTTGGCCCTGAGATGAAGTGATTCTTTGCTGGTATAATTGCAGCTATGCAACGTTATTACAGACAAAATGATGTAGTTCAACCATCGCTACCTCCTCATAGCACTATAATCTAAATCGCTATATTGGTAAAATAAACAGCAAAATTACAGAAGACAGCTTGAGCTGATCTAATGGCAAATCGCTGCTAAAAGGGAGAAAACCTACTTCCCCTTTCCCTATTGACCCCCTTTCTGCCCTTAACTACGACCGTTCCACTTCCCTCCTTGTGCCAGTCTTGGCTGTCTTTGGGACCCTGCGGTTCAATTTACTGGCATGGCTGAAACCTAACTAAAGGCTTGACAAATGAAAGCTGAAATAAGAAAGCCAAAGAACTAAATCCACACACACAAAAAGAGAGTTTTTGCCAGGTTACTACGCTGCACTGGTCAGCAGAGGGTGGAGTCCGGCATGAGGGAAGGGAAGGGACACACAGCTGCAAATAAGAGCTGTGGTGAGGATAGGAGTGGGAACAAGGGAGGAAAGAGCCAGGAAAGAGGAAGAGGAGAGCAACGAGCTGTTATTCAAGCCCGGTCACTTGGTGGAAGTTCACCTTCGTCCTGTAGGCCAGCTCTCGGTGTGGGAGAGCTGCCCTCTCTCCTGCAATCTTTGGTGGAAGCCTTTGCCATCCGTTTGCAAATCAGTCTCACAGCAGCGGCTGCAGCGCCCGCCTCCATGCAGGAAAGTGGGACGTGCGCAGCGGTGAGCAGCACACACACGGCAGTTTTGGAGCCCCTGCTCCAGACACCTGGATTAAGCTGTTGCCTCAGCCTACCCAGTGACACTGCTGCGCATGTCTGTGCACAAAGACCTGGGAAGGAGCAGGGAGCTAAGCTCTGAAGCAAGGAGGAAATGAGCTGAAATGAATGTAAGAAACACTGTTTTCAGGCTGCAAGACATATAATAACTAACCTGAACAAAAGCTCTCTATCCCAGAAAGGTGTTAATTATATGCCTCGTCTTTCTGGATATGTGCGCACAGGGTCTCCCTGCCCACTGGGAACAATAGGTGTAATTATTATTTAGTTGGAAAGAGAGGAAGCCCAGCTGCCTTTAATGCACAGGATCAAATGAAGGCCAATAAAGCCTATGCACACGTGGCCCGCACTCTGTGGCTTAGCGTAGCCTACAGAGTTTTGCCAGTGTAATTCTAGGGTGTGGAAAGAAATCAACTACCCCACTGCTGGCAACGCACTGGTGTAGACAGAGCTATGCTGACAGATGAGTGTTTCTGACAGTTTAGCGTGTCTGGGTACGTAGGTGGCGTTGCCGTAGGCTGAAATTCCCTTTGGTGGCACAGGCCATGTCTCTGGTAGGGGGTTCAACCCATGCCACTCTGCTGCAGTAGCTCTCCCAGGAGGGGGAAGGACAATAACGCTTTTTTTTTGTTTGTTTGTTTGTTTACTGCAAGATATCCCCTAGTCTGGGATTCTTTGCTGATGTTGCAGATGTATCATGGAGTACAATGTATGTTTTTAACAGCTGAGCTCTGTTTTTCAGTCTCAGGCCAAAGAGTGCTATAAGGGAACAAAAATCTCCAAGGCAGAAGCGCTAAAACATTTAGGCCAAATAGTGATGCAGAACCATTCAGGTCTGCTGGAGGGAGGCAGAGGGCTGCATCATGAGGGCCTTGTAAAGACAGAGGACAACCCACCCGAGCCTGTATATATAACACTCTCTTTACTGCCACTCCAGAGCTAAGCCTCAAAAAGCCATAACAAGACTGTCCAGGTAGGGACTGATACTGCGATATCTCCAGCAGCATCTGTGTAATTCTCCCTGTGTAAGGCCATCATCCGCTATGCAGAACGACCTCTTGGTACAGAGCTGCCCATCTGTCTGCTCCCTGCAACAAACCCTAGTTGCTGCTCATCGGCCCTTTAGCACACTGTTACAGTGTACTACCTCAGCCTACTTCTTTACTGCTTCACTTTGGGATCCAGAGAATTTTCCCCTTCCTGACTGAGCACACAAATTGTGGACCTTTATGTCAACATCCACGCTGGCTCCGACTTCAAGGGTTGACTGTCATCAAGCATCAGTGTCACCAGGGAGCTTTCTGCTAGGTATGGTCCAGACAACTGCCTGGACTGATCCCGTTAATGACTTACTTGCAGCTGCAGAAGAACATGGAAACCTTTACTGCCAGAATGCTAGAGGAATTTCTAGGTTTAACCCTCCATGGAGTATCCTAGGCTTTGAATGTGAATGAACAGGCTTCTTCTGGTAAATGAGATCAAGTTTATTAGGAGGGAAAATGTAAAAAATTACCATCAAATTTGTTCACAAGTACAGTAGGTGTTGGTTGGAAAAAAGCATAGAGACCACCTTACGGATAACTTAATCAAAACAGTCATGGATAAACTAAAATCTAAGACTGTGAATATAGAGCATAGATCTTCCTGCTACCTCCTCAAAGCATAAGGACTGGGCAAAGAGGTGCTTTAAGGAAAGTTTCTTCCTGCCTTCTAAATGCATGCTTTTCCTGAAGAGGTGCCATGTATAAAGAAGAAATCATGCTAAAGGCATTATTTTGTTTTCCAAGTCAATGTTTCATTTGCCTCCTCTCAGAATATACATTTCTTCGCTTATGATCTTGGCATGGCTATACATATTTTCTATTCTCTTCAGGGGTGGTTTGCTTTGTTGTCATAGCAATGCCTTCTAACTCCTGCACTCACCAGTTTCTTTTCAGGTTCCTGCAGGCTGCAACCAGTCCCTCATTGTGATGATCACATCTCCTAGCAGCTTTAACGCCTCTTTTTTTATCTCCTAACTATAGGCACATTCAGTAGCACGATTCCAAAGAATTCTGGCCCAAACAGGTTTTCAGCTTGTAGTTAAAAAAATGGCAGTAACATTGTTTGTATCTTTTTGAGGTTTTCATTGTTCTACTGATAATCTAATATTTCAACATTTTTATTCATTCATCTTCCTGGCTTTTCTTGGACATGAGCTGTAACTTCCTTGGTTATCTATCAGAAATGAGGTGCATCAGGCTAAACAAAGTTGCTTGAGGACTGTTTTTCCCCAGGCCAGGATCAGAATGGCAATGTATGGCTGGGGCCAGACCAACTCAACCAAAATTGTCCCCTTTTCCTGTGCAATCTCACTCAACAGCCTTCCTTCTGCAAAGCTCCACTTTTAGAGGCTCATCATCTCCTCTTGTGCCCAGCCCTCTCTTGAACGCCTGGTGAGGCAGAGCTCTTCAGTTCTTCTCCTCTAAGACAGGAAAGAAAGATGTAAACCTGCAGTGAGTGACGAAGGGTAGCTGCATTTCTTACCCTCACCTCAACCAGGGCTCTCTTTTAGCATGAAGTGGATCATCCTAGCCTGAAGATATTGCTAGAGGTGGGCAGGGTGGGATGGGGTAGAAACTCAGCTTTGCTCTCGATCTTTGGGCCCAGCTTTGCTCTGAGCTTCTCTGTCCTTGAGCAAGTCACTCGCTTTGTCCTGCACTTCAGTGCATCCACAGCAAAAGAGAGGAAACATTCTTCCTGCCTTGTGCGGAAGGGTGAAATCAGGCTCAGGTACCCCTGTGAAAGGGATGATGACAGATCCTACACAGGCTCCCTTTGTCACCGATGTCCATGGTGGACCACACCGGGGGATCTTCAGGTACCTGCAGGTGGTGCTCAGCGGCTGCCCTGAACTAAGGCAAGGATGCTACTGTGGGCAACGTACCTGGACTGAAGTTGAAGGCAAGCACAGTCTGCCCTCTTTGCGCTGCCCGTGGTGCGTTCTGCAGCTGCTAATGTTACACGTTTCACTTTCACAGGACAGGGTGATTCTGCCATCTAACGCAGCACAGCTCCATCATTTTGTTGATGGAGGCTGGGTATCTGAGAGGATACATGAGGTTTCTGAAGTAGCAAGCCAAGGGAGCAGTAGCCTATATGCTCAACCCCAAATATTTTCTTGAGGCAGATTATTATGGGCTTGCATTCCTTCTGTACCACACAAAATACAAATTGCAGAACAGAGATGGCTCCTGCTCCAAGGAGCTTTGTTCCTTGCACAGTGGCTATATGAGGTTGCTGGCTAATATTTTGTTGCTGTTGGAATTAGTTTCAATATGAATCAATACCATTTTTTTAGTGCAGTAGGCACATACATTATACAATTGAGAGCAATTTTAAAGGAACTTATGCTTTAATGAAACTTCTCTGAGTTGGATTTTTCAGTTCCAAAATGACTATCAGATAGGATCATTAGTTAGTTGCTGTCTTCATAAACATTACATTCAATTTGGATTGTTGTTGTTGTTGTTGTTGTTTTTTAAACCAAAGATTTTTTTTTTTCAAAGTAAGGATATTTATCTTTGAATCCTCCAACAGCTTTGGAATGCAGCCTCCACACAGACTTTAATAGCAAAACCCACTTCTTCTGACTCAGGGACCATTTGATGAAATGTCTAAAGAAGCAAAAAGCAACAAAAAAAGCTTTGCGCAGATGCTCCTCTGTGACTAACAGAACGTCCACCCAAAGCGGAGAGCGTATAAGTACGTTTGTCATATGTGGGTGTATTTTTCCCATACATTCATTTTTAAAGCTATGCAGTACAGCACTACAAAATTATAGTTTTACAAATAAGCATTATTTGACCGTCACTGGGCTGAGCTGCTGACTCACTCTGTGACCTCCATGCAAGTCATTTGATTTTCTTGTTCCTTAGTAAGCCTAGCTGGGAAACAGGCTAAAAAAAAAAAAAAAGAAAAGAAAAGAAAAAGAAAAACCCAGAAGACATTCCTGACAATACATTCCCTACCTAAGCTTTGTGTGTTGACTGGAAACACAACGTTGGAAATAAGAGCTTTACAGCTGTCAGCTTGATGCCTGTGCCCAGCCCTGTAGGAACTGTGGGTGGCCAGTGTCTCTGAAAAGCCCGCTCTAAATACAGTTTGTGGTGTCTGACCTATTCTAAAACATTAACAGGAGAAGACTTGCTGTCAGCTGCCAATATTATAATAGTGTCCCATTGTCATTGTGGGGTGAGCTGGATCTTTTAGCAATATAAATGTACCCTCTCCAGGTGCACCTGGAAACATTACTTTTATAACACAGACCCTTACAGGCTTCAGCATGTCTCTAGACATCTCTGTCCTTGTTGTTTTCTTTTTGACACCAGCTTTTTCTTTGACCTGACAACTGTGTAGTTGTACTTAAACACCTTGTTATGAAAATAGTCTCAATATGTCCAGAAAGCAGTATAGTTGTACAGTATTTCCAGGATGCAAAATATTAATTCATTGAATCCACGCAATATTACCAACATTTTGAACATTTCCTCAGTGTTCAAAAGTTGTGGGGCAAATCTCAAAGAACCACCAGGTTGTTCCTGTTTTAAAGACATTTTGCCAACCAAATCTGGGTACCTTTTCTGGCTTTTCTTTAAAGCACACCTATGTTATATTTTCAAAGTCGTCTTCGCAGAGGATAGAAAGAAGGAGAAAAGTAACTTTCTTTAATGACACTGGACTGTATGCACTCTCCTGGCTCCAGGAGCTGGTGAGGTTTGGAAAGTCTTGTCTGTTCTGCCTCTTTCTTTGTTTTACATGTGTTTCCAGTTTCTCTTCCCATTGCTATTCATTGGGATTTTTGTTTTTTTTTCACTAAGCTTTTCCTTCAGTTTCTACCTATGGGGCCTTGATCTATTTTGAGGAGAAGGACTCAGCAGTTATCTTAAAAGAAATCTCATTAACTTTATTTTGGCGCCTTCTTTCTAGTTACCAGTAATGCAAACCCCTCCTTCCAACCTCCATCTAGTGTAATTGCTACCTAGGAATAGCAATGTTAAATTTTCCATATATAATTTGACTTATTAGGTGTCAACTCTGAAACATCTATACCATACTTTGAAGGCACAAGCTTACTTCAGGGCTGACTCATGACTGACAAACCAAATCTACTGGATTTAAGTGCCATGGCTGAAGAAATAATTGCCTTTCTTGATCTGTATTGCCTATCCATCAGATGCTGGCATTTCTGCAGCAGGGTTGGGAGAGCAGTGTTTGTTTCTCTCTGTCTTCAGGCCTGTTTCTCAGGCTGGCAATATTGGATGGGGCAATGCTAGGATACCGGATGAGCAAAGCCCAGAGTTTCCTTATGCAGCTTTCCTGCAAGCAGGATTGTCTTCCTGGCCCGCGATGCTGCAGGTGTCCTCATCGTTGTCCGTTCGCTTGACTGTGCGGGATAAGAGAGGGAGCCAGCATGTGGGACGGGCAAGACTTGCAGAAGGATCCATGTGATAGACAAGCCTGACGAGCAATGGAGTTTGTGAAATGATACTGAAATCATCCCCAGGAGGGTGACTCCTCTCTCTTCTGAGCATGTAAGCCGCTGAAGCTGAGTCACCATCCCTGCAGTTCGGCAGGGTGGGGGGCTGGGATGAGATACAGCAACAATTAACGAAAGAGAAATGTACTGAATAAGAGCCTCCTCCATTTCATTTTCCTTATGAATGTTCCTGATTCATCACTCTAGCAGTGCTGGCTCCCACCCAGAATGCAAAGGGCATGATATAGGTTGTCTGGAGGCAGTGGCTATGGAAGATAAGGAATATTCCTGGTCAGTATTTTGTACAGGAAGTCTTCCCATATGTGCCCTGCCCAATTTGCTTGGGTAGAATGGCAAAGAGTATTATGGGGAAAGAATCATCATGCTGGTTTGGATTGTTGTGCTGTTTGAAGGTGGCTATTACCACGTGGGTAGTATCAATCACTGCAAGTAGTTGTTCTGGGTGCAGCTGACGTAATGAAGCTTGGCTCCCTACGCGTCTTTATCCCATGCCCCTATATCCACAACCCTGTAACTATAGCTTCCCCCAATGCCTTGTACAGCCCCACAACACTTCCAGATCTCCCCACCCGTCACATAAGTCCCACTCTGCTTTCCTGTACCACAGCTACAGGTAGGCAAGAGGCATACACTTGCAGCGGGACAGTTCAAGTAACCAGCATGTTGGCAGGCTAGCCAGCATGCGTGCACTGCCCCGTCAGCCCATGAGCCAAATGGGTAACTGTGGAAGTACACGGCCTTTCCTAAGACACGGGCATTCATTTGGGTATCTCTTCTCAGCCCACTGCTGATTTTCATTAAGCTTGGTGAGGCTGCAAAGATATTATTTCCCTAGCTCTCTGCCAAATTTAGCTGGAATTGGCCAACAGGTTTAAAAGTATTTCAGTGGGGGAGGAGGGTGGGAAAGGAGAGGAAAACAGACAGCAGAATCACATAAGCCTTACTTCATTAGGAAGCCAGGCTAAAAAAAGCATGTTTAACTTCTAGCTATTACAAATTTGGGCTTTGTCTTGAATATTTACCTATACAAAGAGGGCTGTCTTTTTTCCAGACCAGTTAATGAAGAGGTGTCACTACTGGATATGTTTGAGAGATTGTTGTTCCTTTACCTATGTGAGTAAAAGGAAGAGGAAAAAAAAGCTTGATGCTTATATATTTAGAAAAGGAAAGTGGAGCAGTAGAGATTATGAGCAAACAGAGGAGGCAATGCTGATCATACACAGTTAAAATCATCTTTACCATGGAAACAAAAAACAACCTCCTCAGAATGCGCTTGAATCTATAAATCCTATATAAGCACAGACAACAAGGAAGCATGTTTTGTTTAGAACATAATTCATTGCAGATACAATCAAAATTTTAATGAAGTGTGATATTTTCCTCTTTAAAAATCACTTTTTGAAAATGGAAGTTGTTAAACTCTTTTAATTTTCATTTGCAATGGTTGTCAACAAAATCTCATCCTGGGAGTCAACTACACAGGATTTTCCTGTGCTACAGGTTTAATTATCTCCTCACTGTGCATTGAATTTCTGTACCTCATTGTGCATTGAATTTCTGTATAACTCTTCTCTCTAACTTCATGCACAGTGTTTAGGATTACTAACTCTTTTTTTCCAGAGGTATCAAACAAACATTGAATTGTACAAAAATAGTACCATTGTGTCTGTCTTATAATAACGATCATGGTCACGAAAGGGAAGGGGGTTGCTTAGATTTAAATGCAGTCGTCAGTGAAAACCTTCCCCACAGCAGTTGCAGTTCACTGGCGAATATAATTATGAGTGAGCGGAAACCTTGGTTGGTTCTTATGTGGAAGAAGCTGATGTAAAAAGAAAGCAAGCTAGCTATCTGAAAGGAAATGGTCAGGATCTTGTCAATCATTAAGAAAGAATTTGTTTTTCTGATGTTCGTAATAACCCTGTGAATATCAAAAAGAAAGGGAAATCTGACGCCTTACTGAGTGTCAGGCCTTGCCACTCCAGTTTCCTTGACATCAGCAGGACTCCTTGTGTCAAAGGAGGTAAATGTCTTCTGAGAGCAGATTCCTTTTCTGAACCTTCCTGTGTCATTCACGTGCACGGGATCATTACAGGATTGCTCAGAGGCTGCTGTGGTGACCTCTCTCTCCCCATCTCCCCCGCACTTCTGAGGACACACGGACGAGCCTCTCCTCAGACTCCAGAGTCGGAGAACTAACATGTTTGGTCTGGGCTGTGGTAGATGCTATGTACAGCAGGGATTGGAGGTCTCCTCCAGAATCACCAAAACACCATTAATTACAGGTTACTGGTATGTTTGAGAGGAAGTTAACCATACTCTTGGCTTCATTACTTCTTGCTCTTTCTGAGAGGAGGATTTCGAACCTGAGTGATAAAACCATTCAGCAATCTGGTAACCCAGCAGTTCTCTTTGTCCTGTCACCTCTTTAATGGAGTCCTCTTCTTTACCTAACAAGCAGCAACAGCACTGAGCATTTCCATAGCCATTCAGAGAGTTTTTTCAGATGCCATCCTGCTAAATCTCACAAGGTTCCCATTGCTAGAAATGGGGGAACTGAGGCAGGAAAGTGAAATGTTCTGGGCAAAGTCATCCAGGGAGCCCCTGGCTGAAGAGGGTGTAGAAGTGAGGACTTTCTGATCCTGGCTCATTCAGCTAGGCCATGCAGCGGTGCCACCGGAGAGTGACAGCCCAGGAGAAGGACATCTAGTTGGACCTACGGAAAGAGGTAACCATCCCTGAGCAAGAGATCCATTTTAGGATCAGATTGTTGCATTTAGTCATTTTTGGAGGGACGCTGGGTCCAGATGGGGGAATTTAGTTAAGAGACTGGTTCTTTACCTTAGCGCTGAGTCATCATGAGATGCTGCTGCAAGTTCCTAGCAACAGGAAATAGCAGGCATCCTCTTAGACTGCTGGATTTGGGGGTTTTCCACTTTCAGAAGCTCAGAACAAACTGAGAAAAACATGTTGGACTAATAGACGTTGGTATCACAGGGGCAAAGGGGAACGGGCTGGCCATGATAAGCCATGGAAATTAAAAGAAGGGTTTTGCCAAGCAGAGGAGCGCTGTTTCAGACCAGCCTTCCCGAGCTTGGCCGCGGGTGTGGACCCTGCACCCGGTTTGAAGCTGGCACCTGGTGGCTTTGCAGGAGGGCCCTGATGCCCTTCGCCGCTGTGGAAGCGAGGCAGCTTGCTTGCCCCTTCGGTCCCCAAAGCAAGCGCCGGATCCCTCCCCGAGGCAACAAGCGGGGGAAAGGGAGGGAGGGCCGAGAGCAGGCCGTGAGAGGTGCTCCCCCCTCCCCCCCCGGCTCTGGAGAAGCCCTGGAGCTGCTCCGCGACATGGCGGCCGCCTCCCCGGCGGCTCGCTTCCCCGCAAACCCCGGGGCGGCCGCCGCCAGCCGGAGGCCGGCAGCTCTCGGGCGGCTCCGGAGAGCCAGCCCGCAGCCCGCCCCGGTC
>NW_020450794.1:1261607-1407393 GCF_003343035.1 Apteryx rowi | reverse complement strand
GCCGCCGTTTGAGGCCCCCGCTGTTGTCCGAGTGACACCCGCCCCTGCCTCTTCTGGAGATTTGCTGCTGCGGCTTCTCGCTCTGCGTGGCTGCAAGGTAGTTCCTGACAATTATTTCCCCAGCCAGGTCGTCCTTACTCCAAGCTAACCGTGCTTCGGCCGAGGCTCTCCGTCCTGGGCCAGGCAGCTGGCGTTTGTCACTGCAGCTCGTGCTGGCCCTGCCACATGACTTAACGTTTCGGAAGATGGAGCCTGTTAAGGGGATAGGAGGGGGATCGGCAGATCTGGTAGGGCTGGGGTTTGCACAACCGCGTGGTACGTACAACTTCGCCCTGGGGAGTGGGAGCTCTGACATGTTGAGCCTGTGATGCTGTGAGAAGCAAGAAGGAGGCAAGTTCGTGAGTGGCTGCGCTGAGGCCCCTGCTTGGGACGAAGAAGCAGTGCTCTGAGGTTACGTGATTTTTTTAGGGTCAGCAATGAATTGAGCAGGCTATTTGTTATTCCTGACAAGTTGTTCAAAGCATTTCCCCAGTGTTGCCTACACAAGATCACTCAAGTCTAACATTAAATTGCATTAGGTGTCCTTCATGCAAAAGTGTGTCCCTGTTGCATCTTGGTGTCTTTAGTTGCATGAGGAAGAGTGATTTCTGACTGAGTGTCATCAGATGTTTTGCATCCCACCAGGTTTCTGTGTGGATTCCAAGGAAGTCACAATGTGAGGACCCACGAGTGAGCAGATTAGTTTCAGCTGCCATTCCAGTCTTGCCTGAGATGGAGGTAAGGCTAAGGGAAACTGCTGCGGGATTGGGAAACCTTGCTTATATTCCTGTTTCTGCTACTGAGTGGTGAAATAACCTTGGGTAAATCATATCACCTTTTAAGGCCTTGGCTTTCTTATTTGTAAAGCAAGGTTAATAGCAGTCCTTTACAAAGCACTTCAAAACCTTTAGAGTTGGATAATAGGAGCTCTTATTACTGAATTGCTCCACAGTCTGAGAAGCCTTATTTTTTAACAAGTGCATCCTGTTGGTTCTTCAAGAGTTTTAAGAAATGAATTAATTTGCAAAGATGATTGCTTTTCTGTTTGTTTCAGTGTTGAGACAGCAACATGTATTTTCTTTTAGGTGAAGGAGGATTTTTTGCAGTTTTGCTATTAATTTTATATATTTTCTGTTTACTAAAATGGATAAATAAGCAGATGATTCATTCCCATATAAGATTACAGTCAGATTTTTACAGGCTATGAAGTAATCGTGCATATAAATATTTTAAAAGTTTCTTTTTTTGTGTGTATGTGGAAATAGCTGCTTTACAAACAATGGGATTTTGTATCAGATTCCCTTTCCATTCCCAATAGCAGCGCTTCCTGTGAAGTATTATCGCTTGCTTTCCTCATCTGTATATTGCTATATAATAAAATACTTGCCTAAGAAGAGAGACCTTCTCTGCACAGGGACAATAAGCACCCATACTTCCCATGGAGGAAAAAAAAAAAAGGAGCAAGGTAAATGCTTCTGAAAATCAGGCCATGGATTTGCCTGGCATTTCCATATCAGATCTGAGAATATTAATCTAGGAGAAGAGGGCTAGCTTTTTCCTCTAACCGGGCTTATTTGGCTCAAGGGAATTTGAGGATGCCTGTTGATTGACTGGATGCAAATTACAGACTTTGCTCCTATCTTCCTCTCCAAAAACAAGAGCGGAGGCAGCAGAGTACTTGACACAAGTGCTGAGGTCATGCAATGCATTGAGCTGGCCTATTTGTTTCATATCAGAAGGGAACCACTGCCTTAGAACAGATTTGTTTGCCTTACAAAGATTAATGAGATGGGATGTGAAAAAAGTGTCCCATATAAGGAACAGTGGAGGAAGGGTGACAGAGGCTTTCTCCTTGTTCCATCATCTGTGGAATATAACTTTCTGGTACATCCCATGCAGTAGTGATGGGACTCCTATCTTTGACTCCCTGTACATTGTGTTTTCCTTCATATTTCTGTCTTCATGGCTCGGTGTCCTACTCTCACTCCTGATATGTGGTTCCACTTGCCAGGCAGTGCTGGTTAGCCTGATCTGTAACCCATCCTCACAAGCTGCACTTGGACTGTGAAAGCTCAGAGCAGGAGAGATTCTGTTGCCACTAAAACAGCTGGAGATGTGGGTCCAGTTTGGATCTCTGATCTTTAAGGAGGCCAGCTCCATGCTGGTCATTTAGTTGTTTTAATAAACTGATTTGCAAGGGAACTATTTTTGTATTGTAATCTTCATACTGTGACAGAGGTCCAGGGTTTGTCCTGTGAGGTCACACGGAAGAAAGAAGGAAGCAGAGATGGCCACAAAGGAGTACTCACTGAAACAGAACAACTTCAAAACTGCTGATTCCTAGAAGGGATAACAGTTGCTCTGTGGGAAGGCATCTTCACATGACACATAATTAGACTGTGGAGGTCTTTGCCACTAGATTATGTTGGAACCAAAACTCAGCAAGAGAGAGAGAAGCAGCCCTCTTCGTCTGGCTAATTAAGGTAATCAGATTCATAACAGTTTATGCTAAACATATTTTTTGAAGAAGATATAAAAACTCATGGAATCAAGACAAAATCCAAATAAAAGGACGGGAAACAGATTATTCTTCATCTATATAGTCCTACATCTTTCTCTGAGTTGACTTGCTCTCTGAGTTGAAGCTGGGTGAGATTCAGTAAGAAAGTTCCTAGGTTTGACTGGGTTATTCAGGTGCCAAAATAAATCGAGCTGGTAACATCAGTCAATTAGGCAGTTCAATCATACATCTCCCCATAGTCATTGCTAGTTATTAGCACTGTCAATAGAGTAATCAAAGAATTAATGGGCTTGGGGATGGGCTCCTACCTTTTGCCTTTTGGGATAGCTTTGTCTAGCAGTGTAGTGCAGGTTCTGGTCAGATACCAGTGGAACGAAGAGACTGGCCACTGGCTGTGGAGCATTTTGGTTTCCTACTTGAAATTTTGCATAGCTGGATGATGATAGACAACAACAACCATGCTGTCTGTTCAATGACACCCCYCCCCCCCCCCAAACGAGCAGGCAGTTGCAATGTGGCCTGTACTGAGGTGAAACCTGCTGTAGAAGCACTGTTAACATCATTAACACATTTGATAGGGAGATAATAATGGGAAAGACTTTACACTCTCTCCCTGTGAGAGGGTTTGCCGTTATCCTCTAAGAGACTACGAATGGCCCAGCCTCTTGGTCCTTTAGTCACTTCTGTACCCCGTGTTAAGGGGGATTTCCAAGGACCCAACAACAGAGGCTTTAGAAAGATGCTCTTTCTCCCCTTAGTAGAGAATGGGACTATTTTCCTTAATTGTTCCCAGTCAGTCCGTCTCATTCTTCTTGGGGGTTCTGGATCTATTCCCTGGACAACTTCTTGCCAGACTGCTGTTTCTGAGAATGCTCCGCCTTGCTTGGGCTGTAGTCTTTTATTCCAACCACTGCTAATCAGTACATACATAGCTGCAGATCATGAAGTAGCTGCTCAACACATTAACTCCTTGGTGGCTGGGAAAGGATGGGGCTTGAACTCTGCACTCTACCCCTCAAAGAATAAGAAACTATGGAACTTCCTGTTTTCTTCTGGGTGGTCTCCCCAGAAAGGAACCACTTTGCTAAAGCGTAGAAGAAGACCTGATTTTAGGGAATTGCCTAAGGAATATAAATTCCCAGAGGAAAGATGAGAACAGAATTTCAGTCTCTACTCTTGACTAGTGAGTTATCTTTTGGGGGTAGTTAACTGACAAAACGGATATTCAAATATAGCATAATAGGGCAAACCCCCAGCAATTTTGCACATGGCTCTGCTTCATTCTGGTTCATGTTTATTTTCTTCTTTGTGCTCAACAAGGAAAGTTGAGCAAATCTCACAGCAGTGGCAGAGGCCAGCTTCATCAGCTAGTAAATCTTGCAGGAAAAGATTAGAAATGTGATTCCATTATTTGCCAGGCAGGGTTCTGTGTAGTTTCATGCTCTCCTCCATGTTCTACAGGAATTAACCCACCCCAAACCCGGAGTGTCACCGCAGTGGAGGAACATCTTCAGTATTACACTCTGGCATAGCTGCATGGAGATTGATTTATGGCTGTTGAGGATAAGGTCCATGGTGCTTGGTAATCTGTGTCTGACTTGGTTTATGCATCTAATTATTATCAAGGCTTTTGGAAGCCATCCTTGGGTCCCTTACGTATTTCAGTGCAGTCATGAGTTTCTCCCCAGTGCAATTGTATATCTTCATGCATCGTTCCTTTTTCTCTTGCCTTTTGGTTTTCTAAGAGATCTTAGAGTTCCACAGCCAAGAAGAACAAGAAAGATGAGGCCTATTTTCCCCATTCTTTGATCTCTAATAAATTGGAGCCAGTAAATTATATCTGCTAGCAATTCTTGAGTGTATCATATCTCTCAGGAAACCACACTGAGACTTCTGTAACAGTTTAAGGAGAAAAGTATGCTGAAATTAGCCTTTCATTGTCTGTATTCGATCAAGGACTGTATGCCTAAAATTTATTTATATTTTAATAAAAACAAATCAGTGGCTTTTCAGATCCCAAAGCAAAAGAAAGAGATGGTACTGAGAATGATAACAAGAAACCACATGAACTCTTTTTGTTACGCTCTGTGCGTGTGTGTCTGTGTGTGTGCACACGCGTGTGTGTGTCTATGTTTATAGACAGGATCAGCAAACCAACAGGACGATACTGATCCTGACTGAAGTATAATTCTGTTAAGATAGAAACAGAAGGCCTTCTTTCAGCAAGGGGAAAAACAAAGAGAAATTCCACAAAACCTGAAACTGTGGGGAGAAGTAATCTCTCAGGACACTAAGACTGTAAATAGTAATGTCTCGTGCTTAGGTAAGATGAAAACTCCTAAGAAATACTACAAAAAGCTGCATATAACACCATCTCAGTATCTTTTACCAGGTGTCTATACCTGACTTCATAGCAAAGCATATATAGAAGAAGAAAGATTTGACCCTGGAAAGGATGCTCTGTTTGTGTGTGTGTGTGTGTGTGTGTGTGTGTGTGTGTATATATATATACACATATATAGATACATATATATATCTGTAAAGCTATCTACATGTAAATGGACAGATCACATACATGTTTATGAGAGAAAGTTTGCCTTTGCAAATTGCCCCAAAAGAAGTGTGCCATCATAAATGTATCTTTGAAAAACACTCAAGCAATTTTGGTTGAGTGTCTTAGGCCTGGATTGATAGAAGAGGCACTTCTGTAAATACACGTCATTGTCTTTAGGCATATGTGTGGAATCCCCAAATTTTATTTGTCCACTTATCTTATTATTTAAAAAATGAGTGCTGGGTACCTACATCACTTGGGCTATAGAAAAAAACTGCATTTCCACACTGTTCCACAAAATCTGTTACTGAATTCCAGGTGTGGAGGGGCAGTAGAGGAAGACTTGCACTGTTAAGTACCTATGCTGGGACTAGGACTGTTGTGGTTGGGCTGGCCAACTGTTCCCATGAGTTCAGGGAAGAGAACTCCCATGTTGGCCCTGGAGCTGAAGGGTGGCACAAAAATGGTACTAGCAGAGCTGCAGCCTCTACAAGTTTTCAGTTCCGCATCACCCGAATCAAGTCACCTGGCACTTACTGTTTCTGCTTAAAGTGAGACTTGTAACTCTGTGAGAAATACTTCTGTATAGACTTGCCCCTGAGGTCTCAATTATACAATACCCTGTTGCTTCACATGCAGCGTTGTTCGTACTTGTGTAGGAGTGTTAGGGCTTGGGTATTCTCTAGGTTGTGGTCACTAGATGGCAACATGATCACACACAGAGTCAGGTTTCCTATTCCCTTCCCTGGAAGATGCACTCTGTACAGAAGGACTGAGAGGACCGGATGCTTGCATTCAGCTTCCTTGATGCTTTGAAGCTTTCTAAGATGGCAGTCAGTGGATGCAGCCTTATAGGAGATGTGCCGTGCCTGTGCCAGCATCTGCAAGTTACTTCATGTTGCCACTATGCTCAAAGGGTCCATCCCGTCATCTGTTTTTAGGGATTTGTAGTGGAAAGAAATACACAGATATTTTTTGTTGTTGGTAGTACTCAAGTACAATATTGCTAAAATATCATCTTCAACATTCTCTTTAAATATGTGCATTTCTGTGTGCACACGTGCATTTATAGGACATTTTTTACTTTGTCTCCAGGTCAGTAGAATAGCAGTCCTTCCGGGCTTTGAGACAAAAAGAATTCAGGTCTTCCTTTAGCCTACTGATATTGTGTTGCCAAGTTCTAGCATGGCTCAGTGGAAAGGTGGACAGCAACCCTGGCACATTTCATTTTCCCTTGAAGGTCACCATTCCTCTCAGTGCTGGGGCATTTTGTTTGCTGGAATAGCTGCACTGTCTCAGATGCTGTTAAGTGGACGTTATGGGTTAGCAATGGCCATTGCTGATGGTGGAAATACATAATCCACAGACTAAAATGAAACCTCAGTCACAATTGTATAAAAATTTACATAACATCCAACAATTTTCATCAGCCGTCAGGCTTGATGCCATCCTTCTCCAAGCTACGGGATCAGAATATTTAACAACTGCAATGTTCAATGACAATGAAATTAATATGATGAGTCTCCTGAGATAGCTCATATCTTTCTACAAGATTAGTATTATTTATTTGGCTGAAGACATTGTGCCCCTGGTTTTAAGACAAGTCAAAAAATTTATCCATTTTTTGGAGTACTGCATAGCTTTTAAATACTCATGAACGTCTCCACTTTCTGCAAGAATCATTAGGTGAGTGTTCCTTAGCTGTATGTTTACAATAAGTGTATCACAAAATGTTAGCAGGATCTGGGCATTTGTGTGCCAGCTGACTTGGGAACCTTTGGTGGTTGAGCCTTTCAAAGTGGTTGAGATAGATAGAAAATGATTCCAGGGGCAGAACTCCTGTCTGAGTCTGTTATCGGCTGTAGGAGCAATGTCTTGTGAAGGTGAATAGTCACCAAGTACAGATAACTTCTCTATAGTGATACCTTGCCATCAATCTGTAGTGCTTTGTAAAGAAAAATATCTGTGGTCCATATTGTGCGACAGTACATGCTGTTTTCTCCGTGCTAAAGTTGTTTGCCTGAGTCTTCTCTGCAACTTCAGTGAAGACAAGAGATGTGTTTGGTTGCCTGGCCTTCACTGGGAAGTGTAGAAGTAAAGCAATAATTGTTAGCAAACCTAAGCAGGTGTATTATTCCAGGTATGTGAGAAATCTTACAAGCCAACCTTTCTCTTTCACAGCTGCACATTAGCTTCTCATTCAGCAGAGCACTTCCTTCTGCATCTAATTAACAGCATCTGCATACATTCTCTTCAAACCATACCTTTATGTATTTGGTGCTTAAAGAGCTGCAGAACTGTATTAGTTTGGCTGAAAGTCATTCTATATTGCAGATCATTTGTATCATATTTTACTGTGATGAGGTCATAAGAACCCACTTAGAAGCTGAAAGGATCTGCTGGAGGCAGGTACATCTGTTTAATATGCTCCACAATTGGGACACAGCTGAGAAAGGTCAGTCAGGAAAAAACAGGCACCTAGATGAAGACTCTCTGTTGCCAGAGCTAGTGGCAATGGGTGAATTTCCACTGTTACTCCCAGTTGCACCATTTTGAACTACTGATGTGTGTGCACCTTTCCTTTAGGGCACTGACCCAAACCAAAGACATTATCTTCATATCCAGCCTGACAGAAAGACCCTTTGCATGGAGCCTATCCCCAGCCATCTTATATCATTTACTTTTCTGTTATACATCATCTTCATCTTACACTTACCAATTTCCACAGTGACTGAGAAACATAAGGGACAAAAGCATGTGAGAATATAAAGTCCATCTTCCTCCTTTTATGAGAATACCTTACTTTTGGTTTGCTGCAATGGAGAATTCCTTCAAAGATTGTCTTTTCTCTTATTCTTCCGAGCAGCTTCCTGTGTTTCACCCTGAAAATTGTTTCCTGTGCCAACCATTCTTTAGGACGAAAAACTACCACCTGTAATCCAGCCGCCTTAACTAGTCAACCTACTGTTATTACCTGTTCAAATTATTTGATCTTTTTCTGCCATCATCACTCTGAATCACCTTCAATTCTTGAGTCCAGCAAGTAACAATAATTGCAATTAATAGTGGAGGAATGAGCTTTTTACCCGTCTTACTTTCCCATGCCTCCCAGGCACAATACTAACTTTATAAATCAGTTGGAACACTGTGCAGGAGGGCAGAGTTAAAACCTGAGCCAAAAGTCCCTTTTTTATTTTAGTTTATTTATTGAACATTTCATTATAGTCCCTTAGGGGTATGTGCGTGATGGAAAGCATGAACGCACAGAGCCAAATTCTCCTTAGAGGGCTCTATTCTGCATGAGGTGCTCAACAGCTGCATGACCACAATATCTGCCTGGAGTAATCCCACTGCAATAAATGGAATTACCTGGGTGGTGTAAATAAGAGCAGAATCTAGCCCTGAGGCTACTTACAGTTATTTTGAATTTTATTGCTGGCCAACAGATGAATCCTTTTCCAGTAGCCTGCCAATAAAACATGTTGTTATGATTCTGGTGTTTTCTTGTCTTAATTAATTAAAAATGTTATTAAAATTCAGTGGTCACCCAGACAACTCCAAGGTAGTTGGGAAACCTTTTTACCCCATTTTTTTTGTCAGCGCTGTCCAAGGTATGCACTGTAAATAGGAAAAATGTAGTCTCTTTCATTTAAATCTCATGCTGAAGCAACTTGTCTGATGCTCCAAATAATTAAAAAAAAAGGCTCTTGATTTATATCATGTAGGGGTCTCAGAGTTCATCAAGTGTACTGGTCAGACCTACTTCAAAAGGAAGTAGTTATGCATAGTCTGCATTTGCTAATATATCTCTTATTAGTCTGCGTTTGCTAATGTGTCTCTTACTAGCTAGATTCAAATTCTGAAAATGATTCTTATCTAAGCTGTAAAGATGTGTCTCTGTGACACAAATTCGGTCTTTGTGAGTGTTGCAATAATTAGAGGAGTTGCTCAGTAGACTGCAAGAATGACTTTGGGAGCTTGTCTACAGTAAGTTTGGGGGAAGTCTTCAGTATTTGCCATATTTATTCAGAAGAACACAAGTGAACACAGAAAAGCATTGCATTATGGCATTCTCTTGTGCTTCCAGGTATACACAGTGCACAGTGTTAAGGAGAAATACATGTGTATTAAAGCTGGGTTTTCCAGAAGTATTTTATCAATAGTAGGTCAGATTTTGCTGATGATTTTGATGGTGTGAAAGCAGAGGAACATCCTGGCTCTAGATGGGGTTATTTCAGGAATGCTGCACTATGAACAGGAAGAAAACAGGGCCTCAGGTTGCAGCTAGGTGTGCTTAACCTGTACTTCAGCGTTTGCATACTTACGTGTCTTTCAATTAATTTAGCAGGGGTGCTTCAAGGTAAGCTAAATTCAAAATGGTTTTCAGTTCAAAGGATTTTTGTGTTTTTTTTTAGTAAGTCTGTATTTCACAGATAATAAACTTTCCTTAGGCTTTCATTTTTGTCTGAGAAGGTGCTTCATCCAAAAGGGAGCCCTGCAAGTACTGTGTGGAAATCTGCCTCAGGGTGCACCAGTGCTGGGCGCTTCCCACAGCCTTTCCCTATGTGAGGAGTTGATCTGCTCATGGCCTACATAATTCCTCCTCGCTTACTGTGCTAATGTAAGGGGGGTACAGGCTCAGTGCTGGCAGTCAGCAGAGGTGATGTTCAAGCTGCTTACTTAAGTTTCCCCCTTGGGGAGGAGACAACTTTTCTGTGTGCAGAGGCCATGTGAAGTTCTTTGGTATCTGTAAAGCAGCTTCCAAACCTCCCCAGGCAGAGGAGCGTTGAAAGGTGCTCAGCCAGGCTAGGAGCCCTATGCCACATGAGGAAGCTGGCCTATAAAACTATATTCAGCTGGAGTAGAGTGGGAGAATTGTGCCCTGGTGGGGAGGAGGGTTCTGAAGATGGAGCCCAGTAGCTTTGTTTGGGGCAAAGCAGGATCCTGAGATTGCCAGGGAGCAGGAGTTGCCCTGTGGAGAGTGATCGATCTGCTGCTATTAACTCCACTAGTTGTGTCGGGAGCTACTGAGGATGGGCTTGAGGGTGAGCGGGTGAGCGGGTGAGCTGTGAGAAGGAAGCGGCAGGTGTTATCCTCACTGGCGAGCCAGGTGGAGGTGTGGTGCTTCTTGGGCAGGTAAAGCTATGTGCAGGATGTTGTCAGGGCTCTCTGGGATGGGGGTTATAACTGAGCTATGGATGTGGGGTTGCCTGAACTTGCTTTATACAAAGCCAGCTCTGGATGGGTAGGGTGCATTAGTGAGGTGAAAATAGTGTGTCTTCCAGGGGCACTTGATGCCAGAAGTGGTGGCATTGCTCTTAAGCAGCTCCTGAGCTAATTCTGTACTGAAAAAATCTGGATGTCTCTGCCTTCTGCCTGTAGAAGTGGGACCCCCAGGTAGAGACAGCCTGACTGTGCTGTTGGGGGGGCTTTTCAGTCTGATTCAGTGCTGACCGTACTGGACCTGATCTATGCCATGATCATATTGTGGCTTTGCTTGAGCTACTATAGCTGCTCTGAAGAGTGTGTTGTCAGTGCTTGTAGGAGCTGACTTGGTTGGGGGGTTGCTTGCTGTTGTTGGGGTCAGGAGCCCATATGGATCTGAGCTGAATCAGTGTAGTCAGTATGTCTGCTCTGTGCTCGCTGGTGCACCTCTTATTTCTCATGTTATCTGGAGTTTTCCATTGCTGGATGTCTGTGAGGAGAGGTAACCTGGTCCTTTTTTACTCTAGATCTGTAAAATATACTGTATATTGCAATATGTAACTATAAAGATACATAATTACGCTTTCATCTTTCTTTAAAATAGAAACGCTCTACCATAAACTGCTTAGAAAAAAAATAACTTTTTATGGGTGATCTCTTCCTAAAGAAATCTCAGTTACTTCTAGTTTTGAAATTGTCAAGAGCTAGGACAGTGTTAAATAAATATAAACAAATGTATACCCTATATAATACTTGGATGTCTGGTTGTATACTTAAGTAATGTTATGAAATATACATATGGAAAAGTAAATTGACTTTGACATGTTAAACATGTAGGATAAAAGCTTATCGGGGGTTGTAAAGAGCTCTGGTAATAGCAGTGGGTAGTATTATGAATAATCAGTCTTGTTTCCAGATAGCAGCTTCATTGTTGGGCAGAATAAATGATTTTGCACTGAAATTTAATACTGTTACCACACTTCCTTCATATATCTATCTCTATATATCCATATATATCTCACATTGATTGAAAGCTCTGATGAATGTTGCTTGATTCCCTCACATGGTAAAAATTTACAATGGTATGAAAGTTATGAGAGAACACTTTTACTTAAAGGGAAGGTCCAAATGATAAATGAATTAATTGACAGGCAGATGAAAATGTCTTTTGGTCATCTGAAAAATGATATGCTATAAATGCAACTGAAATGGCTTTTAACAAATGCCAAGCTAATGTGAAAAAATGTCTTTGGGCTAACTTCTTGCAGCTCTGCAAGTGCAGAAAGCAGGCTCCAGCATTTTGCTTCCTCAGCTTAAGGACAGAGGGTAATTCATCTGGAAAAGGGGTACTGGAGTTTGCAGTCGTTCTCTTTGTTCCCAATACAAGATTAGGCTCTTGTCCTGCAATCCCATAGGGGTTTCCATGCTCTTGTGAACATGTGCAAAGTCATAGATGCCTGCAAGAGACTCTAAAACCCAGGACTGCTTCTGTGTCATCCCCTTCTCCCACTGCCTGTTGGTGGCAATCACATCCTGGTCCGAGGCTGCGACTGCTCGAGCAAGGAAGGAATTTTAGAGGTGCCATGACAAAGCTAGGAAAAGTAGTTTACCTTGCCCCTGTCACAAATCCCACCCTGTAACAAGGGCTGGATGGCTGAAATCCATAGTCCATAGGTTGGAGATGGCAAACCTGGGACAGCTTTGGAGGTGGTGGTGAGGGGGTGAACTTAATCTATTCTGGTGCCATTGCTGCTGCTTTGGTTTTTTTAGAAGACATGGTAGTTTTACAAGAACCTTCTCCCCCTGCCCAGCTTCTGGGAGGCAGTGTCCCAGTCCTATTGCTCTGTAGGGCTGTGATACTGTCTCTACATATTGCTGCATGCATATTTTGGATTATCTGTTTTTTTTTTTTTCACTCTTGGGCCAGAATGTGTTGAGAACGTTGTCTCTGTTACAGCTGAAAGGAGGAAGATACCAATTTGCTTCTTCTTTTCCATGATAACTCTCACTTTCTTTTTTTCCATCAAGTTTCAAATATAGCTAGGTGCTCTGTTTTTTTTTTTTTTTTTGGCTCTTCTCCTGCCTGTTTTCTGTCATCTGAAAAATCTGGCTCGTTTTTAATTCTATTTTCCTTATCATTTGAGGACAAGACTGGACACAACCAAAATTCCCCACGGCATCCCCTGAGACACATCCTCCCTGCTTTCTGCTTATAATCCTTTGTTTATGGTATTTCAGCCAATTTTCGATTGAGAATCATGTGACAGTGTTTATATTCAAACTGAATGCAAATAATAAGTGTCAAGATGTCGTGAAATGCTGTGTGAGTTGTGTGCTAAAAGACAAATGTTCTATATCTGGGCCTTTCCCTTCAGGCACTAATTAGATAATATATGTTTGAAAGGGTTGAGTCTGTCAGTCAAGTCATAGATCTGTAAATCCATGTTGAAATTCATATGGCAACACTCATCAAAACACTTAAACATGTGCTTAAGTCCTTTCTGTGTTCAATCAAGTACATAAGCATGTGCTTAAGATTTGGGTCTCCAGGCAGACCCATTGAAATTAATGAGAAATGTTTTTCATCTCCATTCACCAGATCTCCATCTTGCTACCAGGAAAACTGAAGTCTTCATTTACCAAAAGCAGAGTCATTCTGAAACTGACACTTCAATAGGTATTTAGTTCACTTATTTAAAGCACTGGAGTTATTTTAAATAATACTTAGGAATGGAGTTTCTTTCCTCTTCTTTTAGAAGTAGTTAAGCTCCTCTAGTGCAAGTAATAGGTGTCATCTGTACACACTTATCAGTGGCTCTCTTTCACATCCATGAATATTTGGGGGAGTCTTTTCCATTGGCCCCATGTAGTTCATGATGGGGTCAGTGTCATCTGTACTAAAAGTACATGGCCTTTTGGATACCATGAGCAGGAAGACTGGAGGTCATTGTGAGTGATAGCTGCCCTTTGTCACTTGTACTTCTGAGGCTGCAGATTTTTCAGAGGACTCCTAGATACCCAGTTATCCTTGGGCACCTACCTGGAAGCAAAGTATCAGAAGACTTTTGGATGTTGTCTCTATTGCAAGCTAAGGGTGGCCTTGAGGCACTCGGGACTAAACATATCTCCTCTAGGGGCAGATAGGCCTGCAAATGCATCTGGCCAAAACTACTGTGCTTACTTAGATAGGCTGTCTCTGACACAGTTGTATAGATGGGAGGCAGTTTGGTGGCAGTGTCGAGAACATTTGACACTTTTGAGGAGACTGCTCTTTCTGTTCATAGAAGAACAATGGCTTCCTGGCTATAACAGCCACAAACTATATGCTTTTTTTTCAGCTGAAACTAGTGTTTCTTTTTCTCCAGAAAGCTGTAGGCTGGAGGCCACCAACATTTTTGTGGGAGAAAAGAGTAAAGCTCTTTCAAACAGGTACTTAGAAATAAATTTATCTATTCTAGAAGGAAGAAATAAATTTATCTATTCTAGAAGGAAGAAATGGAAAAGGCAGCTTGACTGGGATGAAAGCTCCAGTTTCCAGAAATGTCAACTAATCAAAACTAAGAAGAAAGGCAGAGCTCCAAGTCCTGAGCAGTTCTGGGAATTGATATTAAGAGTATCGGTTTGAAAATGGTGGCCTGCATCTGGAACACCTGTAATTCTTCAAGCTAAACTACAATTATAGGGCAAGCTCTCTGAAATCTTAACTTTTGTTCTGCCAAGACTCACTTGCATAATTCTTCAAACAGCAGGATTAATCCATTTAAAGGCAGTGGGCACTACCTGCCATGCCAGCACAGCCTTGGCTGCTGTTAGAATGAAGCTACAGGAATTTGCTTCTGCTTTTTGTTAATTCAATATTTCTGTCAAAAGGCAGAGGGCACCAAAAATGTGCAACAGGTAAGAATGAAAGCAAGTTCTTGATCCTCTTGCTAGACCTCTCCAGGGGCTGTCCATATTGCCCCCAGGGTGCTGACATTATAGCGCTGGAAGAAAAAGATGGTCTAAAACATGAAGGACCACAGAATGGCATCATGCAGAAGCCCTTTACTGAAACTCTCAGAGGAAAATGTGGTCACTTGGCACATTGCTACACTATCACCAGGCTGGTGTGAAAGCACTTTGTGGAAGTTTAGGAACCCATTTTCTTCCTGAAGTCAGTGGGAACTGAGTCTAAAATGTGATTGTGAAACATGAAGACAAAAATCACAGCCAACAATTTGGAATGAGATGTCAGAGCTCAGTTGGATTGGAGAGACCTCTAAGATAATTTAAAAGTAAATCAACTGTGACCAGCAGTGTAAGATCTAGTGGGTGAGTCCATGTCTTGGTTCCTCCCCACACCCCTGGCTATTGCTTTATTGTACAACAGCGTGATGATGAGGGAGTGGGGTCTGACCCAAGGCCTGTTTTATTTCAGGTGAGCCTTTCTATGAGCTCTGAGCAAGCCCTCAAGTACAAACCTGGCTTTGCAGTATCTGGTAGTGCCCCAGCATGCTCAGAAGAAATGTTGTTATGTTCAGCTCAGTGCTGTTAGAAGCAAGGCTGGAGGGCAAACTACCAAACCCCTCATGGCTGGGAAATAGGCAGTCAATTGGCAAAGGCTTATGAATACGTGCAATTTTCAGCATTGGTTGAATCTGCATAGTTTGGAGGCAGGCCCATCTCATGTGATGGTGAGTAACCCAATACAATTTTCCTGGCAAGTGGTGACTTGATGCCAGCATTATGAATTATTCAGGGCAAAGCAAGGTCAAGTATTCAGGTAACATAGATGTTCCTAAATAATCCAAGGACCACAAGTAGTTTTTGTGATTTCTCACCTTCTTCCCCTCCCCCTTATCCTTCTGTTGTTTTGATCCTTCACACAAGATGTTCCAGCTTCCAGGCCCAGCTCCTAAAAGTTGGAAACAGCTCTTTCTCCACCATGCACAAGTCCATGGACTGTCAAAATGGATCAGCCAGTTGTGTTCTCATCCTCCTAATTCATAAGGACCTATTTTATTTCACAGCTATTCGTTCTTGAAAGTTTGTAACCATCCTAACAGAAAATATTATAATTAGCAAGCAACATATAGGCAGCTTCCTTATTTTTATTTTTGTGTGGAAGCAAACAATAAACTCAGCCTAATGTCTAAATCAGTAAACAGCCTTCACCAAAAATGAAACACATGCAAAGAAACCCAGCCAAATGGCATCAGTCCTGAAGCAGCCATGTTGCAACAAGTTGCTGCTTACTTAATCTATCCCATTGGGTCAACCATTTTGTTCAGCTGTTGTCATAGCTGAGTTTTATCAAACAGTCGCTCTTCAGACTCTGGAATGGACAACTCTTTGAATGGCTTGAAAGCTATTTACTAATGAGATAAATGAAAAATAACTGTGCTAATAATCTTACGGGGGATGTGAGGTCATCTTAAAGCCTGGGTAAAATTTAATTGCTTGTGTTTGTGGGTGTCCCTTTCCTGAAGGGAGGGAAGACAGGTTGACATAATGCCTGACAGAGGGGGCATATTAGACACTACCATTCTGTTGTTCAAAGCACATTGTGAAAGATCATGAATTCAGAACACTTGATCTGAGAAGGTGGATTGAATGTTGAGGCAATGCATGAAAAGAAGGAATCCTCTTCCATATCACCACCCTGAATTTCAAGATCAGTTGTAAGTTAATTCTATGGGCCCTCAGTTTTTCTACATTTCTACAATAAGACCTCTGCACCACGGTGGTCTGCCTTGGTCTTTTGAGTGCTACCATGGCTTCTCATTCTTCTCTCAACATGTGTTTGACTGATTCCATCATTAAGCAAAAATCAGGATTTGGGCAGAGGTAAAGACTATAAAACCACCCTAGGGTACATGGGATGAAATGAGAGCCAGAGAGAGACTTTTACTACCTCCATGTTGGTTCTGAATAATGTGTTGTTCACCCTCTATAGGGTTCATCAGACCCCAGAGCAGTTACTGAGTTCTAGAGAGTGAAAGAAATGTTGTTTTTGGCTATGGTTGAAGCGTAATAGGAAACAGAGCTGGTGTACAGCCTAGGAAGAGGAGCTGGGACAGGGAGAAAATGAGGGGACGTACCTTTGAATAAATTCCTGGAATCCAAAATTGCCAGAACCCATCTATTCCATAGAGAGCAGAGGAAAGTGAGATCCTAATAGAGTGGCTGTGACACATGATGAGCTAAGAAGGACTTAATCTTGCTTGCTTTTCTTGTTTCTCTTCATCTTCTTCCCCTTCCCCCCTCCCTTTCCTTCTGTGCTATCTCATGAGTCAGAGTGGGTGTATCACATATAATTAGTCTAGATTGCTGTTCGTGTTGGAACAACTATCTTGCAGAGCCATCTTTCATCAAGAACAATCTGCCAACAGAATGACCTGCAGCAGACAGCTAGGTGACCTATTCCACTTGAGAGACTACTGTGCAATTTGATGCTTGTTGGATTAGGAAGTGTGACCACAGTAATTAGCAGCAAGTTTCTGGATCTGGATACCAAACATTAAAGGGGGGACCAAACCTTAGAAAAGGCTGACCTTGGTAAATGAGAGTGGGCAGGCTGGGCTGCAGTGCAGAGATGAGACAGGAGAGAGAGAATGTGAGAGAGATGGATTCGATGTTGTGGAGCTTGTCACAGGCGAAGGCGGGACGTGCTTGTTTTAGAGGCTGCAAAAAGAATTGCTTGCAGCTCTGTGAGAGAGAAGGGTATGAGTTAAAACAGATTGACTTTCCTCCTGCAGCACACACGCGCTCCTTAAATACCAGGGGAGTACAAAGGGAGCAAGTCTTTAAAAAAAGATTTGTTCTATAGACTGCAAAGATGTGCGATTACTAGCAGTCGTACAATTTATGGGAGGCAAATGTGCATGTGGGGCTTTTATGAAGTGCAAGTAAAGCAAAAAGATAGAGGGAAGGAAAAGGCATGCTCTCCAAATGCCCATCTTTTCTATCAACAAATGTTGCCTTAGAGGCAAAAGCTTGGGTGTTTCTCTTTTCCCTCGGTGTTCTGTGTGCTTGTATTAGTCACACCCATTTATTTTTGGCATAATTCATGCACTATTTGAAACTTGGCAAGAGTAGGGATGTTATGGCCAACAGTCAGTCTTGCTTGAGGAGTTTCTATGAATATGAATGCCTGAAGTTCACATAAGCTTACTCTGTTGCTATAGCAACACATTTGTTGTGAAACCCTTGTATTTTAAAGGCTAGATTTTGTAAATTAACTTCATCTTCAATACGATGTGTGATGTTAGTGATTTCTCATGTATTGTTTTCAGTAAAGTTGCAAATATTAGGAGAATGGATAAAGTTGGAGATTTGATGAAAGTAGATTTAATCACAAACAATGCCAGCACTTATTTAAGATCAAAGTAAACTAGTTCTGCATCTCATCCAGAGAGGTGCTGAGTGCTCTCAACTTTAGCAGGGTTCAGAAAGAGTTGAAGGTGCTGAGCAGCACTGCTCAAGATGCTGCAAAATGGTGCCTTATATATAAATAGCACAGACCCTGCAAAGCATCCAGCAGTTACAGGGATGTGTCCAGTTGTAAAGCAGCAGGGTAGGAAGTCTTTCATAGAAACAAAGTATTCAAAATCTGCTACACCGATTTTTTTTTTTTTAGGAGAATATTAAAATATGTTTTTGTTTTTCTGCTTGCTAAGAGATGTTGAAGAGGGGCTTTTCCTGCACGTACCAAGTCTGAATTGACAATGAGCCCTGTCCAGGCAAACCTCTGCACTGAAGTCCATATGTTCTATGTGGAAACAGGGGTCATTGCAGGTTCAGGGTCTTACTGCCTCTTCGTGAAGGGCCATCAAATACACATAATAAACTAACTTGGGAAAGGAGAGGAAGTAGGAGCTATTTTTTTTTTCTTCCTGCTGTTTTCTTTCAGTTGGACTAATCATGGAATAATGTAACTGTAATAAGTTAACAACCCCAGCCTCCCCCACCCCCCCACCCCAAGATGCAAATAGGCTTTTCAGATAGATGGGATCCCCTATAAAGAGATAGTGGAGGCTGTTTTCTAGTTTGTCTGTAAGTTCTTGGGCCTCCCAGTGTTTGCAGTTGTTGAAGTAAATGGAACCCCATGCAGTGCGTAAAGCTAAACCTGTGTTTGAGCCTTTGCAGGATCCAGGTCCAGAAACAGCTCACACCAAGAATCTAAAAAGGGAAATGAAGATGAAATAAATGGCTTTTCTCACTCTTTGACTTGGGTGCCTCTGGTATTTCAAGGGCTTAGAGATTTATGAGATGCTGGGTCATTCCCATTCTGCTAACGGGAGTGTAGGAGAGAAGGGGGCAAGTCCTTGAAGGCCAAACGATGGTTGTAGCAGTAGCCTAAGGGGGTAATTCTCCTTATGGAAGTGTGCTGACTTGCAAAACTCTATTTTTATACAAAGCTGTTTTCAGTTAGTCCAGTACATAACAGTGTCTGAAACACAAAACTTTGATTTTGTGGTTGCAGTCTTTAAATTTTTAAAAATGGCCAAAATCTATTTAAGATTTGTTTCTCCTTTGCCTTTCCTTAAAATACCTTGATGGGCAGCTTCCCTCCCTGTCCCCCTCTTTCCCACCCCACCCTGTGACAAACTTCTGTCAGGTTTCAGTTTTGATGCTGATTTAGCAGTCATGGATAAAGGAAAGCTGTGAGTTTTTGGAGTGGAGGAAAAAGAGGATGCTGGAGGCAAAGGAATAGGCTTGAGTCTCTGAAAACTTTTTATTTGGTAAATATATCTTTGTTAGAAGTTTTTCAATAACTATGTACAACAAACAATGTGCAGTCTTGCCAAAACAATTATCTGATTTCTCTTTTACAGAACAAAACAAACCTATTGGCATATTCAACAACAGTGCAATTTGCCAATGACATTTTTTTCATTGCTGTAGTCTAAAATAAGATGATGGGTTGGAATAATCTGTCTTTTTATGAGGACTACTGCTTTTCTTATAGTAAAGAGTGGATACAGACTATATTTTAAGGGCAGTCAGAAGTCTCTGACTATGAGATGGCACATGCTGTCTAAAGAAATAAATGAATGAAGTAAAGTATGTGCATTTCCTGATTCACCCAAAGAAAAACTCCTAAACAGTTTCACAGGGCACTTTTGAATCTGGAAAGGGAAATTATGGAATATGTTTTTCTAATTGCATAAAATAAATTTTTAATACATGAGAACTCAGAATCACTGCTGGTGGTTTTGCTTGTCAGTGAAGTACTGTACTGCAGAGGTATGGTTTAGTGAAGAGCTCAGTGTTGGTCTTACGCACACAGCTTTCTGGAGACACCATAGGACTCTCCTTCTCTTCTTCTGTCCATCTGCCCCCCATGTTAAGTTACAACCCATCAGTGACTCTTTAACTGCGGTTAGAAAGTATCAGATTCACTTCTCATCTGCTCATGGCCTCGGGGCAGTTCTACCATACTTGGTCCATATTGCTGTTATAGAAACATGTTCGCCTCCTTTTCCTTTTAGTTGTGTGTAGTGAGTCTGTTCAGGAGACCGATCTGTCTGAGAACTAACCACTTCTTTTTTCTCCTTTTGGTGTGGGTTAGTTTTCAGCTACGCTGGCTCTCTAAACTGATTCACAGGTATGACCACCAATACCGGTGCAAGGAAGGAGGCAGGATTATGTGATCTGGGTTACAGAGAGGAAGATGGGATCAAAACAGGCTTGAGCTATCATGGAACCATACCCTCAGGCTGCAGCTTGGAGACTTGAAGGGGAAGAGAGCTTAGACATTGATATGTAAATCATAGACAGCCCACACACTGCTGGGTTCTTGGCTCAAGATAGGTAGGTTAGGTGATAGAAGGGAGGCCAACCTTATCTCAGGCCACCTCTGGCTGAGATATTGAGTTCGATTCTCCACAAGGTGGATTAGCTTGCACGCAGCCCTGTGCTATCGTAGTGAGTCTGCTCTGACACCCAAGCTGGCTCATTCCCCTAGCAGGAGATGTCCCTCAGAGTGCCGGACAGGTAAAATGAGAGGATTTCAGAGCTGTTCTTGTTTAAGTAGTGTCCAGTTGCTGTACTCTTGGGGCACATGGGAGGTCAAGGCAAGTCTGGAATAGAAGATCCTACACAAGCTTGTCTTTAGCCTGCCTGGTGCATGGCGCTCTGCCTCTGGGTACCATTGGCAGATGGCAGGTACTGAAACTTAGAGAGGCATCCCAAGGCATTGCTTCGCAGCACTGACAGCTGACTCAAGGTGGCTGAGAGCAATAGCTCACTGCGCTTCCAGAGCAGGAGCATTTCCTGCTTTTAATCAGCACCAGAGGAGATTAGTAGTTCAGCCCTTTGCTGGGACAGAGTGTTCCATATTACGTTGTGTCCGTTAGGTTTCCACACAGACAGAGAAGCTGTTGGCTTTCCAAGGCACAGACCTTCGCCTTTCCTTAAAATGTCTTCATGGGCAGCTTGACCACATCCACTCAAAGATGGGGATAGCATATGAGACTTCTGACTCCCTTAAAGGGAACAAATACAGCGAGGCCTCAGTATAATGACAAATTACTCCCAGGCTCAGGAGGCAGGCATTGCTCTGCATATTATAATGTGGTGTAAGTAGCTCAACTGGCTCCTATCTCTGGCTCATTTTGACATTTTCTGGCAAAGCAACACAGTGATTCCCCCCTTCCTCCCCTTCACCATTGTTTTCTTTGTATGTTTAATTGTCAAATTGAAGTGAGTGGGGAAGCTTGGCAGGTTGTTTTGCCCAAAGCTTGGCTTTCTAACAAACAGCTGGCCCCAGCTCCAGGTCCAGATAGTTTGTTCTGGACACTTGGAGGAAATGCACATTTCACAAGTGGTCCACTGGATGTCACTATGATGCTCTGCAGAAATCCAGCTCTAATGAGGTTTGTCTGGTTGCAAATAAGATGAACAGAAAGCAGTTTGGAATCATCACTGCCCCCCCAGTTTGGAATGCTGAGCTCATCTTTCTTTCTAACTTTGTTTCTTAAGCACAGAGATATCTTGTCCTGGCTCCCTCCTCTAGACAAACGGGGAAGTAATATCAGTTTAAGTGGCTTGCAAGATTCGGCTTATTGGTTTCTTTTTTTTTTTCTTTGGGACAAAGACTGCTCCATGGAAAAATACTACTGGCTTTTCTGTACTAACTATGCTACAGACATAGATATGCTATGTCTTTAAAGAGTAATATTACACAGGACTTGTCGTCACTGAACTTTTAACCATAAGATGAAGAATTTATTATTGTCCTGCACTATACCTAATTAGCCTACTGGGAAAGAGATGGAAAGGCCTCACTAAGGTTATGCAAAGAAGAAGTGGCAGAGCAGTAGGAGTACTGAATCCCCTTGTGCTGCTGCCCTACTCACTGAACAAGCTGAGGCAGCAGCCCAAGGAGTAACTGAAAAGAAGTGGTGATCAAGAGCAAATGGACTGTGAACACAATGCCCATAATTAGTTAGACAAGTATTTTTTCATATGACCATTATCGCTAATGAAAAGTTTTTTTTTTCCCCCACTTCTTGAATTGTAAGTTTTAAGGGGAGTAGAGGCAGCTAAAAAATACTAATCAGTGAACAAAGAGAGAGAGAAAATGTTGTCTCTTTTAGGTAGTTCAGGCTTGTTTTGTTTCTGAGTTCAGACTCCCTGAACCAAATTCTGGACTGGTACTGCCAGGGCAGAAGAGGCATCCAAGGAAAACCAGAGCCAGCAGCTGCAGTAGCACAGGACAGGAGCCAGTTACCCATGTTTGGCCTGTTAGCATGGCAGGGAGGAGGCTGCAGGAGTTGTGGGACAAGGAGCATGACCTGTGGAGATTCCCGACAGAGGTGTGTGCTGTGGTGTTATGCCTGGCTGCTGCTACATTCAGTTAAGAAAGGTGCTATCCCAGACTAAGTGGAAAATAAGGTGCCGTCGCTTGTCCCTTTCCAACATAGTCATGCTGGCTGAAGGAGTCTCCCCTCTTAGCTTCTCATCAAGTTAATGCCTGTGGGCCCACTGGTAGAGGTCTAACTGCTTTCCCATTTGCTGCCTGAACTGGATTTGTAGTCACTCCCTGAAGCAGCTTAGTCCAAACAAGCCCACTTGAGTTAAATAGTCTTCACTGTTCAGTCAAGCCATTGTCACCAAGCCTAGCACTTGTCAACTTGGGCCATTTCCACTAGGATGTACTGCTGACTTGTTTGGATCAGGAATGCAGTTGCATGACCTGCTCTCCCCTCCTGTCTTCCAGCAGAGCTGGAAGGGTGGGAAGTGTCTGGGGTTGGTCCTCTGTGATCAGAAGAGAATATATGAAAGCAGTCCAAGTTACACCTTTGCTCTTTTATAAGTGTTGAGGATGTGTATGGATCTGCTTTTGTTAGTTTAAAAAATAAATACCACATCTAAAATAATTAAATCAGGACAAAAGATGTCAGCCAGCCTTGGGAATAATACGTATAATCATGTTGTCTGACCTATGTAAACAGGCATGTACAAGCACTTAGTCCCTGAGCTGGGTAAGATACTTTGAGCATAACTAAATTGTGCTGTTGAAGGTTAAGCTAATTCAGATGAGTCAAAATCCTCTCTTAGACTCTGTGACCGTGTGTGGACAACTACTACAGCTGAGATGATGCTCAGGAGGTTGAATGCTTGTC
Organism: Apteryx rowi; assembly: GCF_003343035.1. NCBI lineage: Eukaryota > Metazoa > Chordata > Aves > Apterygiformes > Apterygidae > Apteryx > Apteryx rowi. The sequence continues at coordinate 1,384,463 of NW_020450794.1, read as the reverse complement.
TGAGGCCTGAGACTGTCTCATTACACAAAAATGGGGAAAAATCTGTGGCATGCAAACTTTATACTGTGCTTAACAGCAAACCTCAGTCCTAATGAGTACTGACTGTCATCACAGCAATATGGAGCTAGAACAACTACATCCCTTTGAAGATTCATTTACTGTGCTCCTGGAAGCCTGTGGAGCTGTGCCTGGGAATGGGATCTAGCCCATGGTGCATTTTGCAGAGCAGGGTGGATTTCTTTTCTTATTTGTTGAGCACTTCACTGTGCAAGGAGACAAGAGTCCTGGGTGATGACAACCCCCCCAGCCTATCCAAAAATGCAGAAGCCTCCTCTAACCTGGAAGGACTGCTGGAAGATGTCCTGTCATGGGATTTCAGTTTGCCTTCTCTGCCCAAGAACAAGATTCCTCCAAATTCTTTGCTGGTGAAACTTAAACCAAAATATGAGCAGGGAACTATATTACTTGGAAATTTCATGCTGGAGAAATCTGTCTTGACCGACAGACTGGGTAAGGAGTGGCTCATGTTGTCATGTTCCAAACTCTACAAACAAAAAACTCTACAGAATAGCACTTAACTTTCTTTACAATCTTAAGAGTACTTTGCAAGCATCAGCTAATCCTCCTAGTCCTTCCTCCCTTGTGAGATACTAAAATGGGTGGTACTTAAAAGTAAGAAGATGGACCTGATGTAGTTCTGTGGGTTAACCCCAGGCCACCCAATGTGGATTGTAAACCTGGGCTCCTGCCTCTGTTTTTGACCACATCCTTAAAACTAGCATTTCAGCCTCATGGTCCGATCATGTGAGTGCAGCAGGTAAGAGACCATGACCACAGAGACAGTCAAGGCTCTGCAGGGGCCATTTTGCAATATAAAAGAGTCACAGTTCCATTAAATGCCATTGTGTGTGCTGGTAAGGTCACAAAAAGCAAGGGTCTCCAGCCAAGCCCATGTGCACGGCTAACTTCTTTGAAGAAGTAAAAGGCCACTGTATCCTGCTATACAAAAGCCTCCAGCTGGACTCTCATTAGGCAAATGTTATTCCATGTCAGCACAGAAATTGGGGCTTAGTGTGGATTCAGTTCTTTTCCAGTAGAAACCAGAAGTAGTGAAGTCTCTGGCTTCGGGTTGACTCAAGGTTGGTGTCTTTTGGGGCTGAGCCATAGCTTAAGTCATTACAAAACCTCTCTTTCACGAAAGTGTTTTGTGACCCCATCTCTCTTTCTGGAAACAATGTAAAAATGTAAGATAAAGTGAAACATCTTGGGCTCCTGATTCTGGCTGTGTTTTTTTTTTTTTCCTGGAGAATGGAGGAATCTGGACATATCAGCTGTCTGGCCTAGAAGCAACTGGCAATGTCTCAAATACGTGGACATCTTCCCAGTTTTCAGAGAAGCAGTGTGTGGGTTGGAAAGAAAACTGAGTGCCTCCAACTGATAGATGAGCTTCAGAAATTCTGCCCTTGTTTTTCAATATTTTCAAATATTTGGAGAACAATATTAAAATAAATGACAAAATGATGATTACACTTTTCGGTATTTCCATAATTGCACAATAAGGACAGCACATGAAGAAAGAACTGAAGGTTATATTATCGTTGTAGGACCAGAGAAAGTGTCAACATTGATTTAAGAACAAAGTCACACAGAAAATTTTATTTGTTCCTGATCCTCCTCTGTGATACTTCAGTCTGTTTACACAGTGTTACCCAGACTGACATTTCCTATGCATGTCCAAATTAGTTTAATTTAAAATTGCAATGCATATTGAAGACGGAGAATTACAGTTCATATGCAGTAATCTTTCAGAAATTCACCATTGCCACTGATTAGCTTTTATTAACACCACTAACAGCTGAATTCAAATAGAATATTATTTCAGATCACATTACACTGATGATGACTGCAACATTTCTATTGTTTGGAGCTGACACAAGATCCACTGGAAAAATGATCCCCTGAGAGGTACAGATGGATTTTTCAGCAAAACAGAACACAAAATGCATTTGTTTTAGGCTCAATATTCTAGACCAAGAAAATACCCTGAACTGTGTCACATTGTCATTTAAAAAGGTATGTTTCCAAAATCAGGGGGGAAAAGTATTCTGGATAATAAATAAATCCTTTCAGCTTCAAAGGGTCCACTGTGGTAAGGATGAATGAAAACACAGAGTTTAGGAATATGAGGAAAGTGGTTTAAGTAACAAGACTGAATAGCAAAGCCCATCAAAGCCATTAAGGCATAAACCAACAGATTTTAAAAAGTGAGAGTTGAAGATTATTTAGGGTGGTGTGGAGGCTTTGCAGAACCTATTTCAAATGAGGATGGAACAAAAGAATGAGCAATTGCAGCTTTAGGGGAGATTTATTTCAGTGGAAGGGAAAACACTTGCTCTCTGATACCAATTAACCAACAAGAGGACGGTGTCACAAGCCCCCAATATTAAAAATGTAAATCCCAAGCCCAAGGGTGCCTGAAATGCAGGTCATACAATTTGAGGAGAGAATGCATAAAGAGATAACGAGAATTGTATTCAGACCACATCGACTGCCTGATTATCTCTTTGCCTTCTGCTTATTCTGCTAGCTTACAATAGGAGCGTGTCAGGAGAGAGGAACAGGAGGGCCCATGGGTGAACAGGATCCCCTTGGGAAGTGGGATGAAGTTGATCAACTGCACGCCACGAAGGTTGGTAAAATGGAGGACTAAAACCTGATACAGTAGTATGAGGCGAACAAGTGAGGGAAAAGCAACATAAAAGAATTGTGGCACAATTTTTGCAGTGTGGGACCCTAGGGCTGTGTGCTGATCAGTGGCTCCCAACGAAGGGCATGACAGGAGCCTTCTCGAGCCTCATGGAGCTTTTGGAGCCTCTTGGAGAATTAGAGTGCATTTGTTTACTCTTACAAGGGGCCGTGACTTCAGCTGAGGCCATGACATTTGGAAAGAGGGAGTCAGGATGTCAGGAGCAGCTTGGGAATCTCGTTGCAGATATGCAGTTTCGACTCAAAAGGTTGCATGAGCTGGACGGAGCACAAAGATTCTGCTGGGAAACTTAGGATCTGCTGCTTGCCACATTTGGGGTGCCGTGGACTCGAGTGGGACAGCTAAAGCTAACATCTTTGTTATTACCAATGCAATTAGGGCCTACATTGTCTCACTGGGGATCTGCCTGAACTGAAAAGCCAGGTCTGGAATCTCTCAGGCCTGGGCTTGAGTCCAAGTGAGGCAACATGGGCTATTTTGATAATGCCAGCTCATTTCCATGCTGTCAGGGCAAGAGGTGAACGGTGATGGCTAGAAGAGCTGAGGTTCTAGCCCTAGGAGAATCAGGACATTTATTTACCACAGCTCCCCCGGAGTCAGTGTTAAAGGTAAAAGGTTGTTTATACGGCTTTTAATCTAGTTTCCTTGTAATTCCTGTAATTGATAGTAACAGTCTGCTGCTACATCAGAAAGGACAATATTGTAACCTCCAAAGTATAGCTTCAAACACAAGACTGTACTGCTATAAAGGAACCTTGGAACACTGAAACGCTATTTTTAATGACTGTAGGTATTTCTTCATTATATTAGGTAGACATGTTACTGCAAGACAGGGCTGCCTTTGATTTACGGTAAAGAGATTGTGTTTGGAATTAAATGAAAATTCATAGGAAAATGAATCTAAATAAGAAGAGATTCATGGCTCATTTGCGCTTATATTCATCATGCCTATTGTCTGAAGAAATACACTTGTTTAAAGCCAAATGACAGATTATAATTTACTAACTTTGTATTCATGACATCACTGTATTGTCTATTCCATAATCAGAAATATTAAGCCTGAGCAGAAATTTTTGCAAAATACTATTATAGAGTTATAAATGTCATTAAACAATAAACTGAGGTAGTGCCTTGTAACTTCAGTCTCTGGGTTAAAAAAAAATTATCCAGAGTGAAAATATTCTATTTAAAACAAAAACCTGGGCCCCATCTTTTCTGTTGCTCTTATGCAGTAAGTCCTTGTTTAATTTACATCTATTTTCTATTTGTGTTTTACACTCTCATCTATAATTTTATATCTTCTTTACACTTCTAAAGTTGTCTTCTTCAGCTCTAGTAGAACATAACTCAAAGCTCCACAGCCTTTCCTTGAGAAATGTTGGAAATGGATTTACAATGCTGCTGGGCAGTCTGAAGTTTGTAAGGGCAGAAACTGTAGCAGAAGAGGAAGCGGATACCTCGGTCCAGAAAGCCCGATTGATTAGGCTCTGTTGAGGTAGAATAGTTGCAATTACCTTTGAAAAAAGATTGGAGTATTTTTTGCAGAGCCATGGCAATTTAATTTCTAGGAACATCATTTTTGCTGCTCTTGAATTTTAATCTGATTCTATTATTTTATAAAATACCTGCTCCACAAGGTGGATGAAAGCTAACCAGAACTGGGATCTTTACTACTTGAACCGTATATTTTTTAAAATAATTCCACCTCTCCCCCACCTAAAGTCATTCTGTGCACTGGCCACGTGCCTAAAACACTCTGACTAAGTCAGAAATTGCAGCAGGGAGTTAAATTAGCAGCTCGAGGAGGTTTGTTGGAGAAAAGTCAGATGTTCCAGTCCCGTTTCCCACATTCTCCCCTGTGTGATGGTAAGATAACAAAGACTTGAGTGGCAGCTTTAGTATTTAATGATGTCTTTTTATAGCTTTTAGTTTGTCTTTCTTATCTAGAAGTACTTTTCCTTCAATAGCATTAGAAGAGTTGTACATGCTGTTGAGGACTAAGGTTATGCTCCATATTGGCCACTAGAGAGAGCAAGTGGCCAAGGTAATGCTTTGCTTAATTACTATGAAATGCTTCTGAGTCGAAAAGAAGAATACAGCCACCCCCCCCCCCAAAAAAAAATCAAATGCCATTTGATGTCCTATCCATTTATATGTCTTTATCTTAATACAAAGGTATGGCTTGGAGGCTTAATCCCAAATAATTAAATCTTCCTATTTCACCTACCAATGCTGAACAAAAGGCACCAATACATATTCTTCTCTCTGATGGAGCAGCAAATTTTAGTTCTCGCAGTGCTCCCAGTACAGCCCATTGTTCCTGTGGGCAGAGTTAACATTAGGTCTTACCAGGCTTGCTGGACAGACACGAGGGCTTTGCTATCAGTCTGCAATATTTCCCCAGATGTGGTAGAATGAATGCCTACATTCCTGTCAGTGCTGAGGTATGTATACGTTTTTAAAAGTGTCTTGGTAGTTGCACTTGCTCATGTAATTATATATGTGATAAGCTTCTCCTGTCACACACAGTGCTGGATGAGGGTTAAAGGGGACTCCTTTCAATAGGGGCGTACTCGGGCCTACTATGCTTCAGAGGTAGAAGTTCTTGTTCTTATCTGACAAGCACCTAATCAAGAAGCTGAACAAATGGGGTGGGAAGTTTAAGGAAAACGCTCACTCACTGAAACCTTAACCCATAATTTAATATCCACCCGGGATCTCCTCTTATCACATAAATCACATTTAACATTATTTACCATAGTGAATAACCAGGCAGGCATGTTAAGAATGGCTGTAGCACCGCACAAGGGTGGGCTGTGAAACAAAGGAGCTTGCCAGTGTCTGAGATCCTGTCTCAAAACTGTAATTGCTTAGGGAAAGTGATTCTCTACTTCATAAAATGTTAGGTACTGCAAAGTGAGTCACTCATCAGTATGGGGATATTACCACCAACTCTTAATGCAGCTCTCCCCTCTAAGGGCAGAAAAGTTGGGGCCTGATTCTGTTCCCATTAAAAATTATGAGAGTTTTGTAGATGATTTCAGTGGAAACAGGATTGGACCTTGGCTATTTTTATGGGCTAAATGTCCTATGCATTCAGGGCTTATGCCATTACAAAGACTTATGTTTGTAATAAGAGACATATTGCTTTGGATATAAATACAGCCATGAGTATCAAATACAAAAAAAATACTTAAGCACATCAAGCCAAATTTGTCCCTGTTGCAACTCCAGAAACTTAATAGAATTACACGAGCAATAGATTTGGTTTGGTAAGGCTAGCATAGCAATATAAGTAATTGGTAATGAATTAAGTTTTGAGTTGTCCTAATCTACCCCTCCTACCCACTCCCAAATTTTCTGACAGCAAACATGAGTATTCAGAAAACCAGCCACCCCAGTTGCTGAGAAGGGAATACATTGGCCTGACTATGACTGATACAGTGTGATGTTATAGAAGATTCTTTACTTGTGCTTATGCATGGGGGACCCAAAAATCAGTTGTTATTAAATATACACATATGTTTGAGAAGATTTTCCTGTTACGTGTTTTGCAGTGTCCCACCTTATGTCTTCCATTTCTACAGTCTGAGCAGCCCTGTTTGCCCTCACAAATACCCTTTGAAGTCCTGTGGTTCCCACTGTGCAAGCGAGGAATTTAAATAAAAAGAAACACAAGGACAAGATTCGCACAGGATCTCACCCTAAAGATGCAAATCCAGGGAAGGAAAGTTCCAAAATCTATGTGAGTTGCTGGAAAGAAAGTCTCTTAGAGTCAATGCACAGGAAAAGCAAGACATGGAGAAGCAGCAGAGATCAGATCGTCTGAATATGGACTGTGTGACTTCAGGCAGAGAGCTGAGGGAATGGGGGGATTGATCCTGTCTGATTCTTGCCAGGCTCTAGAGCACAGCTTCCCCCAGGCCAGCAGTGAAGTGGTCTTAGACCTCTTACCCTTACTAATACCCTGAGCGGTCCACAAATTTGAGAATACAGGTGAGTTTCCTCACCTGCTTTAATTTCGAACAGACCTCAGCATTGTCCAAGTGGAGGAATTGTTTTCAAAGCCCATCGCCTATGGTTTTCTCTGCTTTATAAAGACACTGTATGCCAGGAATTTTAAGCCATATATATAGATATTGCAAATCCTCACATGGGTTGTGAGAGCTAAGGTGCAGAGGGAAATTCTGAGATTAGAAAAAAACCCCAAACTATCTTATTTTGAGGGCTTTGTGGAGTTTGGATATGACATCAATTGTGTTAAGCTGCTGTCTGCTCTCCCTTGAGGAGAATGTCATGTCTCCATCCAGATACTGGCACATCCCTATTTTTATGCCAGCTATGCCAGAGTTGCAAAGTTTTAGTCAAGCATGATGAGACATGACAGGGCACACTTTACTGAATAATAATGCCTGCCTAAGCGCGTTTTCCATCTGCATTTAAATGCAGTGCATCTGAAGTAAAGCACCAGTTCCAAAACATGTTCTTGTGTGTATACAGCAACAGGTTCCTCATTACTGTTTATATGAGTGCAAATTAAGGAACAAGAAGCAAAAGTATTAATATTAAAAAAAAAAATACCCAACTGCTGCAGAAATCAGTCCTAAGCAGAAACTATGATAACTTTATATATGGAGGGAAATTTTTTCTTAGCGTTTTCCCTCCCTTCTGTATTTTTAGAGCACTTATATTATTTAAAATGGATCTTTATACACTAGAGGTCTTTAGGAACCTGCAGGAGACGAAAGCCTGTAGCAGCCCTTCTGATGCTGACAGTTTAAATCTAAGAAGCTCTGACATTACTGGGAATCCTTTTGAAGTGGCTGCAGCTTGAGGAAAATCCAGCTGTTCCAGAAAAGGAGACTTTTCAATTAAACAACATCTTCCTTTCGATCAAAGATAGATTTTTAAGGACTTTTAAATTGGCTTTACGCTGTTGGTATTAAGCGAGGGCTGGATTTCGCCTCTTGCCTTTCAGGGCTGGAGGCCTGAGCCCCACTTGGGCTTTATGCCAGATGGTTAGCAGACTGGAACCAGAGGGATGGGTTATTTCTTTTAAGGGAGGAAAAGGAATTGGCAGAAAGAGTGAGCTTATTAAATTGTCTCAGTCTGCTTTTATTGATGCATTTGCAGAGTCGGCAGGTAGACTCACAACTGAAAGAATTCCACCAGCAAAACAGCCTGTTTCTAGCCTGGGCTCTCCGGTGGCGTTTCCAAGCTTCTGGCTGAGCTTAATGCTGCCTTCTTCCTGCCAGGTACAGAGGCTCTTTTATTTTCTGACCCAAGATTTAGTTTCTCTCTTCCAACTTACTTTCAGCTCTGTGTGTGTTTTACTGTGTTGCAAAACCATTAACATTTCTACTGTGGGCAGCTGGGCCAGCTCCTATCTTACACATCTACTGTCTCTTAAGAAACCATTTAAAAAGAGGCAGCACACCTCTGGGCTGCCTTTTTGTTGATATTTCTGTATCTGCCTTGAAGGTATCTATGTAAATATTACTGTAGAGGAGCATTTAAGTTGTGCTTCTTCTTCCTCATAACTGAAGAAGGACAGAAAGCATTTTCTTTGCCTCTTCTCCCCACCCCCTATCCCCTGTTTTGCCCCTGTCCATTTGTCTCTTTCCTTCTCTGCTGCTGTATTTCCCTTTGAGCTCTGAGGAGACCATACCAGGAATCCTCTTCTACAGCCTCTCTTCCAAAAGTCTGAACTCATGTGTGACATAAAGCCAGAAAGGGAGCGTGGGGAGAAATATGGGTTTCCCCTATAGCCTACCAAAGTGGAATTGATGCATCTTTTTTATTTACTATTCTCTCCTCTCTGAGGTAGCTTGAGGTTATCTGACTTCGTATATGCTATGTGTATCTAAACTATGTATCAGGACTTAAAAATTTCCGTGCAGTGCCCTCCCCACATACACCTGACTTTGCATATCCTGTGAATCAGCTATGCTGATGTCTTAGCAATTAGTTGTTGAATTGAACTTGGTAAGATTTAATAGTGACTGAGTAGTAGCAGTGACTAAATGACTCATTGAGCCCGAGTACTGACATAGACTACCCCAAAGGTCAGCTCTTTGAAGACTCTTCTAACAGCAGTGCATAAGAGGGTTTTCTGGGAAGATCTGAATTCTGTTTCTCCTCTACTTGGTGCATTGGCTTAGAGAGTGCCTTTGCTTGACTTCTTATCTCTGTGTCCCCTCAGGGAGAGTGCATCCCACAAATGCTTCACAGCTGAAGAATTGCTCCTAAATTGAATATGGAAGGCTGTTTCCGGCTTGCAGTAGAGATACAGGGTCCTGTCTCCCTCCTACCTTCCAGACCCCCAAGCCCGACCAAGGAAGAGCTGTCACTTTGGAGGCAAATATAGCATCTTCCTATCCAGACAGTGGCAGAACCCATTGGGTCCATTTTTATAGCTGAATTTGGGCTGCTGGCTCCTTTGATTTGCACAGAAGTTCACTGAACAGTTTGCTTAGGTATTGAGTTCCATCTCACTCTGATGCTTCAACCTTGTTGGTTTTTCATTTATGTCCTGGCAATAAAGTTTGTCAGAAGACTGGGTGTCTCAGAAAAAGTTAGTTATATGCTTTGTACTTTAGATTTTGTGATAGCTCCGATTTACTACAGTGTCTGGTGTGGCAAAAAACAATCTGAACTTGCCTGGATCCACAGGAGTGCACCACTCAGGGAGATGCTACTCTGCTATGCTCCAAGATGACACAAGCAATTCCTTCAGTATTATGGATAGTCTTGTGATCCTTGTTTGAGCTATTGATAAATCATCTCAGCTGTAAGGTTCTTGGGGGCCTTCCATTAGCATGTATCCTGCATAGTTTCCCAACTGTCCTTTGTGTTTTGCCTTCCTTCCTATTGAATGACTTCTTTCTTAGCCCTTGGCTAAGAGGACATCATTTTCCTGAGCTTTGGTTCCCACCCAGGGGCGGATACAGAAGAAAAAGATCTTGGGGAAATTCTGGAAAGGTATGTGTCCAGAGTCTGAGTCTTTTTGTGTTCAGAAGGACTTTTTTTCTTCTGATCAAGGGCTGGAAAGCTCTTACACCCAGATCTCAGTTTTGCTGCCATGGAGAGATCTGACAGCACTGCTTTTTGCCCAGAGTACATCAGCAATGGAACAGGACAGTCCACAGTGCTCTTAAAGAAATTAAGAATATGCTGAATTAAGAGCATACTTTAACCCAAGTTTTACCTCAACTGCAGACCTGGGCAGGCTAGTTTGTCAATGCACACTTGCTGATGATATTTTTTGCATCTGACTGCACTTCAGTGCGCAGAGAACTTCATGCTACCCCCTTCCCCTCCCCCTCCCTCCCCCCATTCCTCTGCTTTGATGGTCCCCTGGGTTTGAAGCTCATATGTGGAGGTAATTCTTTTTGCAGTGGGATGCTTGTCAGATGCTGTCAGCTACAAATTGCTCTACTGAAGGTGCAGAAATAGAAATCCTTACCTGTTAGTGTGGTGGTGAGCCTTTTTCCTCCCTGAATCTCAGGACAGTCTTTTGCAGCAATCCTCCCAACAACTCTCAGTGCAATTTAAAATACTGGGTATTTTTTAGGTCTTTTTTCTGCGCCATCAGCTGGCACTAGCTGGTTTAGAAGATGTGTTACTGCCCAGTAAACTGGTAGCAATGGAGCATGCTGCTTAAGATGGGAAAGATCAGAGTGAAGGGAGGAGAGAGACTGAGAAACTTCATTACTGTGGTAGGAGGGCTAATATTTTACCCAAAGGTCCCCACTCAGCTTTTCCCCTTATTCTGTGCCCCAGAAGTGTCTGGTCTTAGAAAAGGAGAGAAGGAACTGTGGGATCTACTCATCTCTTTTTCCCCAGGGTGACTTTCAGCAGAGATGTAACCTGATGTAGCATATATTTGACAGTCAGTTTGGTCAGCTCACATTAAGAAGTGAGTGGCATAAGGCCCCTGTGAGCATGGAGGAAACCAGAAGAAATGTGTTTGTTTAAGGCAAATACACACAAATCCAAAGCCTTTCCTGGTGGTTTGCAGCACTCCATAAAGTGTCTGACACACTAAATGCGCGTGCTGGAAATCCCCAGACTTTTGTTCTTACGCATGATCCTGGCAGTGTAGCTGGCAATGCAGCTGGTATTTGTCTTCCACTTATAGAAGCTTGGGGAGACAGAGAGAAAAGACTCCACTGATGGCAAGAAAAGGCTTTGGGAAAAAAGTTAGGATTATTCTTGTGCTGGACATCAAAAAAGAGAAAGCCAAAATGCCTTCAGTTAGACTTACTTGCAAGGCAAAATTTCTTTTTGTGGGCTCTTACATAAGTAGGAATGATGTAAAAATATCCCCGAAAGAGGTAAAAACCATCCTAAAGCCTTATATTGCTTTCAGGTTGTTCTATAGATATCCCTCCAAAGGGGTTGGCTCTGGATTCGGCTTTGCTGTTTTTCATTTCTCCGGTAATGGAGACACATCTGAATCAGGTGCTAAAGACTGAAAACTCATGCGTAGGTAAAAATGCTTGCTTGTTGCAAGGCCAACCCTTGTAGTGAGAGTGTTGCTCACTTAATACTGTTGCTGTCATGTCCAAGGCTTTGTAAACAGCTGTGAGAGCTGAAAACAATCTAGATGTTTTCCGCCAGTATTATAGTCCTGTCTGCCAAAGGGATCGTATGTATTGTCTCTAATCCACTAAAGGTAAAGCCAGATGGGTTGGTTAAAGCTGGGACTCTTAACCAATGACCTGTGCATTGATTATTGGGTTAGCAGGCAGTAGTTGAAAATGAATCAATTTTTCCTGAAAGTGAGAGGGTCCCATTTTCAGGCAGGGTAATGTCCTCCCTTAAGGACACAAAGAAAGTATCTTGGGGAGAGAGACAGTTTGCAGCTAATGCCTTTCCTCCTTCCCCGCTCAAGAGAGTTTCATGGCTGTTTCCACCCAGGAACTCCTTGGATGACAAAGGGCTAGCGAGGTGAATGATTAAAGCTTACCTAGCCAAGGTGTTTGCAGGACAACAGGCCTGGAGTTCTGCCGAACTGAGCAGGGGAGGCTCTATGTATGTGTGTATATGTACTGAGAGTGGGGATGGAGTTGGGAAGCAAAATGAGGTTGGCAGGAGATATGAAAAATTGCATTTTATATGGAGGAAGGAGAGAAGGAGAGCAGAGATGGATATATTTGTTTCAAGCTCACAATGGAACAGGAAGGCAAGGCTGTTGCACAGTCACTGGTTGTTACTGGAAGCCAAAATGAACACTAGCTTAAACAGTAAGATGATTTGAGCTGAGCAATTTGACTTTGCTGAAAGAAGATTTGGGGAGAGCTTATGAGGGCCTTTTACCAGCAGATGTGTAATGGTGGAACTCACTTCAGTCAGGTGGTGACAGACGCTGGGCAAGGAGAATATCCCCAAATGGCACAGCCAGCTCTGGAAGAGAGTGCTTGCTGCAGGCTGATAGAGTGTCCTACTGCATGACTTCTGTTGGCATGAAAAACTTGCTGATCCCTCCCCTCCTAGCAATCTCAAGGAAAGGATGCTGCAAGAATATAATGATGCTGACCTGACTGTAACATATACAGACCCAGGACACAGAGAGATCAAGTGACTGGTCCAAGACTGTATAGGAAATCTGTAAATCTGTGCAGTGTGAGGAAATATATGCTGGTCTCCAGAACTTCAGTTCCAGCCTCTAAGCAGCATTCATCCTTTCTGGGCAGTTGCCTGGTATTGGGATTTCCTGTCTTGGGCAGGGAGAATTTAATCGATTAATGTTGATCATTTGATAAGTAGCACAGTCAAAGAATGAAAGCCTCCAAGAGGAACAGATGGTAAAGTTTCAGTTTACCTTTGGACCATAGCTTTGCTGTTTTGGTGTAGAGTTTTTTGGAGGTACCACTAGGAGTTACAAAGCCTAAGCTAACAGCACATTTCCTGTGCAGCTGTTACTGTGGTTTGCTTGGGTCCAGAGAAGTCTTCTGGTCTGCCAAGAAAGGGACGATGCTGGTTTCTGTTTCATCTCCAGAAGTAAGAAATCAGCCTGATAAATAAAAAAAGAAAAAATAGATTTTTGAAGGATACATTTTCAAAAGTAGGGGGGGCAAATACCAGCACACTTACAGCTGAGTCAAAAAAACTGCAGAATCAGGCCCTTTAAAATTCATTGCATTCTAACTAAAGATCTTGCAGATATTTCAAATCACCCACAAATCCACAAATCCTCCCCTTTGTAGCATTTTTTAAAGCCATATTGCTGTTGCTTTGTTTCTTATGCTGGAGGTAGCTGTGATCTTGGATTGTGTATTTGAAGTAGCTGTTTCATGTGTGGTGAGAAGGAGTACATGCAATTATATCCAAGTAGCTTTCACAGTTGAATTTCGTCCTATATTTCCTTTGGGGGAAAAAAATGCATGTAAAAAGGAGGGTCCAGCTTGCGTTTGTACTATAGGGACTCCTGGTACTTGAGTGTATAGTTTAGAAACAATTTTTCCATGCTGTCTGCTGGAATCTTCATCAAAGGGATCGTTAGCAAAGGCAGCTGAAATTGGAAGAGGTGATTTTTCCCTTTTCCACTGCGTGGACAGCTGAGTGGGCTGTGAAGCAGCTCCTGAACACTATAGTTTGTAGTCCAACCTCAAATCCTGTCCTTGGCTGATAAAGGTAACCACATCATGTGGTGCAGTGTAATTCTGCTGTCACTGCAATCTGTGTTGCAGCTCTCACTTGCTGGAAGGGGAGGCTGACTCTGGGTTTTCTTGAAAAGCTGAGTTTGAAGGTCTCTTCTTTATAACAGATCCATCTGAGAGGTCTCCCCTCAACCAACCAAACTGAGGTAAAAAGTGCCAGACCCCAGCACCTTTTCCCTTCTCTCTCTGTATCTACAAAACCATGCCAGAAGAGAGAGGTTTTGGAGCATACCCACAGGCTCAATGGGTTCAGGTTAAATGGGCTAGAGAAGGAGTAATTGTAGAGCCAGGGAACTTTCATATACAAAGCCTGGCCGCTCTTTCAGATTGGAAAGTGTGTTCCCAGAGGGTAACGCTAGTGTGGGGAACCCAGACTGTGGAGATGGAGATACTCTTTCAGGGCACCTGACTTCAGAAAAGAGCTGTTTTGAGCAGTTCATCAGAGGAACCCATCTCTCCCTATTGCCTGCAGAAGTTGCCTAGAGAACTTAGTCTTCCTGAGCTGAAACTGGCCTTTCCAAGGCTCCCTCACCCCCTCCCTTTCTGGAAACTGAGTAATAGCTAGGTAGATGGGCCACAAGCTAAACTATAATTTATAGGGCAAAATCAGCTCCATTACACCTCCCCCCATGGAAACTAACTGATGGCGAGGGCAAATTGTAGCAGAGGAATCATTTTCTTAGGAACTTGGGCATAACAACAGCATCTTTGCATTCTGCTCCCATTTCCAAGTGGGTTTAAGTGTAGCCTGGGGTTGGTGCGTGCTTCATACTCATAAAGCAAGCTTATACTGACGTGACAGAGACAGGAATAATGGCAGTGAGGCTCATAGCTGGCGAAGCAGTTACAATCTCTCAGCCATATATAATGGGGAAAAAAAAGGGAATCCTTGTTACCTAACTTGGAAGACCTGAACAGCCATCAGAGCCCCAAGCTGCAAAGTATAATGCATGGGAAAGATGAAGATACAGCCCTTGCTGTATATTCTGGTTTGCTTTGCTTCAACTAACCATATGGGCTATGTGCTGGAAGAGTTATTTCTTTTGGATGAAGTTCACCCTGAATAAGCTGGGAGGGAGAAGTGTTTTATAGGTACCTAAGAGCTAAGGATGGGGAGAAGGGATTTGCTCTCTATACCCCAGTCAGCCTGAGGGGTTGTGAAGGATCTCTGTTTGTCCTAGAGGTTATCCGTACATGTGGAAGTGCCCCCAGAGGGTTGGATGACATATTTTTGGGAAGATGTTTTTTTCCTCTGATCTCTCAAAATTCTCTTGCACTTGTGGAAGTGCAGAACCATCCTGGAGGGCCTCTGAGAAGCCAAAAACTTCCCCCTACCTTGAACTTGACCTACAAACCATCTGTATGTCCCCAGTAATGGGTATCAGGTAGATAGGTATCCAAAGCCCACCACTGAATTGAATTTTTTTAGATTCCATCTTCTACTGCTTGAGTAAATATGAAAACACTGAGAAGGATAAAGCACAAGACTCTTAGATACACTAATACTGTAGGAAAATAATGTGTGTGTGTGAAGTATTTTTTAAGGGGCACAATCTTGTGGCTTTTATCCTTTCCCTTGTTGTATAATGGGGTTTGTGGTTACTTATTCAGCCACCACTACAGTTTTTGATTTGGGAATGTAATCACCTACTAATGCAATTTATTGCCTCATATACTTCTCTGCCAAGAACATTATCCCTTAAATAGAGGCTTTGTAATAATAACCTCTAATTTCCACAACTTCATTGTTAATTTCCACAACTTCTACCTTACAGGTATTAAAACTCTAAGCTCTCAATGAGTCCCTAGATTGTTTCAGTTTAATGATAGTAAATCCTGTATTTTCTTCCTGGAGGTTTTAGTCCTGTAAAGGTCAGAAGTCCTTGTGTCTCTGTTCAGTGCCTTTTGAGGTGCTCTGCTTGGGATGCTGGAGTCCGCAACGGAGCCATGCTGATGATCGCACTACATACGCATTAGTGTCCTGGGGCCAAATCCCTTCCACAGTACACAGTCACTGGGACCTCTGTGAGGACAAGGAGTCCTTAGGCCTCCTATAGCAGAACAGCAGTGAGGCAACTCAGCAAGTCTTTGTAGAGGTCGGAGGGCTGAAGCAACCTGAGCAGTCCTGTACCTGTATGTGTTGGGGAGGCTGATCCTGTGCAGTGGCAGATCCTCTGCCTTTTCCTAGTTCATCTCCTCAGTTTATATCTTAACCAGTTTGGGGGGATAAAGTAGATAGGGAGCCTTTGTGAAGCTGGTCTCTGTGTCCCAAACGAACTGCAACACCTCTTTTGTCTCTATGGCCTTTTTACCCTAGAATCCATGTTTTTAGTATCCCTTTTCATGCCAGAGCCAGAAAGGGTGCCAGTCTATTATAGTCACCAGCTGCAGAGCCTGCCTTCTTTGCCCGAGTCTCTCATAGGAGGTTGTTCCTTGCCTCTCTAAATATTGCTGAGATGGTGTCTGTCTTGTTTGTTTGGAGGAACCCTCGGAGGTTCTCTCGCAGGGTGAGGTGGGTGAAATGCCTGTAGGATCCCCCAAACTTCCAGTGACTTTCTGCAATATTTTGACGTTTCGGTTGTTGCAACAGAAATGTTTTGCTCATCATCACAGCATGCTGCTTGCGCTAAAACAGGTTGGAATGCAGTCACTGCCTCTATAGCAGAAAGCCGGGAGAAGTAGAAAGGCAGGGAGTTAATGGGATGCAAGCTTCTCTCTTTGTGTCTCTGCCTCACAGAGTCCCAGGGAAAAATGATCTGCTGAAGGCCTATTCTTGTGAAGATTAGAAAACGGAGAGTCATCTTTTCCAGCCAATTGCTGGTTCTATTACTTCCAGAGAAGGAAGAAGAGGTAACTGATCTCCTGAAGAAACTCTGGCATGGATTATTGCATTCTGCCTACCTAATGAAACCAGAAAACCTGGTAAATAGTGGGAGAAAATTTGCCAGTCTGGTTCCAACCTCCCCCCCTGGACATGAACTAACTCCCATTACTAACATTTTTAATCCTTTCTGGTTTCAGGGATCTGTTTTGGTAGCAGTTTGGTAGTCCTGGGGGACTTCTTGTGAGTTCTAGCCAGGCTCCAGGTCCCTTCTCCTGCGTTCTTTACTCTGCTTTATACACGTATAACCCCCACAAACGAGACATTAACTCCTTGCTTGCTGAAAGGAAAATTGGCCTGCTGGCTATTGTCACACCTCGCAACACTTTGTGTAGGCAAACGGGCAGAGACAGCTGGCACTGGCAGAGAATGAGACTAAGGTTCTTTCTTTTTGCTGCTTAGTTCTCTTATTTAGTTTTACAGATGCCATTTGGCAGCTGCGTCCTGTCCTAAGCTGGCCTCGTTTCAGTGGGTGGGCTTCTGACCTCTCTGTAGTGTGTGCAGCCTGTAAACCATTTGGAGATCCTTCTCTGTGAAAGGCTCTTTATGATACAAGCCAGGGGTTTCCAAGCTGTGGCATGCATATAACTAGCCACTTCAAAGTCAGTTGTGCAGAGCAGCGGCTGCCATTACCAAATCTGTTACTTGCCACCAAGACTGCTGATGGTCATGCTATGCAGCAGCCCCCATACCTCCCCACCAAAAATCCCTAAAAGGAACAAAACCCCCATGTCTGAATCTTTTTGTAAGCCATTGATTTTTTGCCTAGGTTGCAGTTCAGTCAAATATAGTATGAAATGAAAAACACACAGCGTAATCATTTGTTCCTTCAGCGCATCTCTCCAGGATCTGTGTTCTTTGCAATTGCTCAAAAATTTGATTTTGTCCCAGTTTTATATATTGTTGTAACGGTCCAAGTTCTGTCCTCCTTTTTAGTAGCACAATCTACTGATTCAGGGCAACTGTAGGGATGGAGATGAGGTTAGTTTGGCTTATTTTTCTCCAGTGAGATTATAATTTGTTTCTCTAAGTCATGAGTCATTAATCTTCCTAAAAATTATTCCTTCTACTGTGCAAAAGGAAAAATAAAATGGAGCCGAAATATGCTGGATCATAGCAAAATTCATTGGAAATAATTTTCTTTTAAATAAGTTGCATATGTGTTTCCCTGTTTAGTATTCACCATATACTGCAGAGACGCTTTCAGAAATGAACTCATTTTAAAAAGAGATAGATTTACACATGCTACAATGAAAGCAGTCACTAGCAGTATTGTATACCGTATCAAATCAGTGACTGTTGTTACGTATTTGAAGTTAATTTGACACTGAAGTAAACAAATCAAAGTGTGTTTATAGAATAATTAGACCATATTCTCAGTATTGTGGCTATGAAATTTTGTCACTGTTATTGAAGTACTCTGTGGTTTTATTTGGTTTGTTTACAGACTTCCCTAGCAACACAAAGAAAACTGTCAGAATTACATAAGTATAATTGTAATGGTAAAACCTATCTTTGCATAATAGCCATAGCCCAACTATATAAATCATAACCAGTGGTGTTGCTTGGTTTCATATTTACAATTCTGAAAACATAAGCAGATATATTTGTGAGTTTAAAAGAGTTTGAAAAAAAAATTGCAAAGATTTATTTTCTCCAGCTCAAAACAAAAAAAACAGCAATAGACTCAACTTTTTGTCAATATTCTGTTTTTTACAATGTAGAAAGAAACATGATACTGGAACATGGTACTTATTTATATAAAATATAAATAACCATTAACACACAATCATATTATTACTGCATACATTTTCTCATCTAGTATTTTCCAGTCATAGCGTAGTGTGTCTTTGCATCCTTCCAGAACAAGTGCTTTAAAAACAGATCAAACTGATAGCAATGTTAAGTTTCTTTTACATCCATTCTCTTCCTAAAAATGTACACATAAGTGTGCTTAAAGAAATTATAAAGAGCCTAGACTATTCCAAAGCTGAGACTATACCTTTTTTATGTTGCCAAGTTAGGTGAAGACACCATCCATTCTTTTCATTCTTCTCTTTTATGTTCATAATATCATGTGTCGCTTTTGCTGCCTCTCTTCAATGCCAGGCAGCTGGTTTTGGTTAATGTGGGCCTAATCCTGCAAAATGTATGGTTTAGTTCAATACAACTTGGGAGTGCTTGGCTCTTTTCAGAAGCAGTTCCCAGAATTTTAAAGCTTTCTTCTTCCTCTTCTCACACATGCACAATAAAGTAACAATGTGTGCAGGTCTGGATCTGAAAGTGGATGTTCCTTACCAGTAGGAGTGAAAAGCTGTTAAGAGAAACAGGAGTAACAAAAAGAGGCAGAAGGGCTAAAGAATTAGAGGTGAAGTCCTGACCTTTTCAAAACTGATGAGAATTTTGCCACCGGCTTCAGTGGATTCACCCGCTCTCCACGGAGTCTGCTCTGCAAACGGCTGCCTACCTTTACTGTATCCTTTGATCTCTCCAGGACATGCTTCCCTTTATTTTAGTGAATAGCCCACAAGGTAAATATTTACTGATGGGAGTAGTTCATCTAAAATGACATCATTCTCCAGTAAGTCACTCTAGAATCACAGATTTGAGTGAAAAAAGTTTCTTGAGTTGTTTCGTGTGTGTGAATGGGGAAGGTTTAGTCAGAATACAAATCTGCTGCCTGTGAGTTTTACCTCTCTCTGTGCCTGCCTCGTGCAGATCTGAGATCCCTTCATCCTGAGAGTCTGTTCTTTTCAACACTGGAATTTCTTTCCTGCCAAATGATGTGCCCAGCTGTTTGCTGTGCCGTTGTTCAGGTTGCAAGGTTTCATATGTGGACAGTCCACAGCCCAAACCTGTGTCAGCCTGAGACTGGACTTTCTGCAAATGGCCAAAATCTTCTCCATTCCTACATCTAGTTTCCTTCTCAAGATGGATCTGAACTCCAGGAGGTGTCCTAGCACATGGTTGTGGAGACATTGACACTTGAAACATTACAGGTCTGATTCTCATTTGCCCCAACGCCCTTTCCCAGTTGTTATCAGATGAAAATCTGGGCTTACAGCTGGCTAGTATTCTTTTAGAGTTTCTCTCTAGTAACATAGCATCTGAAGCCTGGGTTTGCTTCCCAGGAGTTCCTTGTTTTGGAAAGCACACATTATGCAGTCTTCTCATAGTGGTGGCAAGTTTCTAGGGTTATAGAGTGATAGATGAAGACAGTAATTAACAAGTGACTTAACTGTCTCTTAACCCTTTCCCTTTTTGGAGAAGAGATGCTATAGAAACAGAACTGGAATCTCCCGCATTGTTTACTTTGTTTATCAAGATGATATAAAAAAATCAATATGTAATTTTTCTATTACATTTTAGCACTGCATCTTCCTAGCCCTTCAGAATCATATCCTATTGATTCTACCTTTAATGACTTTGAAATTTTCAGTGATTTGTTTGTGGAGAATACTGTGCCTGGTATAGATTTCCCTGTGTTAGTTTAAACGCTGATAGTATACTTGGTGAATTAATGAAATAAAAATAGCTTTGTCAATAAGCAAAAGTGAAGCCACTTCCAACGTTTGTTCTGTAACCACTGCTTTCTGCAACTGCAGCCTACACAAAATTAGTTGGTGGGATTAAAGAATATATTCCTCTTTTATCCCATGTTTGAGTACTTGATCACAGAGGCATAGTTTAATCCAAACGTCAATAGCACCTCATCAATTCAGTCAGATGCAGCTGTCAAAGTGGACTTTTGGTTTGTTTAGAGCTTTGAGATTTATCCTTTTTTAAGGTCATAGAATATTTTCTTTGATTTTTGATGCTGAAATCTTTCTTAATCTTCTAAACTTGAGAAACATCTGTTAAGATTTAATGGGGTGACTTTTGTCTTAAAATTGGAGTTCGTCTTGCAAATCTTTGGTTTTGAAAAATGGGAGAAAAGTACAAGCATATATTCCTTAACAGTTATAAGCCCTGCTTGGTCAGCAAGCGATTAAACTAGTTAAAATGGAGCAGCAGGCAGTGCAGTTGTATTTAAGCAGTGTTTCTGCGGACTGTGATTTCAATTTTGTTTTGTTTCACACTGGCATTAGCCATTTCCCCTTACCGTATCACTTAGCTGAGGATCTGAGTGGCAGGTTTATGAGAGCTTTCAAATAATGAGACAGAAGTGATGTAACTGAAAGTGTTGCAGAAATAGAAAAAAATTTAACCTGCATTCTTAAGCTTCTAGGGTTTGGAGCACTTTGGGAGAATGTAGTAGTTAATATGTTTGGAGGTAAATGGCATCTAAAAATATATGCCCCTAAAAACATACAGACAGCTGTCACGTCTACTGCCTGAATATATTAGTCATTATCCTCATTAACAGATGCAAAATCATCCCTGTTTTCATAATGTAAGCATTTCATATCAGGCAATTTGTAGTAATTTTTAATGGGGCCTATTCCAGCTACAGGGTTGGATTCCTCCGCTCCCATGTGAATTGGTGTTTTGAAGCAGGATTCGACTGAGAATTGCAGGATCAGGCCCTGACACATTCCCTGTGCCCTGTTTCACTTTCTTAGCTACTAGGACTTGAGATCACCTTTGCTAGGAATCTAGCACGTGGATTTTTCCTTCTAAGAGTAACATTGCCTCATCAGCTTTTTCTGTAGCTGGTAGTCGTGCATGTTGATGAGAGGTCTTGCCTTCTGTCTTCTTCACTTTCATTTCAGTGGCAGTATTACCTGGATGAAAAGCACAGGATGTGGCTTTCTGGATATAAACTTCCTTCTATTTTTTCAGCTTATACAGAAGAACGTGTTCTGTAGTTGCAGAGACAGCATTGGCACAACCTGTAAACCTCTGCAAAGTACTGCAGAGCTGCCATTCATAAGTACCAAGAGCTAAGTACAGTGTGAAAAGCACGAGGGCCTGCCAAGTTCCTTGCCACTTCCTCCTACTTCTGACAAGGTTTTCAATTAGCAGCTTGTAGAGGCCCAGCCTGTGGTCCTATTTTCATGCAGTATGCATAACTTAATTCCCCAGAAGCGGCTGGAACAGCAGAGGAAAGGAAAATACCCTTAGGTTTGTAAGGTTATATATTGGAAGAAAATAAGCAGTTTACTAACAGTGCGATTTTGGGAGGAGGGGAGAAGAAGCCAGGGTGGCACAGGGAAAAGGAAATAACTGCTAGGTTGGGGCTTGAAAGCAGATAAAACCTCACAGAATCTTGTTCTGTAAAATAGCTAAGAGCTCAACAGTTTTTTCTCCTCATGGTCCTTATGTATAGCTCCGATTAACACTAAGCACCAGCATCTTGAAGAAGATAGATGCGCTTTCCTAATGAAGCCCCGTGTCTACCTAAATACCCCACGCAGGAGATACACAAAATCAATGCTGTTTTATTACATTTGTCAATGTTTCCCTGTGTCTCCCTTTAATGAGGTTGCTATAAACAGAAGAGTCTTAACCTATTGGGCCAAATCATTAGTTGGCATAAGCCCTTTCAGTATAGTCCTGTCCCTGGGTGGTGCCCAGTGTCTCCTGGCAGACGAAGTCAGGTGAAAGAAATTGCAGAATATAAGTAGCAACCACACCGCTCAAGAAAATTGTGCAAAAAAGCAGGGCTGCTGTTTGCTCCCTTGGATTCTGGTTTTAGTGACCCAGGTTGTATCTGTGCGTGGTGTATAATGTGGCAACACATCAGCAGTCTGATGAAGGCACTGGTAATGTTAGGGAGGTCCCCAATGAACAGCGGAAGTCTTATGTCCAGGCTGGGTTGAAAAAAGCCCTCCTGAGACCCTGCAGTCGTAGGAGTGTCTCAAAACAGATGTCCATCTGTGAGCACTAGTGAAAACTGAGTGAGGGAGCATGGTCATGGCATGCTGTCTTTGGGGAGCTGCTACTCAGTATGACTAGAGGGGAGTTGTTCCCTCAAAGCCTACGGTGGAACGATAACCATCTCCTCTGTTACACCAGAATGATCGCAGTCCTTTACTAGCCAGCATACACAGAGGTACAAAGGCTTGTGGAAGATGCATTTACCTTTCCCTCCCTGTCTCCTTTGCTCTGCTAAGAGCTCCAGTGGGAACAAATAAGCTGATTTATGGCAAATGTATACACAGCTGCAGTGGAAGCCTTGAAGCAAAACTGGAATAAAACAGCCACAGCACTGAAAGTGTCAAGAAAGATACGAGCTGTGAGGACAAGAAGTTACATCTGTGACGTGTAGGTGCGGCTTCTGCTGTGAAAAATGGCCTAATCCTGAGTGATGGAGCCACCAAAGCTAAGCCTTCACTCAGGGGACTGACAGGAGACCCACTAGACAGCTTCACTAATGCTGAACCCTCTCTGTCGCTGCATATATTCTGTTAAACAAATGCAGTCTGAAGTGGAAGGGGCAGGATTCCCACTGACTGACTTTTAAGGAGCCAACTGTGGCCAGTTTCCTTACACCGCGTATAAACAGTGGCGAGGGAGACCAGGTCCTCCCCAGGGCAATTCAGAGCATCTCCCACCTGGATCTGGCCTCTGGAGGACACTGCTTCACATAGATAGCAATGTGCTGAGCATGTTTTCTGAGGTGTGAACACAGGGCTCAGCACACTGGACTCTCCTGCGTGCCAGGGAAATGGATGGAGGGAGAGTTTTGGAGAGGTGCTGCTACAGGGAACAGTACGGCTTGGCGATAAGTTTGTCAGTGCTTTGCATGTAGTCCTCCAGTGAAAGGACGAGATGTTGTGAATTTCTTACATAAAAGGAAAAGTATCACATTTTCCCCAAATTCTTCAGGAAATTACTCTCATATACAACCCCAGAATTTGGCTGCATTACAGAGACAGAGTGTCATTTGCATGCCATTACCAGGCTGTAAAAGTCTCATGGTGACTGCCTACTATACATTTGCAATCTTTTGGGATCCTATGGGGGTCACCCCTGAGGTCAGGTTTGTTTAGTCTGTTCCATAACGGTGTAAAGTGGACTTGAATGTGTACTCTGCTCAAATAATACACAATCTGATTGATACTTAAACATCAGTAAGTGTTGTATATATGTTGCAGTTTCTAATGTTCCAGGCAGAAGAGAACCATGTATTTGCTAACAAATTGTTCCTACAAACAACCTGATGTGGCTTTGAAAAGTGAGTCAAAATAGGGAATGAAATGCACCCTCAAAACAGTGATAAGAAAATCTTCATCGTTTCTTTCCTTAAAATTTTTTTTTTTTTTTGGAAATCCCTTCTGAGCCCTCCCTGTATTTTGAATTCTTCCTCCTGTTTACTTTTAATTCACTCACCATCCAGTCACTGATTGCCTTGCAGTTCAAAAGCCACATTCCTTACGTAGCATTGTTCAAAGATGGCTTAATTAAAAATAGATCACGTCTTCTGTGTTGTGTTTAATAAGCGTTGTGCTGATTGGCCTCATAGAGGACTGGGTGATATTTCAGCCCTTTGCAGGTCTTTCAAAAGGCATAATAAAAAAAGAAGGAGGGGAAAAAAGAATGTGAAGTCTTTTTCATCCCTAATATACCATGATTTAGAAGGCAAGAAATGTTACCCAACATAGGCTTGAGAGAATAAAGAGACAGTAGAGAAAAAGACTTTGTTTTATCTCTTTGTTTTTAAAATAATGTAAAATATACTCTGTTGTGAGGACTGGCTTTAGATTATTTTTTTCTAGTACTCCTCTTTCAACAAAACTTTCATGAGGACAATATAAATAAAAGGTGACATAAAGTTATATGTATAGCTCAGCACAAAGCTGGTTAAGGCAAAAGCTTCTTATTGCCATTTTTATGGCTTCACCAATCAGTTATTAAGTTTTCTCCTTTTTTAACTCTGTGTCATGCACACAGGCTCAGATGAGTCTTCCTTCTTTCATCCTTTGCTTATCTCTGGATCAATAATGTGTCTTTGATGCAATTATTCATTTGATTCCTTCCTACATTAAAATGTTTAACTGTTTTGCTTTATTTAGTGAAGAAATTGTTACCAGAAAACAGATAAGAGCATGACTCCCCAGAATTAAACCATGGTTCTGGCTTAAACCTGGCTAGTGTGGAGGTGGGAATACAAGGGAAAAGAAAAGAAAATGCAGAATATTTTTCTTTCCATTCCAGTAGCTCACAAGGACTCCAACTTTCCTGCTTCACTTCACTGTGATATAGAAGGAACTGCTAGCTCATAACCCCCTGGGGATGGGATTTGTCAGCTCAGAGGCAGGGTCAGTATCCACCAACACCCTGGCAGCTTTTTTTAAATGACTAGGGGCAGTAGCAGTGCAAAATTAGTTGTGCCTCAGCGTAGCATAGCTGCCTGCTGGACTTTTGGAGATACAGTTCACAGGTGCTCGCAGTGATGCTTCCTCCACTATGAACAGAAGCAAGAGCACTGCCTGATAGGAGCCAGCTGAGTGTGTTCCTCTGCCGTGCAGAAGGGAACCCTATGCTCAGCTGTTACCTGTTGCTGCTCCTGGCTGGCCAGGGGCCTCCCTGCAGGGGATAAAAGCCCTCAGGAGCAACAACTCTCTTCTTGATGGAAGATTTCAGGTACTGCCTTGCTGTGGAGATTTGTGCCTCTGACACAGGCTTGCTTTGCTTTTGATGGACAAGGTGAAGTCTTACTGAGCTTGATGCTCTGTGGTATGCACGTTCTTAATAGTGAAGCTGCTTTGTTTAAAGCTAGTTCAGATGCTTCTGGGCTGGGTGTTATCCTGCAATGTAGATGCATTCCTAGGGAGAGGCTCTAATGGATTAGAAGGTGAGCAGAATTATGGTCTAGGGCTGGTTTGAAAAAAAATCTAAGATAATGTGATATATATATTCTCCCCCCACCCCACACAATATTTTGTTACCCAAGCACGCATAGCCCCCTTTCATCAACTTTAGCTAGCTTTAGTTCTAGTTAGTACAGCCTCCATTTGGGACTCTCTATGTCTGCTTTTGCCTTTCTGGCCATCTGTATCCATTTCTAGACACAGCTTTTTGTAGCCCTTGTTCCTCCTAGAGGATTTGGTTCAGCAGGGGAGGGCTCGATTTGGCTCTAAGCTGGTAAATTCTGACTTTTCAGTAACTTTCAAAATATTCCTGCAGAGAGAGAAGACTGAGGGAGTCCCCTTGCCAAAATGTAATCATGCAGAAAATGCAAAATTGAAATCTACCTATGGATTATTTTATAGTGTGGTCACATGAGAGCAGAGGGCAGAGAAGTCAGAAGCTGAACAATTGTTGCAACAAACTCTAGATGGTTGCAATTTGATTCACATAAGGGAATTGTGTTAGCTTTCTGGCTGTGGTCGTGATGTTCTGCTTGGAAATGTATGATGTCATTGTACCAAGCAAATCACAGCAAAAGGCTGCCTTGTATTTATGTTGGCTAAAGGTTTAACCAAGTGTACATGGCAGGCTTTATTTATTGCTACTCTAACTTTGTTTAGTCACTAAAGGGGTTTATTTATGTTGGTAAATTCAAATAGTGGCTAACAGTGACCACATAGCTCAAGAGATGGCAAGATTCATTATCACTAAATCACTTTGTTGCCAAGTTCCCTTAATTAAAGGGGGGAAAAAAATTGAATCCCTGGACATTCAGTAGAGAATAGGGCGGTAAAAGAGACTGATTAGTTGACATATCAGTTGCTTTCCTTAGAAAACTAGATTTCTGTATCCTGCTATGGCAAAGCAAGAATGAAAATAGAACTTAAGCCTCATCTAAACCATTGAATTAATTGAAGGCATATTAAAAAGTTTTATAGATTCTCTATAAAGTAAAATAAATAGCTAGAAAGTTACATTCTTTATGCAAACATTTTTCATTACAGTACGTGTCGGTCCCTTAGTGAGAACTCATTAACTTTTTAAAAATTACCTTTAATGGGCTACTCATTATCATCACCATCAAATGCTTCACTTGTCCGACATTCTAGTGTTTAGTGCAGATTAAAGCCAAAATTACCCTCTAGATACAGGACATATTCAACTACACAGGAAAAAAAAATCATTCAGTAAAGTCATGGCTTAAACAGTGAATATTAGGAATGTTGAAAGCAGCCTTTTTAGAAGCTCAGAAATGTGTCTCAGTGTGGTAGCTGTGATTTTGAGCAATTATAAAAAAAAAAAAAAAAAAAAAAGTTCCTCATTTTGAACTTCCTCTTTGAAAAGATATTTGCTTAGACATAATTGTGAAACAGGCACTCCAAAACCTGGTCTCCAGGGCTTGGGTGTATCCTTGTTTGACTGTTTAGTTAAGAGACTTGGACAAGTCATTTCTTCCTTTGCCTCAAGTAAAACTTGTGGATAATGAGAGAGAGCCGCTTTGTCAAGGACTAGAAACCTTCGCATGAAAGCTGTTTTAGGAGATACCTATTTCATTGTTACTCATCCTGCAGGAACTCTGGATCTAAAAATGGTTGTAAGCAGGAGCAGGAACAGCCACAGATTTGAATTCTCAGCTTGTTTAAGTTGGCTAAAGGGCCTTAATTTCAGTGGAAGTGTACTCATTCTCACCAGCAGGGAAACTGGCATCCACCTTTTTTTTTTTTTTTTTTTTTTTTTAAATGGGTGGTGGTTGGATACAGTGGAAACTCAAAAGCATCAATCAAGAATTATAGACATCCTGTCATGTTTTCATTTGTTGGGGGTTGCAGTGATCAAATGTGCTGCAGTGATGAACAAGTTGCTTCAGTAAGGCAACCCCAAAAGTATTTCTACAATAGCAACTTTACTTTCTCCTCTGAGGAATAAAACAATAAATATATAGGGCAGAGTCTTTAGCTGGATGAACTCTACTAGGTCTGAGGGAGCTGTGCAGATTCATGTCAGCAGAGGGTCTGGGCCTCAATTCCTCTTTTCTAGTCTAGTGTTTATCTGTAAACAAACCAGCAGTTTTCAGGTGTCACCAGTGTTCAAAAGTGCCTTTGGGCTAGCATACCAAGGAGGCGGAGAAAATGACACCATTCCTTATGCAGATGAAACGAGGTTCTTTGGCTTAGGGATGCTATGGTGCCGTGCTATGTTCCTCACAGTTGCGAGGAGACTTCCTGAGAGCTTCCTCTGCAGGCAAGGACATCTCAGCCCTAGCAGGGAAAAATCCTTGAGCTGTTAAAATAAAACCTTTTATCTCAGTACCTTTTCATCCAGTTCCTTCAAGAACCTCAGTTTATTTTTCAAGGGTATTGAACTGCAATATATAGAACTATAATGTGCACAGCCAACCTTTTGAGTTTGACTGGGATGAGTTCTCCCTGGAAGTGGGATTTGCTTAGAGTCCTATATCATTACTGTTTTGGGCTAAAATAAAGGTGTTCTAGAATAATTGTCTTGTGTTCACTCACAATTCCTTTTTTTTACCCCTTCAGCTGAGAAGATTCTCCAGGTATTTCTCTCTTGGCACTGTGCATCTTGTACAGGAAATATCTGAGGAGGAGTGAGAAGCTGTAGACATCCCAACAGAAAATAAAAGAAGTTTCAGGACCCCTCAAATGATAGAGCTGGGCTGTTCCCCGAATATTCCTTGGGACTGCTGCTGGTAAGGTTCATAAGCTGAAAGTATTTAAGACTTGCCCCGTGTATATGATGTGTATGTCCCTCTTTTGCTCATATACTTAAGCCTGTAAGTTGTAGTATTGCATATACGTAGGTTCCCTCCATCCAGGTTCAGGCTGTCTCTAAAACAAGTCAAATGAATGTTATTCCATCAGTGCACTGACTTGGTGCCTTCATCTTTGGGGAGACCTGGCTTGCAGGAAAGCCGAAAGAGGACCTACTCTAGGTATACCTCTGTTGTGGCAACCAAAATGGAGATGAATGCATCTCTTTGAATTAAAAAAAAAAAAAAAAAAAAATCCTTGTTTTCTCATGATGTGGAAAGTGCATTGTACTCCTGCTGAGGCCAGGCTATCAAGAGGCTGAGCTAGGACAGGTGCAGGGGTAGTCCAATACAAGCCTAATTCCTCTCAAGTCAGTTTAAAGGTAAACAAAGCTTTGCATCTCTGTGAAGGTGGATGGGATGTTTTGGCTTGCTGTCCTTTAAAATGCCATTCTCTAGAAGTTGCCCTTCAGGCTGGGTCTGGATACTGGCCTTTCTTTAGGATCTGAACTGCCTAGTTCAACTGTCCAGCTGCTTTTACAGCAAATCTTCCAGTTGGCTGTGGGTAGCTAACAAACTGTCAAGTCTGGGCAAGTAATATTAGGATAGGAATGAGGAAGGGGAGATGAACCTCCCTTCACATAGTGCTTCTGTATGGCCCACAGCAAGGGCTCTCTCCCTTTGTCTTCTCCCTGTCACAGCTCTGTTCTGTGCTCTTGCTGCCTCTTCTGTTTCAGAAGGAGTCCTGGCCCTAAAAAAAACTTGTGGGAAGGGAGAGGTCTAGCCATCAGGCATAGCTGATGCAGAGATGTACTCAACTCTTACTTCAAAAAGGCAAAAAGGGGAAGAAAAAAGTGGGACCAGGCACTGGACTGTAGCTTGTGGAAAGTATCACAGGCAATGTCTGAAGGCATTCAGATGCACAGTCATTACCATAGGAGGAAGTGTGGAGAGCATCTTGAAATGCTTGGCATGTTGTAGGTCACCATTTGAAAGCTGTTGTAGGACAGTATAAATCTAATCAGCATTTACTTTGCAGACAGTTGTGTGCTTGGTCTGTAAATTGCTTTGTATTGTTCAATATGTTAGAGAGACGATTTATTCTAATTACTGGGTTCATTAGCTGGGGTGTGCTGAATATGTGCAACCTTCCATGAGTGCTCTGCTGTTTTTTACTCTATATTTTCAGCAGTTCCTGTTGCTTTATTGGAGTAGACTCTAGGCATGTCTACACTGCACAATGCAGCATCGTGTTTGAGACATTTGTACTGTCTTTGAGTGAGCTGCTCTCAAGGTAACCACAATGCCCTTCATTTAACTGGGGTTTCAGGAACATAGTAGCCATGTTAGCACACTGCTCCTGAGGCAGTGCAGGCTAATTAAATGCCCTTATTTGGTCTTCTGGGTACATGTGTTTAGCTGCAGTCAGGAGCATGAGGTGATGCTGTATGATAGAGATGAGATGAGTAACATCCTTCTAGCAAGTTTGCCTTGCTAGAAATCACTTCTGCATGTGTGGTGTTCATCTCGGCCATTGCTGGGTTTAGCTTTTTGGGTTTCATCAGTTTTCAACTGTTCTTTTACATTTCCCATCAGGAGAGATGTCTGTTGTGGAGGAGGGAGCTTTACAGAGGGTTCTGTCTCTTGGTAGGACCTCTATACCTGTGCGTGGTTCGTTCAGTCATCTGAGTGGAGTTTCTCGCAGTAGCAATCCTACGCCCTTTCCTCAGATTGGGGGTGTGTTCTAATTCCTTTCATTTTAATAGGAGACTTTAACACTGTATTCCTGAGCTCCCTATTACCTTGATGCCTTCCTTGCCCTGTCCACATCCAACAGGGTAGGCTATTTTTGTTGCTGGTCTTTGCATGCCATTCCCAAGCACCCTCCTTGCCCTCATCTGGCCACCTCACAGGCAAGAATATCTCAATAACACAGTGTTATGAAGTCTGGCCCCCTATAGTTCATAGTATGTGTGAATACCTAGCAAAGTGTTTACTGTTATTCTGCTGTCACTGAGCAGGAAACATACCACAGTGTATCACAGAGCTATATTTTGTCTAATAAGGCTTTCACTCTGATGGTAAGTTTTATCCGAATATCTTTTCGAACATCTGTTACCAAAAGGACAACATGATGAACAAAATCTTAGCTGATGGGCAAAACATGTTAGAAACTGTATCTGAAATGAAGACAGTTAATGTACACTTGCAATTGCAGCCAGCGGTTTGAATTTCTTCCTCTACCGGCCCATTCCCATTGGTACTCTTCCGTTCTTTACCCCTTCCCAGTAATACACCATTCCTCAGGTTTCCCCATCTGTATTTCCTAAATCCATCCCTGGTCTTGCCTGGCAATTCTGGATCCTCAGAGACAAATGTGGGGATTGTGATGTGAAATTATCTTATGGGGTGGGGGGAGATTAAACTCTCCACTACCTGGGTGCTTTTGGGATAATTTGAGTCCCTCGAGGAGAAGAGAAGTAATAATGATCAGTTTAGTTGAGTTTAAACTCATATGAAACCAATAACTAGCAAAAGCAATCATCAGCTACTAACCCTAGCTGAAAATTCAAGTAACTGAAATAAGCAGGAATAACCCAGGAAAGAATCCATGCACTGGATTGTTGTTTTAGAATGTTTAGGGAAATGGTCCCTATTAAAGACTTGCTCCTTAATGTGCTAAGTAGAGTTGGATAGGAAATGTAAAATGATTTCCTGTTTCAGACTAAGGCAAATCTCTCATGAAAACTGAGACCTGGGGAAGAGAAAGGGAGAAGCAGCCAAATTAGCAAACAGGTTTAGGACCTCAAAGACCAAATAGCCTTTATTAACAGCACTTATCTTGAAAGAGAACAACTAAGGGTTCCTGCTCTGAACATGCCCTCTGCCTTGAAATAAAAGTTCAACTTGGAGAGTAAAAAATATTCTGGCTAAGACTTCATTGAGAGTGGCACACATTGGTGAAAAATTTTGGTGTTGGTAAGCAAACACTTCCTGATTAAAAAAGCAAAGCAACCCCCCAACTCATCTGCTGCAGACAATTCATGACCTGCTGCAGTGCTGTGCACTGCCAAGTCCCTATGGCATCAGCAGCCGTGGATGCCTTAAGACATCAAGCTCTGAAACTGAACAATGAGATATAAGTGTGCTTAGCAATTGGTAGTACCATTAAATCAGATGCTGGTGGCTCAGGTGTTACAGTTCTGGGCTTCAGGGTGTTTTACAGCCTGATAGGAAACTCTCATGACCAAATAAAATACAGAGCAATTAAAATATGAGAGAAGCAAACCCTCTTGCTTATTGTATGATAGCATGGAGTTTCACAGGGAATACAAATAGACCTTGGAGGCTTAGGCCTTTCTGGGACTTTTCCTCTGTGTTTGTTCATTTTTCACTGGTCACAAAACCGAAAATGAATTATGTGAGGTGGCTGAAGTGCTGGGGATTGGTCCATTGATTTGTTCTTCTCTTATGAGGTTTTTGGAAGGACAAATTACATTTCCATTTATTTTTTTCAGATTTATACAGTGATCAGAAATTATTTTTTCTGATCCAAATGGAAACACTTTTGGTGTCTTTGCGTGCAACCAAAATTTTTTTTCTGTTTTTTGTTTTTGTTTCATGCTATGTCTGCCTGAGCAGCTGTAGTGCCTGGATGCTAGAAATCGGGCTCTTTCATGGGCTAGGCTTCATGATGATTCAATGTCTCACATGAGGCTTCCCCTCTGAATTGCTGCAGTGCCTCATGGGAACAATGAATGTGTCTTATGGTAAATATAATTGTAGGGAAGGCAGTCCCTCATAACTGAGTGATTGCTAAAATCTTGACCGAAACAGGAATGGGACTTGCCACTCCTTCTTCCAGCTTGTACTCAGAGCTACTTTGTGGTACCAGCATGGTAGGCACCCTAAAAGACCTTGGTGCAAAAACAGCCCTTCTCCTAGGGCATCTTTGCTCATGTAGGCACACCAGAACTAGTGTCAAACTGGCTCACCTGGGTGCTGGCAGAGGAGAGCCACAGAAGCCTACTAGCCTAAGTTTTCCAATAGGAGTTTTGCAGGCCACGTAGTTCTTCCCAGACGCAGCTTGGGCTCCTGGGTTGAGCTGCTTTTAAAGTTGGTTCAGGTAGATCTACCCAGACTGCAGTGCAAAAATATGCCAGGAACAACTGAAGCTACCTTGTTTGCAATGAGAGGTTTGGCTGACAGAGGTCTGGTGAAACCTCCTGACTTCTTCCATCCTTCTTTTGTCCCCTTGCCATGTGCCACTGCCAGTTGTTGCAGCAGGTGTCGCACCTAGGGTGCCCCAAGGTTGGTCTCTGAGGGAAGCACTGGTGCAGAGAGAGCTCCTTGGGATTGCTGGAGCTGCTGAAGCCAGGCCTTGGGTTTAGCCCTACACCTTTCTGTGCCAGCTGCCACTAATCCTGTTATTCTCTATTATTCCAAACCTAAGTGCTAATGACATTAACAAGAGGAGCAAACAGAGCTCAGAATTATTCTCCAGCCTCGTTTCCTTTCAGCTGGGTACATATTTGGTAGTATACAGGCCAGCTGAATAATATTTGAAAAGCAGAAGAACATGTGATTTTTATCAAACTTGTACATTCTCGCTGCTGCATCTTTGCTGTACTTGGAAACGAAGACTGTAATTACCTAACAATTATCTTGTCAGCTTGCAGCAGAGCGTGAAATTCGAATTGAGGTAGGGAGTGAGACTGCATTTAAACGCTGGGCTCTGGTGAGGTGGCATTTGTTTATTTTCCATGTTAATTTTGGGGATGGGTAATGAGATAGACGTGTGTGGTTAAGCTAAATGGTCCAGGGTGCTCTCCTAGGCATCAAACTAGGCAAAGGAAGGGGATTCTGGGAGACCAGTAGGCCATGAAAAACCTCCACTTACCCAGGCACACTGCAGGAGTGCAGACAGATTTCCTGCTTCCCATTACTAGGTGTTTCCCTCATTTCTAGCACTGAAGTTGCCACTGCAAATGTTTTCAGGTGGTTTGACAGCCATGGAAGGCAGGGTGGGAGCATGGATTGGCCTGGTGTAGGAAGAGGAAGTCTCTTTTTTCTAGGGTCAATGAATGCAGCATACTTCTAAGTATATGCTCAGACAGTCCAGCCATCTTCTCTCAGTCGATCCTGGTTATATTTTAACATGCACAGTGGGCATCAGTATACTAAGAATGGTTCCCATTCTCCAGCCCTTCCTTTTCTGGTCTTTTACTGACCTGCATAAAAGCCTGCTGGAGATTCCCTTAAAACAGGATGATGGCAGTCAAGATAAATGATAACTGCCTGCCGTTGTGGACAGCCATGTTAAATTGATATGAACACATCTGGAGAGGAAACAGGACCCACAGGGTTTACAGCTCAGCAACATGAGGCATCATTCTTCTGCGATTCAGCATATGCTTTGGGGCAAGCCTTTGGCTGTTGCTGCATTCTCCTCCCATATCTCAGGGTATATTCAGTCCTTTCCTGATAGAGAGGACTCTGGGGGTGTGACAGTTTTAAGCTCACAGCGAAGCATTACTTTTACTACCAATATTGCCACAAATTCCAGCTGTTCTGCACTGGCAAGATGTAGTCACAGAGCAGAATTGTTCCTCACTGATTAGTTTACAGCTTTTTCCCTTCTGACTTGCATAGCTTGAGAGGTATCTTAGCAAGTGCACTACTCAACACAAAACATGAAAAGTGACTTCCAGCTGACAGATTCTGATAGGTCCTGATGTGGTATCAATACACTTGAAGAGTTTTTAAAACAACCACTGTTTCACTCAATTCAACTCTGTTAACACTTTGGCATTTTGAGGTATAAGCCTTCTGCCTTTAGTAGGTTATGTGGGATTTTAGAGATTAGAAAGCAACATATTTTGGGTTGCTAAGTGGTTAGCATTTCAAAGTCAGATGCAAATTAAGATTTATCTTGGCAGAAACATGCAGTAGAATGGGCCAGGCTCCCAAATACAATCAGACTGCTTGTTGCAGAGGAGTTACCATTCTGCTATGGACACTCGCATGGTGCTGCTGAATGTGTTGCATGGCTTGGATGGCATAGGAGTAGTCCAGGAGGTATTGAGATGCACTTGAGAAAGCAAACTTCCTTGTTTTTCCATGCAATGTGGTGAATATTGCACTGAACCAGCACTTTTTACACTGTCACTTAGGGCTACAACAAGATTCTTCAGCATTGTCCAATGTTCTTGAGGCCTGTATGCCTTAATCTTTTACATTGCTGTAAATACTGTGCACATTTGCAAAGCTTTCTGAAGAATTCCTAAGAGAGACAGTGAAAGCTGTAAGAGCAGTATTCACAGGCTGAAAAAAATCACTTAGTTATGTCCTGAGAACAGGAATGATATGTTGCCCCACATCAAGGATCTAGTAGTACAGCATTTGAAAGAGGAGCTCCATGTCTTGGCAGAGTAGATATAGGAAGGTCATGTAGTAGGCAGTTTGCTGTACCTGAAAGCAGTGCAAGTTCATCATCTGCAATGTATCCTACATTTTTATAGTCCAGCAAACCTCAGCTGCTGCATTTCTATGACTTCTCAAAATGTTCTTCAGGGACAAATTTTGGTGTGTGGTTGGTGTTGAGCTACCCATCATAATGTTCTCTCACTCTTTCTAATCTTTCCATACTGTCTTTTATGTTTTTCAAGAAGCAATAATGTTTCTTTATAGTTCTAGTAATGGAAGAGGCATTGGAAAGTCACTTAAAATCAGCAAGAGGAAGGGGAACAGAAGCAATTCTGCCAGGACAGGCTATTTCAAATAAAAAAAAAAAAAGACCAAAAAGAAAAACTCTTGGTGTCCTTTGCTGCTGTTCTTGGAATCACAGAATCACAAAGTGGCTGAGGTTGGATGGGACCTCTGGAGACCATCTAGTCCAAGCCCCTGCTCAGAGTAGGGTTACCTGGAGCAGGTTGCTCAGGGTTGCGTACAGTTAGACCTTGAATATATCCAAGGACGGAGAATCCACAGCTGCGCTGGGCAACCTGTTCCAGTGTTCAGTCACCCTCACAGGAAATTTTTTATGTTTAAATGGAAAATTCCATGTTTCAAATTGTGCCTATTGCCTCTTGCCCTGTCACTGAGCACCCCTAAGAGGATTAGGGCTCAGTCCACTTTACTCCTCCCTTAGAGCACACGTGGGTTGTGGCCTACGGGATGAACCACACTAGGGCAGAGACAACCCTGAGGGGCTGTGACCTGTGGGTGACCCACCCCAGATTAGAAATACCCCTGAGGGACTACAGCCCATGGAGGACCCACACTGGAGCAGTGACACTGAGAAACCAGGAGGAGTGGAAGAAACCCAGTAAGAAGCACAGCAAAGTGGCAGACCAACTGTTACGCACATGACTCCAAACTCCTGCGCTGCTCATTGCCTCACCAAAGGAGTTGGGATGAACTCAGTGTAACCCATGGTGAAAACAAGGGAAGCTGAGACAAGGAAGAGGGGAGGAAAGGTGTTTGCTCAAGTGTTTAATTGTTGTTGTTCTTTCTCAATACTCAAATTGAAGTTTGTGTTAATTGGCAATAATTTAAATTAAGTAGAAATTCCCCTGTGGAGGCTGTCTTGCCTGCAACAGTAATAGGTGGAGAATGCAGGCAATATTGGGCCTGGAATGGCCTGTGGTTGGAATAATTGGAGTGGCTTTGAGACTCGGGAAGGAGCCTTGATTCTGCAATTGGGCATTTTGGTGTTGTGGTGTGGTGCAAGTGGTGTCCTCATTATGTCTGGGGTGGGAGTAGGTGCAAACAATGTGTAAGAAACAGTCTGAGGAGACCTGAGCAAGCTCTGGAAGGCGACTGGGAAGAGATGGGATGGTACCTGCTTCCAGCCTCTGCCCCAGTGGCCTGGAGCCTGGCTGTCTCTATGTGCAGGATCAAAGAAAACCAACCCAGGAGCTGCAGAGGGGCTGTGGTGCTTGGGAAAGCTCAGGAGAGTAGTATGCTGTTGTGCCATGGGATGCGCTGGGGCTTACCAAGTGCTCTGAGCGGGGCTCCAGAGAGCGCGGAAGCACTTGACAGAGATAGGGAGTCGAACTGAAGGTCTCTGTCAGAGTAAGGGCTTGCTAAAAGTCGCTAAAAAGCTAACCTGGCCAAAGGGAAAGCTGTGAGCTGGCCTGCCCAAGCTGCTGGGGGTCAGCAAGTGAGCTTAAAGTGACTGCCCTGGAGGCAGACCTTGACACTTCTGGTGGGGAAACTGAAGACTTTGGCAGATGAACAACACAGTCCTTTCAGGCAGCACCAGTTGCAGTGACTAAACAGCCCTGCAGAGACAGGCACACTGCTCCCCAGAGTGTGAATGTGTGGCAGTCCTTTTCTTAGAGCCAAATTAAAGAAATGTGGGACACTTGAAACTACTGCCCCTGGGAGCCACTTATGCGGTGGCCATGGTGGTGCTGGGAACCTGGAGCAAGCAGGTTACAGCTTCTGGCCTGGGAGAGCACATGGCCCAAAAGCTCCAACAGCTAGGCACAGTTAATAATACTTTTCTGATATGAGCTGGTGGGTAGTCCTACTGATCAAGGAGTGACTTGTATACATCATCTTGGGGGGAGCATGCTGGAGGCAGGCATGAGATTAGCAGCAAGGGTAATGCTGAGGGTCCAGTAGTATGGTTGATCTAGGGAAGGGTGTCAAGAGCGGCTGAAAATTCTCCATACTCCCACCCTGGGAGCATGCAGGGATTTATGGATGTGTGTGCCTGAAGGAACATGGGAAGGAAAGGATATAGTAGTACAGAAAGGGATAAAGTAGTACAGAAAACCCTTCAGAGATGTAGAGTTGTAAGTTAAGGAATTGCAAACACAGGGGAAAGGTCAGAGCTCAGTTAATGCTGTTAAAAGATGTGGAGTAAGCTGCAGGACAGCTGAGCCATTTGCTGTATCATTTTACTCCCCAAATAGGGAAATGTCCATGTTGCATCAAGTGAACATTGTTCACCACCCATTTTGGGTCTGGATGAAGCTCTACGGTTATTGGACTCATGACCCTATTGGTGCCTTCAACAGTGGTGTTAATCTTTGTTCATACTATCTTCATTTGCTTGTATGCTAAAGTATAGTGAATATAAAACTGCTCTTGTGTTCTTGGTTTTGTTTTGCAGGGACCAGGCCTGAAATTTGTAATAAGTATTGAGATTGTTATGATGATAACCCCAATAATTTAGTCCGCAGGGGCAAAGAGTGGGATTTGTACTCAATATATATTCAAACCATTGTGACCTTTCTGGGTATGTGCTTTGCAGGAGCAAGGTGTGAAGTTTGTGGTAAGTATGCATTCAGATTGTTATAATATTAACCCCTCTAGTCTCGTCCGCAGAGGAAAAGGGTGAAGTTTGTGAAGAGTACATATATTCAGACTGTGGTAATGTTGACCCTGATAATCTAGTCCGCAGGGGCAAGAGATGGAGTTTGTAATAGATGAAAGTTCAGACTGTGGTGATGATAACCCCTGTACTCTTGTTCCCAGGGGCAGAGGGGATTTTCGTGAGTGCATGTACGCATTGTCACAATGTTATTTCATACAGTCTAGTTCACAGGGGCGAGGGGTAGAGTTTGTGATTGGTATATATTCCAACAGTGATGCTAACCCCTGTACTCTGGTTCCTGGGGGCAAGGAGTGAAATTTTGGTGAGAGTATGTATGCATGGTTACCCTTTTAATCCCTGCTGTTTGGTCTGCAGGGAGGAAGAGTGGAGTTTATAATTGATGTGTATTAAGATTGTGATGTTGAAAGTAGAGTTTACAATGGATTTATGTTGAAGCAGTTCTTAAATAAGTGTTTCACAGAGGTGAGGGGTGGAATGTGTTGGGCATAAATTGCAAGATTTACTGCATTCATGCATGGGCACCCAATTAGCCTGTGCGTGGGCGCCCAACCAGTTTACGCATGGGTGCCCCATTAATTCACACTTGAATGCCCAATTAATTCAGTATTCACTATTTATTCATTATTGGTGCCCAATAAATTCAGCCATGGAAGCCCAGTCAGTTTACACTTGAGCAGACGATCATTTCTGCTTGAGCACTCAATTCATGCATGGAGGCACAAGTAGTTCGTGTGTGGTTGCCCAAAGAATTCATGCATGGGTGCACAACCAATTTGTGCTTGAGTGCCCTTCTTACTGGTTTTCTTCCACTGCTCCTGGCTTCTCAGTGTCACTACTCTGTCATGGAACCTCCATGGGCCACAGTTCCTCAGGGGTGACCCTGCTCTGGTGTGGAACACCCAAAGGCTGCAGTCCCTCAGGGGGTGCACCCCTTGGGCATGGAGCATGTCTTTCCTAACTGTGTCTGTATCTGCATGTCTTCTCTGCTCTCTCTCTCTGCATGTCTCCTCCAGTGTCTCCTTACATGTCTCTTCATGTGTCTTGTCCCCTCTGCATGCCACTCTGGAATCTGTCTGTGCCAGGGTGCCACGGGCTCCTCTGAGGGGCTGGCATTCTGGGGCACCATGGGGCCTCTACCTCAGCTTCAGAGCCATCTGGCACCAGCATGAGACAGTTCACGGCCACCTCCTGCTCCGGCACCACTGCAGCCCCAGATGCCAAAACCTGCCATATGTGTGCCCAGCGCAGTGCATACAGGTGAGCTCATGGGGCACTTAGGAGTGAGCTCATTGGGTGCTCATCCAGAACTCACTGGGTGCTCAAGAGTGAATTAACTGGGTGCTCATGCATGAGCTGGCTGGGCATTTGAGTGTGAACTAGCTGGGCAATCATGCGTGAAATGATTGGGTGCTCATGCATGAACGAATTATGGGTGAATGAGAGGGGTGTCCAAGCAAGAGCTAACTGTGCACCCATGCATGAATTAATAGGGTGCTGCAGCATCCACGAATCGGGTGCTCATGCGTGAACCTCCTGGTCACAGAAGCAGGAATTAAGTGGGCGATCATGCATGAAGTGATCAGGCACTCAAGCATCACTGGATTGTGTGCTCATGCGTGAACTAAACGGGCACTCATGCATGTGCTCCTTGGGTGCTCCGGCATGAATTACTTTGTCACTTGGGCATAATTGCATGCCCATGTGTGAATTAATTCAGCACTTGGCAACGATTTATTTGTGCACCCATGCATGAGCTAAATGGGCCTTCATGTGTGAACTAATTGGGCAGTCAAGCATGCACAAATTGGGCATTCATGCGTGAGCTAACTGGGCACTCATGCGTGAATGCAGTAAACCCTGCAATTGATGCCCTGAGGAGCATAATAATAGGTATGTGCTCAGATTGTTATAATATTAACCCCTCTAGTCTGGTCTGTGGGGGTAAGAGGTGAAGTTTGTGAAGAGAATGTGTGTTCAGACTGTGGTAATGTTGACTCTGATAATCTAGTCCACAGGGGCAAGGAGTTTGTAATAGATGAAAGTTCAGACTGCGATGATAACCCCTGCACTCTTGTTCCCACCCCTCCCAGGGTGAAGGGAATTTTAGTGAGAGTATGTATGCATTGTCACCATTTTAATCCCTGCTGTTTGGTTTGCAGGGAGAACGAGTGGAGTTTATAACTGATGTATATTAAGATTGTGATGATGTTGAAAGTAGAGTTTACAATGGATTTATGTTGAAGCAATTCTTAAATAAGTGTTTCGCAGAGGTAAGGGGTGGAATGTGTTGGGCATAAATTGCAAGGTTTACTGCATTCGCTCATGAATGTCGAGTTAGTTCCTGCCTGATTGCTCAATTAGTTCAGGCTTGAGCATTCAGTTAGTTCATGCAGGGGTGCACAGTTAGTTCATGCGTGAGCATCCAACTCATGCATGAGCTCCCCATTGTTTTGCACTTGCTTGCCTGGTTACTAGAGGCAGGAGTGCCTAACTGATTGCATGGGCGCCTTATTAACTTGATAAGAATTCAGAAAAGCGCCGTTGCTAGGAACCCCAGAACTCCAAACTGACGCAAATTAAAGCAACGCCCCGCAACAACCCTCTAGTCAAATTAATCCAGGCTAGAAAACAGGCCTTTGGTTCAGACTGAAAAGAAATTAAAACCAGCCCTTGTTCTACACCTGGGTATAATTAGTACAACTTGAACTTGGATACTTTTTTAGGATCTAGAAAGCAGCTGTGTGGGACTTTGGTTTTCTCCAATCAGAGTTTTAGCTAATCCAGCCTTTCTGTTGCCATATGGGTTTTTTGTTTTGTATTGTGCACTAATCATTAAAATGTAATTTCCCATCATATAGCTTCCTCAGCCAGGATGAAATGTCTGTACTTATTGCCCATGGAAACAGAGACATTTTAAAAGAAAGAGCAAAGTTAAACCCAAAAATTCAAGAATACAGGGTAGTTCACAATCTGTTTTAGTAGGAAGCAGCAGTACTATATTTGTACCTCCAATGGGTGCTGTAAAAGGCTGTACATAAGCAGTACCCAGAGATGATCTTCCAGAAAACAAAATGATATTTGTTAGTGAAGAACTGGAGTAAAAGAAAACCTGTTATTAAAAATGCTTGGTGTTATTACTTAGGCTGTTTCCCTTTTGCTTCTAATCCCTTGTGAGTGGCAATCCTGTCATTTAATTTCTGTTTTTTGGGGGGAGGTAGGTCTCCAGGGTCCTAGCGCTGGCTCTCCTCCCTGCTGGACAGTAGTTCCTCAGCTAATGTCAGAGCAGTGAAATTGTTTTTGGAGTAGTAACAACTGATAACAGTGCTGTCCATTAGGCCAGCAGATGTTTACCTGGGGAGCCAGGAGGTACTCAGGAGGCTGGGATTTCTTTGTCTTTGTTCTTAAACTCATGACTTGATGCTTCTAAATTGACTTTTCTCATCTCCCTAGTGTCCTTCTGGAAGTTTTAACTAATGTCTGAAAGCTGCTTGTAACAGGAACATGAGATACTGAGCTTTTCACCAGCTCGCATCGCCTTTAGAATCTAGCCTTTCTTAGAAACGGGCAAAACCTTGTTATGTCATATACGGCCACAGTGTAGCTTGTCACTCTAAAAGCTGCCAGTCTAGGAGGGAAAGCAAGCAGCTGTGTTTATAACTTCACTGGAAAATGAACAGAAGACTAAGTTTGTCCATCTGCAGCTTGTTTACTTGCTCTCATCTGTGTAGTACCTGATGCATGCAGAGAGTTATGAATAATTTGGGTTGCATAATCCAGTGGGTTTGTTACTGATTTTGAGTCATTCTTATTGAAAATGGAAACCACTCTCCAAGCCATCTGTGGTACATGCTTTAGTAAAACAAAATCCAGGATGCAGTTAACCTGTCAGCATTTTCTGACTGCATCAGGCCTTTTTGTAGCCACAGAGAAACTGTGACTTTTACAGTAGATGGAGGGAAAATGGCAAAAATATCAGGCACTCTTGGGCGTCTCTTGATGGGATTCAATATTCTGGTTTCTCCACCTCAGAATGAAAGAATGACAAGTTAAATCTGTTGGGTCTTGAAGATGTTGAGAGTAAATCTCCCTTAGGGCCTGACTCCTGCCATTTTCGTTTAGCTTGAGCAGTACTTTGAGTGGTGTCCCTGACATCAAAGGGTACTTAGGTGCAGCCTGATGAGAATGCGGCAGCATAATAATCTCTATAGGAGTAGAGAGGAGTCAGTGTTTTAAAAAGCAGGCATAAAATGGGTTACTGTACACGGAACGAAGTGGAGGCATCTGCAAATTCTGCAACCCTTCTTGAAAGTGTTTCTGGTATCACTTCTGTTTTATTTTAAACTGGGAGCAGAGGGATATATTTGTGCACTCATGCTCCTTCCCAAGTGGAAGATCCTCAATGAGGTTGTCTTATGTCTCTTGAAACATTTACTCACAACATGACCTAATTATACCTCTGGTGATGCGAGCTTAGGGACAGTGTTGAATTTCATGTTCTGCAGCATGCTAGCTGCACAGAACAGAGGAAAAGCTCTTACTCGTCTTCAGGGACATGAGGACTCTGTGTGCTGTTCTTGGAGAGCCTGACAGCTAAGCAAGAAGCTGCTGTAGCACCATCCTCCCATTAGACTGCCAGAGTTGCACTGCCCTCTTGAGCATTGAGTTAGTGCCAGCATAACTGTGTGGAAGGAAAAGATACTAGCTAAGGAAGAAGTTCATTTTAGGCTGATATGCCTTTGCTGCCTAGTTTTAATGTTGCAATGTAGCACCTGGATGGGAAAAGGCTATGGTGCCCACACACTGAATTGTGAGGTCTTTGGGGAGAGTGTGGGAAGAAAGACCAAAGAGGGAAAAGTCTATTACAATTTCAGCCAATAAACATTTTATTGCACCTTTTACACACTCCAGGGGTTGTAAGGCATTTTAGGTTGGGCTGTGTAAACTGCTTCAGCCTGAAGACAGGAGTGCAGCTTTAGTGTGATATTTTGATATACTGTATATTTTTCCATGAAGGGGAAAAGACCAAAATGATGACTGGTTTGGGTCCAGAGTTACTTTTGTTCTCCTCTCCCTCCTGCCCTTTTATTAGAATCTGGCCACCACACACATCGGCATGGAGAGCATGCAGGTCTTAGGAGCCCTCTCCTCTCTGCCTTTCACTCTAGCTCCTCTCCCTGCAAGGACTTAGGATGTAAAGAGCTGGCTTCTTAACACTGAAGAGAAGAAAGTTATTTGCAACCTATGTTCACAGAGAATAGACTGAATTTCAGAGGGCTGATAGCTTGCTTTCCTCAGCTGACAGGCAGACATTGAATCCTTGCTGTAATGGGCCTTGTTTTTGGCTTTCTCTCTTCAGCTGTTTTTCTTTGTTTCTCCATCTCAATCTTGCTAGAGTTTGCAATGAGTCTGATTTTAGTAATATTATGTCTGTATGGAGTGGATAAGTCTGGTCCATCTTTTCTCTCTCATGCTCTTCCCTATGAGTAGTAGTGAGAGATGACTGATGTGGGCCCTGAGGAATTAGAGTTGTCAGGGCCTGAATCTCATCCCCCTTCCAGGAGTTTAGCTGACTAAGTTAAGAGTTTAGCTGGCTAAGTCCAAGGTCAGCTCCTTTGCTGGTAAGAGCTGTTGTGAAGAAAGCTGGAAGCAAGGCCCTGCCCCTCCTTTCCCTTGGGAGCTGCTTTTAAGCTGAGGCTTTACTGCTTGCCCTGCCTGTGCTACAGCACAGCTGTGCAGCAGCTCTGTCTGCACCTGGTCTCCTACCTCCTTGAGCCTGACCCTAACCCGGCCCTGCTGGCTGGGCTTCCTGGCTTGACCTTGGACCTGCCTCATCATTACGGACTTGCTGGGTGATCACCAGACTGACCCCGACCACTCTCTCCGGCCCTGATCCTGACCTGGTGTGCTGCTCTGCATCCTGGCTCCTTGTTGGTGAGGTCACTGCTCGCGCCTGCCTTTATTTTCACGCTCCGCTCCTGGGTCATCTTCCCTTGCCAAGCAGCCAGCCCTTGCTGCTCCCTGGCAGTTAGTACAGATGGGGGCTGGTGGTGCAGCCTCAGCTTAAAATGCCCCCCCAGCCTGTGCCCCACTTGTGTGTGATGGTTGGGGAAATTTGGTGAGTGTACTTCCCTGCTGAAGTGGAAGCTGCTGTCTCCTGAATTGCTTCAATGCTTGAAGTAACATCTCATGTGGGGGGCTTGTGGCTGAAATGTTCATGTTCTGCTTTGTTCCTGAAGCTGCACTGAAGCAGACAGTGTTTGGTTTTGGTCCCTGGTTGGGGGTGGAGTGGGGTGACAGGTAACTACCAACCTTTTGATGTGTTCTGTGACAGGAACAGGTACCGCAGTGTCTGGGGATGGGGTGTTCCCATGACAAGGAGATCATCTCAGCCTGTTTTGTTTGGTGGTGGAAACTTAATGCTATTCTCTTCAGGCCTCCTGTTGGCCCAGCAAAATAGTAACTATTAAAGTCTCCTTTTTTTTTTTCTTTTAAAGTGGATACTGCATCAAACATGGGTTATGCATGTTATTAGAGTTTCTTGATTCCAATATTAATGGCATCTCATTACTCCTTTCTTGCTTTGGTGTATTTATTTTACAGAAAGCTCAAACTTTTGGGCTTGTGAGAAGGAGAATGGGGAGAGAGCAAGTCCAAATAGTATAAGTAGGGAAAATAGATTTATTCCCACTTTTAATGATGAGGCATCTACAGCATATAAGAAGGGGATTCTTGCTACTCTCTTCCTCCCTCTCCACCACATTTCCCCAACAGCACGATGCTGCTCCTGTTCTAGATTATGTTCTGAAGTGCCTCATTTTTCTTCATCAAAACAGTCATTTTATCACATCCAAATGTACCTGCTTGTGCTCTGCAGGACAAAGAGATGACATTTTTCTTCGGAAGACTTTGCTATTTGCAATTTAGATGTTCAGAACTGCTGGCAATTGGAACTTGTGAGCCCCATAGAGAAGGCACAGTGTAGGATAAATTTCAAAATACAAAAGGACTGTTGGATTAGTACCAACGTTTTCTTTGAGAGGAAAAGGGGACTTATTTTGGAGGGAATCA
Organism: Apteryx rowi; assembly: GCF_003343035.1. Classification (NCBI taxonomy): domain Eukaryota; kingdom Metazoa; phylum Chordata; class Aves; order Apterygiformes; family Apterygidae; genus Apteryx; species Apteryx rowi. Next base: position 1,340,168 of record NW_020450794.1, on the reverse strand, counting down.
ACTCAGTGAAAAGAAAAGTGATGAAATATGGAGTATTTGGAAGTGAAGGGGAGAGGACAGGGACATGGTAGGGGTGAGTTGGGGAATGTGTCTGTCAGACAGTTTAACCAGCTTTAAATGAATTAGCGAAGGTGTGGGTCACTTAGTGTGCACTGAGCTCCACGCAATCTCATCTAGAGCAGCACCTGAGCTGACAAGTTTTATAGCTAACTTGGGTACTTCTGCACTACAGACATACCCTGAGGTAAAGAGAATATAGAGGGTTGGAAAGAGAAGAACGGAACAGCCTATCTGTGGCGGGTGGAGGAGCTTGGATCAAAAATGCTGCCAGTTCTTTGAAAATCGTGAAAAGCCAGAGCCTGAATTTGCTCATACAGGCACAACTCCTCTGGGCTTTGGGGAGAAGTGTCTATGAGGCTCTTGGTGTACATGCACAGAGCCAGCCTTGTTGTGCTAAGGAACAAGTTCTGATTAGCTGTGCACGTGGCAGGAATTTTGCATTGCTGCTAAAGCAATAAAAAGTCCTGAAAGGTTTCCATGACATTAATTTTAGTTCATTTGAGATAATCCATGTAGGGCTTAAATAATACATGAGATTTATGCTGTTGAAGATATGTGCTGTATCTCAGCCTTAGTGAAAAGAAATCTGCCTTGTTGACACCAACCAGCCAAACCAGGAGACAGGACAGAACTGTTTTTTCATTGGAGTATTGCTGCCTGTTTCTTCTCCTGGCTTTCATCTCTCTCCCTCTTTTTCCCGCCTCCCCTTTTTTTGTTGATTGGTGTCACCTCACATGCTTAGGATGTCTGCCTGTCTGCTCAGAGTGTGAACACATTCCTCAGAATGCTGATTTGCTCGTTTCACACCAGTGTCAAAATGACTTATTAAATTCGGCACCTCCTGATACTCGGTGCCTGATGTGTTGCTATCCAAACATTAAATGACAATAAGCATATGCAGGCGCTGGGCCCAGCAAACTCATTTAGTTTGATAAAAATGTCATGGCAATATGCTTTAAATCACTGTCCTTTTCATCATTGTTAATTGCTAGCTGTAGACCTCTTTCCTGTGCTTAGTGTGAGTGTTAGAATGCTGCTCCTTCTAGCCTGATTAAGAATTTTTTTTTTTAACTGTAGAAATCCTTTTCAGTGGCAGTGTTATTTCATCAAGAGATGGATTTTGCTCTTAATTAGCCAACATGCCACCAGGGATACTTCAGAGTCATGGGTGTGAAAGAGCCTCCAGCAGAAGATCGTTCTCTGGGATTAAAAAAAAAAAAAAGTAATATATCGGTGACTTGGGAATAATTGGCAGCTTCAGTGACGGTAAGTTGGCTCTAGCAGTAACAATATGTTCTGGTGTAATATCAGTACCTGCTTCTGTCTGCTTTCCAGTTGGCTCACTTCAGACTTAACAAGAGCAGTTTTTGTATACAACAACATACAATATCTGCTACTGTGGGTGGGGAATCATTACCCCCCTTTTCTGCTGTCATTAGTGAACTGCATAGTTTTCATAACACGTTGCAAAAAGGTTTTGTTTTTCTCTTTGAGAGAAATTCACCTTCTTAGGCCATGTTAATAGAAAGCTTTAAAAAAGAAAGAAATCTTCGTGCTTTTAAAATCAATAGCAAAAAGTCTCAGAGATGGGATCCTGCTCCCACCTTAAGCAGTTAGGAAGAATCCAGGTGTCCTGTATCCCTTCCTCCCCCAAAGTAGGGTCAATTCTGTAGGTGCTGCTCCGGAGCAGGGAGTGTCCTCGAAGGCCACCGTGGATGGAGCCTCCCCTGTTGCATGCTGCAGGAATCTGCCTGTGTGCTTCCAGTTTCTTAAATGTTAGAAGGTTTCAGGTTATTTACCCTTCCTATGGCAATCCAATTGTATTGCTTCTTGCCCTGTTCACCATGGAGAAGGAGGGCAGATTATTCCCTTCCTACTGGCAACAGCCTTGTTTGCACTGGGAGACTATTATCCCATCCCCTTCAGTCTGCTCTTCAGACTACCTTGTCCATGGGTCTTTCTGCTTTTTCTTATAGCTCCTCTAGACTCTAAGCTTGAACCGGAATGGATCTGTTCATTTCTCAGTACTACTCATATACTTTAATTTGGGCTTTTGCTTTACCTTTACTTCTCTCTTTAAGAGATAGCCACTCCTGTGGTCCGAAAGGCTTGAGGTACTGAATCCCTGTCAATATTGTGCAAGTGATTACTCAGTGCCTAAATCTGGCCTAATTTTCAATGCATGAAAGGAATTTCTGCCGCAAATAAGAGAGAATGGCTCTTTAAAACAAGGAAAACAGTTCATGGATTCCTTCAGTTCCAAAGGTAGATACGGTTATTTTTTGAGATATATGCACTGTGAGTGAATAGAATTTCAGAAATCTCTGTAAAGATACCACTTTCACTTCCTACTGCTGAAGTTTAAATAGTCCTAAGGATGACTTTAAAATAAACTGTTTCAAAGTTTGACCAAAAGTAATGTCTGAGAAAATGATACAGACTAATAGAATTAAAAAAAAAAAGGGAAAAGAATCTGTCTTCTGTAGGAATAAGAATTCTATTCATAAAGTATATTTGTAAAGTATTTTTGAGTTTAATCAAGTTTTTAGAAGGGAGCAAGTTGGGGGAAAAAATCCCTTCCTGCCTAAGGTGTGAAGGTATGAGAGTCTGTGGATCACATTGTGCTGCTACCTGAGACTGTTGTAACATTTATTGATTAAGCCCGAATTTCTTGAAGAAATCAAATCCAAACAATCTCATTTGGCAAAAGCGTACTTGATTTGAAGCTCACTGAAATCAATGGCAAGTCTTGGGATGTGATTCTAATTGTCAAGAAGAACTTGCAATTACTTAGCACATCTTCTAAAGAGAGATACAGTTTCAGCAGTTAAAGTTGTTCTTTTCCAAATGGAATGAACTCTAACACATCCTTCACACTGTGAGCCTGTCAAGTTGTAGCAGACAGATATGTGATCAGGCATTCAGAGGTGCCTGTCTTGTAACAGCAGAGCAGAGGCTGTTGTATTGGTGTCAAATGAAACAAAAAGATGGTTGGACTTTGCAGAGGCTATCTTCTCCAGATTAAAGGCCAGTGACCTTTTCACAGCAAGCCTGGGGAGAAGGGTCTGGTTAAGGGTGGTATGCAAAAGTGTTGGCAAGAGGATTGGCTCATTAAGGCTGAGCTCCTTTCTCTCACCTTAGGGAGGTAATTTAAGATGTGTCTATCACATTGTTGAAACCTCACAGAAAAGGTGGATTATTCTATAGAAGTGGAAACACAGGGAAAAACATTCTGAAATTTTGAAGTGATACATTTTACTTAGGAAAAGTGGGACTATTTTTCCTTTGAGCTTTTGAATCTTTTTGAAAGTGTTTTCATTTCAAAATCTGCTGCTCATAAAAAAAAGGGTCAATCAAAAATGAAATGAAATAGTTTTGGTGGACTATAAAATCTTGTACTGTTCAGAAATAATGGGAGCTGTGTTTTGATCTGTGCTTAGCTGAAATCCGAAGACTTAAAGAGAAGTACTATCATTCTCCTCCCCATCCTCAATTCAGTCACAAAGAGAAAAGATCTAATTTACATCATTCCTCATAGGAACCCAGTTTTTGACCAACTTTGGTTTTCCTGTGGTACCTCACCAAGCAGTGCTGGCTATAAGCCAATCTTGTAGACTCTGCCTGATAGAGTTGGAGTTACTTGCTTGCAAAGAAAGTGCTTCTCTTCAACCAGTCTTTCTACAGATCGTTTGTCCATGATGTAACAGGTATTCAGCATATCTATCACTAAGTCTTTCCGCTTGTGTGCTCGATTTGTTTTGTAGTATGAATAAAGCATTAGGTACTTTAATGCAAAATAACTTTGTTCAGTTTTTCTCCAGTCAGTGTCTGCCTTGTTTACCTCACTAGACCTGCACGATGTGTGGGCAGGAAACTGGAATTTGCTAAGAGGTTGCATCAGTGTACCTGATAGTAGGATTGCTTACACTAAAAGTGGCGGAAAAGAGTAACTGAGCATCCATTTCTCTTGTGCTGTAGAAACTGGGGATTGCCACTGATATCAGCTCTGGAAGGTAAATACTATCTTAACAGTCCTACAAACGGTAGGCAAAGAAAGGGAAAGGAGAAAGGAAGAGGCTTCAGGTAGCTGTTGGCATCTGTCTTGTGATGTGAATGGTGTGTGTTTTCTGGGCTTAGGAAAAATCTTGCAAAAAGGAAGAAAAAGCAGGACAAAGGTCAGGAAGACAAGAATAAAGTAGGACTTTTCTGAAGATGCATTAATTTTTCAATGACAAACAAAAAGATTTTTGGTGTATTGTTTTTAATACTATTCAAGTAGCGTATTAATGCAGGCAACGCATTATTTATGGTATTTTACAGACCAGCCAAGTAAGTGAATTGGATACACTAGCTTGGTGAAATAATAGAAGGCTCAGAGAAGATGTCAAAGTATGGTAGGATATTGGCATGTGGTGGGTACTTCTGAAAAGATTACAACAGTAAGAGTGCTTGAGCTAACCCAGTGCTGACTGTTGACTGAAAGTCTCAGTCCTGTTTATAGGGAGAACTTGAGATCATCTTGTTCCTATTTCTTCCCTGGTGTGTAATGGCAAGACATAGTGTTAGGAATCTGCTGTGATGATATAGAAATAAATAAGAGGCAGGTTATTTTTAAATTCCCGTACTACTTCCATTGTTTTTAGTTTCATTTATTTCTTCTCATTCATCAAACTGGATGTGGTATTTGGGCTGATGGAGGGAAGAAGTAAAGCGGAGTGAAAATACTCGTATCAAAGACGACACTGAAAAGTTGTGGAAATTGGGCAGAGTCAGGTTTCCATGGTTAGAATAAGAATCCCTCAAATAAACAAGCAGAAAATTGTTCTTATCTCCGGTGCCTGGGAGTCTGTTAAAGTAAAGCAGAACTGACAGAGATACTCAGAGTCTCCGTGTTTGAGTTAACAGTGGTGCCTTTCAGACAACAGAGAGAAACTTTACACACACACACACACACACACACACACACACACGTTTTGAGAAAGAATTACTCACTTTTGCAGAACCATTATTAGAAAAATTTCTCATATTAACTCTGTTACTGATGTTGAAAATAACATGACCATACCTATTTGCACTGAATATTGATTTAACTCAAACTGCATCAGCATGTAAGGGTTTCTCAGGAGAGCCATCCCATCCAAAGACAGGGTTATGAGGGTTGGTGGGCACCAATAAGAACAATTTGCTGGTTCATATGTGATGAGTAGTAAAGAGTTAAGTGAAACTCAAAAGCTGTTAGTTTGTGGCACTGCTGCTGTGCACTGTATTCTGGATAAAATCTGTTGTCACAGCTTTATCATCTGTGTAATCAGGTGTGATATTGGCTCTGTGTAGCCCCCCTTGCCTGCTTTCTCCCAGTTTATGCTGGGAGGAAGCAGAGCAGTAAGAGAAAGAAAGGGAACAGAAGCTTTTAGTTGGTATGAAGTGCTGTTTAAAGGACATCTATGGGCCTCTTACTTCATATGGTTTCATTCTGTAAATGCCACTTGAACTAAAATATTCCCTTTCATCTTTCTGACAGAAATATGACACAGTAATTCTTTGTGAAAATGTAGATGATACGCTGCAGTAGTTACAGTGAGTTAGGATTAAGTGGCAAATGCCTACTGTTAAAGACTTAATTAAAGACACAATAGCTCTGGGAGGTCATTATTGTAATTACAGTGCTGTCTACATTGTTGTAGCCAAGTACATGGTTGTAGTATCATGTTATCTCTACGTAGTGTCCTGCTTTGATGAGGCAGCTGTTGCATACATTCCATATAGTATCATTCATGCAAGCCTTTTACTAGTCCATTTCTGCTTGAAAACCTGATTCTGGGCTCAGTTCTCCTTCACCAGTTTTATATGGGTATAATTCCATTAACTTCAATGTGCCCACTTTAGATTTTTACCCCCGTATGCTGGAGGAAAATTAGGCCTTCTGACTTTGCTTAAAATCTGTAGAAACTAAGAAAATGGCTGAAAACATGACGTTTCTTTTGGTGGTCTGCAGGTATGTAAAGAGATAGGAAGAAATAAAGGTTCTCATCCTGGTTTAATCAACAGATAATTTGAAGAGTAGGTCCACAACTGAGGAAACTAGAGGATTTGTGTAAAATTCATTCTGGATGTCAAGGAATGATAATACCTCACAACAGCCGTTTACAGCAATGTGTTCTGAGGGTGTTCAATGTGTTCATCTTTCCTAGAGGCGAGATTTGTTCCCTACAGTAGCTTTCCAGTGTTTTGTCCAGTCTTGTTTTAAAAGCCTTAAGTTGTATGACTACTACTATTTACTGTGAGGAGGAGCTCCTCAGCTGACTAATCTCATGCCTGGAAGTATTTTGACCTGAGTATTTGGAAAGGAAATTACATTACTAGTAAACGAAGCAAGATTAAAGCTAGTTTGGGTGCCAGTCCAAGTATAGTCAGGGCAAGATGGATCTTGGGGAGATCTAACTGCCTATGGTACATTGCATGGACTACTGAAAAGTTCAGATAGCTTTTGGTACCCATGTTTGCTGGATGAAATCTAGGAAGAGCTTGGACCATGCTGGTAAGGAGCTCGACTTCTTTAGTTGTGATGTCCTCTCTGAGAGGACTGAGAAAAGAGACAGCAATCCAGGCATCCAGCCTTTCAGGAGTCTCCTCTAAATGCTGGTGTGTGAAATGATTCTTTTGGGATCTTTGCACATTCAAGTAGGGCCTTCAAAATGGGACAGGGTCAACAGCAAGGGTGGATGCACCCCAGAAGACTCTGATTTATGGCTTTCTTTTGAGAGGTGGGAAACTGAACTTCAGATCACCTCAGGTAAAGAAAGCTCTTTGAACACTACCAGTATGTAGAAGTATCCTATGTTCGAGGTTATCAAGTAAGAAGGGGTCACAGCTCGCTCTTTGGCTTATATTACAAGTGCCCAACAATCAAAACAAAAGTTTTCCACATGGTAAGCTTTGGGTTGAATTTATCTAGTAGTTTCAACTATATTCAGCTATATTCAGATACAAAAATGTGATTTGTTGTTGTGAATAAATGACTCACTGAAACGTTTTATTCAGTTATAGCCTGTGCAGGTTATCTTAATTTCAGGTCAGGTGTGGCTTTCAGTTTTGCTGATTCTCCCTGAAGATGTTGGTAATGCTATGTTGCAGGTGGAGGCGAGTACACTGAGCACGGCCTGCCTTGACACAGCTGTCTTTGACCAGCTCAGAGGACAGCGGTAAAAGCTTGAGTCTGCTTGATGCTTGTTAACAGTGTACTTCTCAGCTGTTTATGGCTGTACACCTCCTTTTGCTCAGTGACAGTAACGACAAGTTCTCTGTCTCCAGGATTTGTAGCCTTCAAAGATATATGGACTGTTAGGAGTTTCCCAGTTGTTGCCTATCCAAGCTGTGCGCATGTCATTTTCCAATTTTCTTCAAGACAGCCTCCTCTAGTTCCCTGACCACTTTTGTGTTCCTCCTTTTAATTAACGTCTGTCCTCATAATATGGTATCCACAAATTAATGTAATGATCCTGGGTCTGAGCTATGTAGTGAGAGGATTATCAGCTTTGTGCTCTCTGCTGGGATATTCAGTCTGCTACAAAATATTGGCTTGGCTTATGTGCATGTAATAATATTGCCTTTCAAACTGTATGCCATCTATTGCTTTTCCTCAGTTGGTCTCTTTAACATTAGTATTTCTTGGGTTTCTCCTCTCCACAGTGCTGTTCATTTTCAGATTATGTTCCCTCCGAAGTCTTATGCCTTACCTTGTCAAGGGGTAACTAGGTCTCTGACGAATGGTGAGGAAAGGTCTCTGACGAATGGTGAGGAAGATATAAAATAAACATTCACTTTTTCAAGAGATTTTGAATGCACTGGAGCGTGCTCCTATACTAGAAATAACTCTTACTATAACATCTTTTTTGTGATTGTTTCAGGAGTAAATCTTTTTCTCAGTAAAAGAGAGGAATTACTAAATTCTTGTGGAAGACAGGTTTGTTAGGGCTTAAAATAAACAGCATCCCTTGAATGAGGGGCAGCTGAGAGGTATACTTGAATTGTACTTTCATCTCATCAGCCCAGCTGAGTCTGGTGCTGAGCTGTATAAACCTGAATTCAAAAGTAATTTCTAGCTGTGGTGTCCATTCAGTGTATCAGTTTAATTAGGCCGCCCTGTAATGAATTAAAGTTATGTGCTTGTGCTGGTAGGAAAGCTGCCTCTGAAACACGCACACGTCGTGGTATGAAGTTGGCAGAGAAAGTCTGAGTGTTGCTTTTACAGGTTTTGTTTTCCATCCTCATTTTTTCTCCTGTCTTAGGTATGAAGAGAAAGTGAAATGACAAGAACTCTGAGTGAGCCTAAATGAAGATGAATGAGGTCTTTTGTATGCTTTTATTTATTACGGCCTGGCAATTGGACTTCAAAACTTATTAGGCAGTATTAAAATTAAGTGATGTACTTGGAGAGTACAATATATTCACTCAGAGAACAGCCAAAACAAGGGGAGCAGCAGTTGCATCCCTTTGCTGAGTTTCTACTGGCATATGGAGTAGTTATTTTTAAAGAAGTGTTCAAGATGCATGGACTTTCAGATCATGATATCTCTTGCCAGTGCTGCCAGGACCTCTAATCCTGATCTGGCTGCAGGCTGGCAGGGAGATGGATGTTAGAGGAGGTGACCATTGAGAATACTGCTTAATTTGAGCCTTAGAAATGTTGCTTGCTCTGGCAACACTTGGAGCTTGGAAACATGGGAAAAAGATTGGGTTTGTTCCTCAAGTTATTTCTATTTTAAACCTTTTTCTCTCTTTTTTTTCTCTCTCTCTCTCCCTCTCTCTCTCTCTTTTCTTTTTTTTTTYAAGTGAAAATCTTCCAAGGCATTTCAATTTCTAAAAATTGATGAGAATGGGTTTCCTTTACTTTCCATATTAGTTGTTGGAGGTAAAGGGGGTGGGGGGACGAAGAAAGGGGAAAAAAAGAGGAAGACAGACTAGAAGAATGAAGTTAAATGAAGGAACTGTCCCAAATCCTTATTAAAAACACATTTTTCTTGGACAAATATTTCTTTAAGAAAACAAAAAATTATTAATTGAAAAAAGATTAAGTTGGGAGAGTGCTGGACAGCTCTAATTGAGCGCTCCTCTTGATAGCTGCCATATGTTTGGGAGAATGAAGTATGCTCTCCTTGTTGGCCAGGACAGCCCTTCTTCCCTGATGCTAGCCAGAATCTAATGGGGCTACTGTTGTCTCTTGCTATTTTCACAACTAAATAATGGAAATAAACCGCAAGGGCACAGCTGGGTCCTAAGTAACGGTGTTTACTAAATATATACAAACATATGAGATCTAATGACATACCTATGGCTTTTGTCATTGGCTTCTGGCAGTTTTTCAAAATGTAGGATGAGCACCAGTAGTTGATATAAAAACTATGGCAGAGGATGCTCCATTTCTGTTCTTTATAGTGACACCAGTTGTAAGTATAGAGTAGGTATTTCTAATTTCTGCCAGGAGTCACTCTGCTGGACATGGTGTTTTTACACTCTTATAAAACTTACAGCCCTTTCTGTTCTTATGTTAGCACTGTATAAAAGTCAGGACAGGCCTTATCACTTTCTGTGCTATATGATGCTTTGCAGATCACATTGTATTATTCCACTTGGCATAAAAGGTTAATCCAAAAAGAAAAAGAAAAGCTGGCATGATAGATTTGCATGTGTTCATCTCAAATGTGTAAGAGTTTCACTGATTATAGTGTTGTTTAGTAGTCGCTGAAATGTTCATTAGGAAACAAGAATGAATATTTAGCTGTTGGTATGCTTGTGCTAGAATTTCTTTGCTACTGAAATATTGCACTGAAATGTAGTCTTTACAGGCTGTCTAGTCCTAAATTCTTCTGTGGCTATTTAACCTGCGTGAATTCAGTGTTTGTTTTATTCTGGATTGGTTTATGGCTTGCATAACACATAAACTACAGGTTGCATTGAGAAAAGATGTAAATTAAGCTCACTCCTGCCACTTAGTCATATTTGGGTTTTTGATGTTTGTAAGGCAAAAAATGTGTCTCGGTATTAGCTCTGGAAATAAGCGTTTTTCTCTGTTTCTAGAAATATGCTCATTTCCGGAAGTTCTGTCTCCAGGTGGACAGATTGGAAGTTCGCAATGGCTTGAATGCATCCAAGATCAGCTTTCTTTGAAGCAATAGTGAGACTGACTTAACGATTTTTTAGTGCTATAAATATAGGCATTATTGCCTGATTTCAATGAACAAAGCTAATTGAGAAGTCAGCTGTTCCTTCAACCTCGTATGTGTATCACGTGCTAGAGGAGAGCAAAGCTGATACTCCCACAGAAGAAAGCTCCAGGGAGATCTCAAAGAAGCGTTGCCAAATGCCAGGCTCCTTTGCTGAAAACTGCTTCATGAATCCAAGGTATAAAATTTGGATACAAAAGCACTTGTCTCACTTCTATGACAAGAATCACAAGTTTCTTGCAGAACGTCCACTGAAGTCAGCGGCCTTTGAATTCAAAGTGTCACTGTGTGTTTGTATTCATTCTGTAAAGTGTGGCTGTCCGGTTGCACATGAAGTCTTCCAGGGAAAATGAGAATCTGAATTTTTGAAGAAATTAATTTTAAGTAAAGTTAGTTCTCTCCTTCAAATCTCTCCCCCAAGCCTGTCTCCCCCTTAGTGCAACTCACTTTTAAAATGAGTCTGCTCAAATCTAAGCACAATTTTTATAATGAATAGAATTCAGCAACAATTAATATAAAGAATATAATGCTAATACCACAGATCACTATTGTTAATGCCGTTAGCACACATCAGTGTGCTATGAAGTTCAGGACGTGCAAAATAAGGAGCTTCACATATAAATAAGCAAAGGCGGTCAGAGCTGGTCCGTATATTAACCAAAGCCAGAGATGCAAAACAGATGTCATTAAGTAGATCTCCACTTGCCTCCTTTATGGGTGATTTTAGTGTCCTCTTCATCTCAGAACTCCTGTTCCTCATATATGTGTGTTTGTTCTACCAAACCATTGCAGGRTGGCAGGGATGAGGCTGTGTCAGCTGCATCGCTCTCTTCATTCAAACTCTCCTCCCTCTGTGCTGCCACTGTCTTTTCTGTGGCCAGCTGTTTCAGGCCCTCAGCACTCAGGCTGCCTTAGGAGCTCCCCATCTGTAAATGTACTAGCTGGTCCATATTATCTCTTCCCACCTCTGACTTCCCAGTGTTTAAGGACTTAGTTCAGATATTTTTGCTTTTAACTTGTGTGTTTTGATTCCTCTCCTCATGCCACACTCCTTATCTAATTCTCTCTCCAGCCCATCATGCCATTTTCATCATTAGATGGTTCTTTTTGGCCAGACTGGCCTTTGCACTCCTCAGTTTTAAGTGGTATGACTTGCTCAGGCACTCATGACTGTACTAGTCAGCAGTTTTGGGTTTAGGAAAGGGTTTTCCATCAGCTGAGATTTGTAGGGACTTGTCTGTGGATATGTGTTTTTTTCCCCTTTTCCCAGTTTTTCATCCTCACACACACATATGCTCACTTCACATTCAATGTGGTGGTATCTTCAACTTCTCAGTTTTTCTCAGTATTTTTGTAGCAAACTCCTTGCTGTTGCACTCGCCTAAGGACACAGGCTATACTCTTGATCTCTCCTGCACTCTTTCTATACCTCATTGCAGATCTAGGCTTTTTCTGCTGAAGGGCTAAAGTGCTCTAGAGGTGTTGGGGAATAGTTTGTGGAAAGTGGAGTTGTGGACAGTCTCTGAAAGCTTCTAGCTGAGATATCTTACAGGACTGAGCAAGACTGTATGACCCAGTTGGTCTTTTCTAGTACTATCTTCCTATGAAAACACATAATTTTTATACATAGAATCTCTGGAGGAAAGCTACTTTGTGCTTGAAATATATTCTCTTCCCTTTGTTATTTACTGTCATGAATTATATATTTACAAAGACTATTGGGCAGTGAATTTTCACAGAGGATACCATATAAAATAAAATTATGTTATATGGCAAAATAAAAGATAAATCCCAGATTTAGCTGATCCTAACATTATGCCCAAATGCTTATTATCAGTGTTTTCCAACTATGCCAAAAATTGCCCTGTGCATGGAGAATCATTTATAAAACCTCGGGATATCACAATTTACCCGTCAGTGTTAAATTAGGGGGTTTAATGAATTCCAACACAAAAATTCCTAGGGTGGTTGTACTAACAGCAAGTTGCATTAAAAGGACTATTTTCCTCTACGGGGATTTCAGTAAAGAGACAATGTTTATTTTTTCAATGGAAAATTGATTGTAACTAAGAGGATACTTGGCTTGAAAGTGGGGAATTATCATATCATATGATTAAATGAAAGCTTACCTTGTTATAAGGTAACTAGACATATCCCAATAGAATTGAGACAATGTTTGATTAAGCCAGATTTTCCTACTTTATATTCAAGGAACAAATTAAAGAATAATTGAGATCCTTTTCAGATCTTTTATAAGCTGAATATATAAAGCTGCAGCTCCAGGTGGCAAAGCAATTAGCTGATGAATAAAATCAACCACACTGTCATTCGTCAGATGTTTAAATTCTGTAAGCCAGATAAATTAATGTGTTTCTTAAGCCAAATAAACGGTCATGCTCTTCATGTTACCACAGAATTCCCCTGGGAATAAGCTTGGGAACATGTTGATAGAAAACCTAGGAACCATTTCATCAGAAGGGTCATAATTAAGTTGCCTGTTTTTGTGTGTCTGAAATAAATGTTGCCTGTTATTGAAAAGATGGCTATAACAATGTGCTGTGTTTTATAAACTGAGAGGACAAGAATTTGAATCAAAACTGGTTACGTGTGTCTCTCTTGCTGAAGATGGGATTTTGGCCTCTGAGCTGGACGGTGCCGACATGACGCAGTCCTCACCACGGTTAGTGAGGTCGCGGCCAGACTTGCTGCTCCAGTCGTTACCTCTGTGCACCCAGCAAGGTCTGGGGACGCTGCACTGTGTTGAGGGTAGAGGCATCGCTCTGTCTTTGGAGCAGCAGCACTCATCTCCTTCCTGCTTCACATAGGACCATCACCCTCCTCTAGGGAGTCGTCTACATCATTCTCCCCTCTGGTTTCTGACTAAGGGCTGGGCAAGGTGTGATCGGTAGCAGCTTCATTTGCTTCTGCTAGTGCTCAGTTTGACTTTGTAAGCAAAACTGGGGATATCAAGAGTGAAACTTATTTAAGCTGGTGAGACCTATTTCTCTCTCAGCAGCTGAATTGGAACTGGGCTTTTTTAACTTTAGCCTTTTTGTGTTTGAGTTTATGAAATGGGATCATACTGTAAAACATACTTCTGCCTATACTGATGAGTCTACCTGAAATGGTGATGTGGCTGTTCAGGCTGTTTGACAGTCAGATAAAGTCCAGCCTAAAAAGGCATGGCCTGAGGCTAATTTAAAGTTCTTAACACTTTTAACGAGTTAGCTGGTAGAAAGCATCTCTATTTCCTTACAGACCTGCTGCCATAAGTAATTTTGCAGTTGTTTAGCTCTTCACAGCTTTGGTAACAGGAAGGAGGTGGACTTTGCTATTTGCAATGAGTCCACAGAAAGAAAACATAAACTCTGGATTATTCTGGTGTTTGATCAAATCCTCCTTCCCTCAGTGAACAAACAGCAGCATTTTCTTACAACTCTGAGGTCTGATGTTGACTGGGTCTTTGGAATGGAGCTTTGCCAGCTGGACCCATGTGTATTAATCCTCTTCAAAGATCTCTTTACCCTTTTCTTTTTTTCTTTGCTGCTAATGTTGGATTAATCTCTTGATCATCTTAGGTGCTTAAGGCACTTCAGTAATAGACTTTGGATAAGTTCTTCAGGTGATTGTAACACACGTACAATTGTGTGATAGTTGTGTAAAAGTTTAGGATGGTCTTGCACTGCAGAACTACTCATCTCTAGTGAAATTTTACTTTTAGTAGTGGTAACTCCCTGTTGGTGTATCTATTTGTACTTAGTGCCAAAACACTTCAGATCCAGTCTAAGACATGAATTGATGTTTTGGTATGTTTGCTCTCTCCTAGTATTTCACAACCTGAGAGCTGATAGTTTCTAACTATCAAGGATATACTATACTGCTGTTCCTTAAAACTCTTGCTTATTTTCTCTTTTAAAAATTCTGTAAAGAAAGAAAGAATGCTCTGAAGTGTGATACGTTTTGTTCTAGCTGCTTGATTTTTGCTCAAGAAGTATGTATTACAGCTGAACTTGTTCCTCCTCTTATGAATGATTGCCTCAGTTCTTGAATACTTTTGCTTTTCAGGCATTTAGAAACAAGACATAATGAAAGAATGTAATGTTATGGAGAGGTAAAATGGATTAATATTATGGAATAGTAGTTCCACTATGGTTTCTTGGCAGCTTTCACTTAAAGCTTAAGCAAAGTAGCAGGGTGGTGTGAGGGGACAGGGGTTGTTGTGCATCTATGTATCTATGCACATATCACATTTCCCCTTCCTCTGAGTAATTTCCCATCTGGTGCTCCACTGTGGTATCATTTCTGCTCCCCTGCCACAAAGCCGTTGATGTCTAGGGTGGATGTCTTTAGGCAGACTTTCCAGAAGAGAAAGCAGTCAGTGTTGTGTTCCCAAATAGATACTGAATGCAACCAGTGTTGTTTACTTTTGTACCAGTCCTGAGGTGAAAGTGGTCAAATATCACACTACAGCTCCTTCCTCCAGGGATTGCCAGTCCAACACAGTTGCCAAGTTCTTTCGGATCTGAAACCAAGGTACAAAGCAGACCTGTCCTTCCGAGTTTTACTGGACCAGCAATCCAATATAAGCCAAACATGATAGAAGATGATTATCCTTCCAGGACTAAACTTTTCCTTACACATTTTAAAGAAAAATCTGGAAACCTGTTTTAAACAGTGTTTGAAGGTCTCATCTTGTTGTGATGTAGTTCATAGAAAATCAAGAGAATTAGTGTAGTTTGAGTGGTAGAGTACTGAATCCATTCTTTCCATGTTCATATCTTCTACGCAGGGTTAAAGGAAACCTGGAAATACATCACTGATTACTGTGGGCAGTACAGCATGATGAAGCAGCTGTTAGAAATCATTTGGAGGCAGGATGGGGGACTGTTTGAAGTCCATGTAAGCCAAGTGGTTCTATGTGCAGACAGCAATTGACTTTGATTTGATGTTTTAGATCTATTTTATGCCCTTAAGGTCTCTAACAGTGAGCAAAGATCATTAAAAATCCACAAGTTAATAAAACTATTTGGAAACTTCTTAGGATTTTTTTTTTTTTTTGCTTACGTTTAAATATCTAGTACTACAGGCAACTAAATGTAGCTGTAGGGAGTATTTATTCTGAAAATAGTGAAATATTGGCAATCAGGGTACAAGAGCGAGTGTTGACAGACTTTTATTTTTGGTGCCTTTCACAGAGGTTTTGTAGAAATTCCAGAGGACTTGTCAGTTCAGCATCTGCTTAGTGCAGCAATCAGAACTTGCAATGGAAATCTTTGTCCTCTGGAAGAAAATGGGGATTAAAACCACTGGTCTGTGGGCTGGTCTGCAAAGGGGGCGAGAAGAAGCTGCTGTTTTGGATGATCTTCATGTAGAAAATCTCTCTATGCAGAGATTACTTGAGAAGACTGTTTTCTTCTTTGTGGGTCTTTTGTAAAGAAATGTTTCTTCTAAGGCTTTCCACTTGCAATGCTTTGTATGCAGTGGGTTTCTGTGCAGACTTTTGCATGTAGCAAAAGTCTTTCTATGGAATTATCTTCTAGAGATTCATTTTCTATGATATTTTTGTTTCGATCTAGCAATTCAATTTCTATGGAATTATCTTCTAAAGTTCAATTTCTGCTTTCTTGGCAAATTGTTCTCTTTTGCTGGGACTTCACAAAGACTAAAAGGGAGGCGGAAGTGGGTTATTTGGAGCAACATGTGTTTTTTCAAATTCCTGATGATCTCAGCTCAGCTGAGAAAGCAGGAAAGGGTCTTAAATTGAGCCTTTTGATGCTCACCCCACAGAGGTGAGTGGCCTGGGAGCACACTTTCACCAGCATGCCCATAACATCTGAAAAAACTGAAGGAGAGGCTTCTCATTGTGTTATAGAGGCTATGAAGAGAGGAGTCCTGCAACTTCTATATCACTGTGGTGGCAATTCAGTGTGACCTACACTCAACAGGAATGAGGCAGAATCAGATGGGCAGGAATGAGGCTGTATAATGCTGTTGATAAGGTTAGATGTTAGTGTCTGAAACTGTAACTTCCTCTCCAGCATTTAATTTTACATCCAATAGCTAATTTCAGTGACCTGCAGCATTGAACTAGCTATATTGTAATAAAGGTTCATGAGAAGGATATGGTTACACAGATGACAGTGCTGAGAAACTCATCCTTTTCTAATCCTGAAAAGTGATTGAAAGGTGTCTGAGGGCTCCTTTACCCTTGTAAAGTAATTAAGTTTTATGTATGTGGGTCACAGTTTACCTGTATTGTGAAGACAGCTGTAGCTTTCATGGCCCTGTTCTAGCAGAGCACTTCTGTTTGAAGCAAAGCAGGCTACTTGCATGCTTTAAATTCTTCATATGCTGAAGTATCTGCTGCAGAAGCCTTTATAACTGCTGGGTGATAACACCTGCTGCGCAGTGACGGTAAGATGTGATCTGGGCATCACTGTGCCATCTGCTATGCAATCACAGAGAACTAGCCCATGCCCCTGAACTTGCAGCCTGAAAATAGTTAGAAAGTGGGGGAAGGAAGGCAAAAATGGGATGGTTAAAGGTCATCCAACTGGAAATATAGAACTGGAAGTATACTGCAGACCTTCCTGCCTATCTCTATTGTATTTCCTCCAGCTAAAAATGCTACTGAAGTTCTGGGCCAAATTTTGCTCTTCCCTTTTTATAAAGTATGGCTCTTCTGTGTTGTTGTAGGTGGAAGCAAACTGGGTCCTTAGTCTCCATTTTTACTGCGTGCTTTCACAGCATGTAGCTGGGACTGATATTCATAATAAATTGTGAATAGTGATATGAGATTCTAGCTAGCCTTTGACTATACAGCTGTGATTTCTTGTTTTTGACATTTAAGATAAGCTGAAAACATTTATTGCAAATAATGGTCACCCACAAAGTAAGGTCTTTAGCTGCACGTATCTATTTTCACTTTGGGTTGCATGTGAAAGATGTTATTGTCTTATTTGCAGGTTTAAAGGGAATTTTTTTGATAGAAATCTTAGCTATACTCATAAGTAGATGAGAACAACACCGAATGTGGTGGTCATCTCAGCATCAATAGTCACTGTGAAGAACAAATCTGTGCTTTTAAAATCGGCATAAATTTGAAAACATTTGGCCAAGTATAAACAATCACCTTTCACAGGACTCTGTCCTTACTGAATTCAAGATAAAAGCATAACAAGAGTTTTCCTCCCATCACAGAAGAGCCGTGCATAAGAAAAAATATTACTTTGAGAATTTGTTGTTCTTAAAAACAGGTGAGTGGAAAAATCTCTTTGTTTGCCCAACACGGTCCAGCACAGTTGTGGATTTGTGGGTTGGAGGAAAGAGGTAAAATGTGTTATAGCCCCTATATTAGTATTAACTCATGTTTCATATCTGGTGCTAGTCAGATCATTGGTATTGATTCAAAAAAAAAAAAAAAAAAAAAAAAAGTCAGACATGCCTAGCTTGAATCTTCTGAGTTCTTCCATACATGTTAGTTGAGATAATACTAGTGCTTAACATTTAAGCACGTGTTCAAGTACTTTGCTGAAACTAGGCTTCATTGCCTTTACAAAAAGGTCTGAAAACAGAGAATCCAGTTTCTCTACTTGGAATATTTAGGAGCTGTGAAATGCTTTGGTGCCACTGTAAAATTTGACTTCTCAGGTAAGATATCCTGCTTATGAGCCTGCAGTGCGCAGTTTCCGAAGTTTTGCGCATCTCTAAGGGAAGAGCGAATGTGAAAATTTGTCTGGTGCATGCTAAAATTGTCATCCTTTATTTCTCTTCTTCACTTGCCTTCCCTCTCCCTCCAGTCTCCAAAACATTCTATAAGGGAAGTTATGAAGCTTGCATGCAGTTTGAGGTGTGCATATAGCCAAAATCTGCTTTCTTCCCCCGAGGGGATAACCCAAACATCACTGAAGAGTTTCACAAACTTTGCAAAAATGCATCTTTTTGGCGATATTTTGATGACATTTTGGAGGCCAATTTAAGCCCCAAATGAAGATTAATTTTTATTTTCTTCCCCCCAGAAGTTTTCTGCTACTGAAAACCATTTTAATAGAAGCTGCATTGCAGCTGTTACCAATTTGGATTTAAAAAACTGCAAGAAAATGAGACCCTGTGTTATCGTATTAATAATAAATTAGCATATATATGTATATCCTATAGGACAGAGAGTAATGTACAGTGTGAGTGGAGGCAACATAAATAGCGTTATCATGGGACAAGCAATTACGTAGCTTCCAAGTAGCAGAGCAAAGCAGGAACCGCAGGGTAGACTTCTGTAATGAGAGATGATGCAGTAAATGGTTTATATTCATCCTTGTGTTGTGTGCTATTTTTATATAACGTCTTCTCTCCTTATACCATGATTATAAATGTACCTGTGCTCCATAGGAATGGTGTAGAAGACTGCAGTGATGTTATAATGAGTTATGTGGCGTTCTGGAGTGCTTCTGGACAAACTGTTATGATGTTAAAGGATCCTTTCTTTTACTGCCACCAGTGTTTTCCATGTTGTATCCAACGGCAGACTCATTCCACAGCTGGTGGGTTGTGGGGTTAGGCAATAGTTCCCGTTTACCTCTGCCGAGGAGGTGACCTGCTGCACGGTTCGCTTTGTGCCATTGTTTCCAGGAGGGACATCAATTTACAGATAATGACAAATTCAGTCAAAAATCAACAGCACAATATATTCTTAAGTTATTTACTTTTGGCTTAGCTTTTCAGCAGGTTATTTATCATGGGTGAACTTGAGAGACCTCAAGAATGGTTTTGAATTCCTTTTATTTATTTATTTTTTTTTTTACTGTGGCTGTCCTTGCTCTCCTTTCTTTACAGAAGGCAATGAATTCCACCATTGCTTGACCTGACTAGTTAGTTCAATTTTAGGATAGGGTAGAAAGCAATGTCTTCAGAAATCCTGATTTCTGTTTATCTATGTCACAGCTTTTACACTGTAGAAAGGCAGCAGTTTTTGGTCAGAGAAAGTCTGGAGTGAGACTTTATTTCTTTGCCATGGGTTTTGCTCTTTGAGTTGGGATAAACCACTTCTACTGATACAGCGGGAAGGAGAACTGAGTTCCTTAAGGTGCTGCCTGCAAAAGAGAGTGCGTGTGTCTCTTGAGGAAAAAAGTATGCAGAACTTTTTGGAGTGGACAGCTGAGATGTGTGTGTCTGTCCAGGAGGTCTGAGTGGCGCACAAATGTCTTGTAGGTGTGTGTCAGCTCCTGTGGATTCAGCTGCTTGGTAAAGCTCTGATAAGGGTTGCACAGTATAAGTGAGGAGTTGTCTTCCCTTAGCTGGTTTAGCTGACAGGTCCTCTGCTTGTCTCTGCTTAAGCCTGTGCTTGCTAGTGGCTTTTGCTGGTGGAGAAGGATACAAAAGCAGGTGTAATTCGGGTGTAAAGGTTGGTGATGGCAATTCCCTGACCTGTCAGAAGTGAAGGGGTACAGCTTTTCCTGTGTGCTCTGTGAACGTATTGCTCTTGGAAGAGGAAATGACTCTCTCTGGCTCCGTGCCGCTTTGGCCCACGGCTGAGTCTGGGGAGGAGAGCACCTGTATGGTCCAGATGGGCTGCACTGCCTACCAGTGGCTGCGCACCCCTGCCTGCTGCTCTGGCTCCCTGCTCCTTCCCTCGCTAGGTCTCATCACGGGTTCAGGCCCCTGCCTATTGCGACCCTAATTTGGCACAGGGAGAAGAGGTAATCTCCATCTGACGGGTATGTGCAGTTCCCGTATAACGTCCTCCTTATCCTACTCGCTAAAGTGTATAACAAATAATCTGTGGTGGCAATGGGATTAACACATTTGACCCTTAATGGCTCTGAAGGAATAATTGTGATGTCTCGGGTCAATAATTGTGTGAACTAAGGAGGATTTGCCTGATGCACCATAACATCTCCTTCAGAGCCATTCAGTCCTTTTGAGGACCTGTGAACCATTTGAACTTTTAAGTCTGTGTTCATTATGCTCTTGTCCTCTGTGTGTGTGTGTTTTTAAGACCTGGTATGCGTTAAAAGTAAACTCTCCAGTATGTTGACTGATCCTCTGGTTTAGTTCTGAGATGCCATTTTTCTGTCTGATTGATGAATATCTTTTTTAATTGAAATGAGGCTTGCAGGCACTCTGAGGTGATACTGCAGTAACAGACCTTGGGATAGCTGTTCCTTCTACAACCCGATAGGAATTTCTGCTCCCGCTCCCCTTCTCTGTGCTGAACTCGTCCGCTCTATTTATGTGAGCTGTCAGTCTGCTGGGTTTTCCATAGAAGGAGAGGGGAGTTGGATAGAGAGTTAGCTTTGGGGGTTTTGTTTGAGGCTTTTTTTTCCTCTAAAGCTTGTGTCTATACGGAATTATTTCTTTTTTAGTTCTCTTTAATTCCCCTGTCCCACCCCTACTGTCTGCATATCCCCCAGATAAGGGCAAATAGCTTTTGAGTTTGAATTTAAGAGATGAAGACCTTTCGGATGTAATAGATAAAAAAGAAAAAAAATCAGTCTTAGTCTGACAGATAACTGCTATTTTTTTTCCGTCTGTTTACAGATTTGGTTTAAAGGAATTTAATTTCTTTTTGAGAATAAGAGAGATAACATTTTAGATCATTCTGAAAAGAATCTACTGAATTAATATAAAATTACCCATGTAAAACTCAAAGGAGTTAAGCGTCAGATATTTACAGGAAATGCTGTTGGTCTTAACACATACTCAAAGAACAATTCTATCCAGCATACAATTATTTTTTCAGTCATTTTTCTATTGTAGTTGGCATTAATGGTTATGATTCCACAATACCTTATATTGTATCTGTCACCTCCGTTGATGTAAATGTGTATTATGGATTAAATACTTCACAAATTAAGGACCTGATCCTGAAAGTCCTTTCTGCAGGGGTGGTGTTTGCTCTTCGGTAGCCTTTGGTTTCTCAGAGTCCCCTCGCAGGAGCAAGCACTCGGAGGAATCCTTGCAGCACCCGCGTTTGAATTCTTGCAGGAGCCGTGCCTGCTGCCCGTGATGGTGGGAGTAGCAGTCAGCTGGCACGCGCTGCCCGACGCAGGCTATGGCTCCGGGTGCTGATGTGCAGCATTTCTCGTGGACACTGGTGCTGCCTCACTGCAGCAGGTGTAGTGGGAATCTTTATCCCCTGTGTGAAGCAAACAAGACCTCTGATTTTACAGTGTCTGAGAGGAGATCTGCTTGGAGGGTGGGGAATTCTGTCTTTCCTCCTGGCGCGAAACGGTAACCCATGTGCTAATTGCCAGGTGTTTAGCAGTTGAATGCCTTGCTAGTCAAGGGGGCTTTGTGCAGGCACTGATGGTGCAGTGGAAAAAAAAATTTCTTCTTGAAATTTACCACTGTCGTTTTTATTTTGTCAAGCTTCAAGAGAATGCCTGGTGCTATCTAAGAAACATATGAAGTTCCTGATTTATACAAGTGGGGGACCAGGAGTTTCTCTGTAGAACATGGTAGTTTCAACCCATTCTCTGTTTTCTGCAGAAACCACACGGGAGCAGTGTGGTCTAGCCTTTGAGAGAGGCACTGCTATTCTTTTCCTCTGATGACTGAACTTATCTGTCAGAGGATGTCTCAGCCTGAGATATAAGAACACAAAACTGATGACAAGTAAAATATTTCACAGAATATCCGTCTTTCACCTTGCAAATACTCCTTTGTGAGAAATCAGATTGTCAGTAAGGGCTACTCAGAATACTTACTATATTGAATGAAATAAGGAATAAAGACTGTATTTTGTGCTGCTACATTCCATGATTGGATAATATGAAGTAAAAAAGAAGAAAAAAATCCTACGATTACCATGAGTCCATTAGCTATAATCAACTCACAAATGGAAGACGCCAATATTTAATTTCATATTTCTGACAAGATGTACTTGCCAAGAAAAAGAAAAAAACCTACCTTGGGAAAAAGCTTCAAGAGCCCCCTGGGTGAAGACATGGGTGTGAATGTTTAAGTGTTTACAGGCTTTGTGTATACTTACAATGTAGAAAGGATTTCAGATTGAGAATCTCTGTGCAGACTGCATTATAATTAATAATTGTGCTTGTCAAAGTTGTGTGCTGGATCTTAGAAGACCTTTCGAAAAGGTCAGGTGTGTGCATTGCAGGGGAAAAGGACTTTGTAGTATCTGGTACTCATAGGGAAAAAAGAAACAAAAGGCTGCCTGTTGTATTTGTCCCCGTCTTACGGGGCCATGAGATGGGAGCACCGTAGTGTGCTCCAAGGAAGGGTCCATTGCTAGATCAGAAGCACAGATCAGTTTGCCTGGGGCTTGTTACTGGGAATGAAATACCCCTCCTGTCCGGCCAGCCACCGGGGCTCATCCTTTTCTTTCCTGTTGCTGTAGCCATTGGCCTGGAGGCACCTAATGCTCAAACTCTTGGCCACACCTACACAGGCCTTCCAGAAGAAACTGGCCTACAGGCAGGAAATAAGCTGAGAGGTGTAGAAAATAGATTCGGGGACAGCTGCTGCTGTTTCCACCTTGGCTGGGGGGAGGTGGACTAGAGCTTTGGTTGAGAAGGCTTTCGCTGGGAGAACTCGGTACCAAATGGCAGGTCTGAGGCAGTGCAGGAATTTGCTGTTGTAGAGCCTTAGGGAATATCATGAAGAGAATATATGTTTATTTGTGTTTATTTAACTCTTACCTTTGTTATCAGGACTGAAATTTCAGAACTGTAGAATACATTTTTGTTTTTAGACTCAAAACGTCGTCTTGTTTCTTGTTGTTCCCCAAAGCCTGAAACGATGGCAAAGAGTGAAATTCATGTTTAACTACTCTAATCTGAGCCTCATCTGGACCACCTGATCCCGAGCGCTTGGCAAATGTCAGAATCCACATTACTGGACACTTTGTTCTTGCTGAATTTCTCTCCTTTCAAAAACAGTGAACAAGGTCTATGGTTCTTTACTGAGATGAGGGATTTTATTTCAGTGGTCCTTAGTTCCTCTTTATTCATGTATGGAGAGGAAGGTGTTTCCTGTTATTTTGATGCTACTGCTAAGGTCCTGATGGTACTGCTAAGGTCACTTTTTAGGCTGGTTTTATTTGGTTAATGATAAAAAGGACTGCAAAATCTGATGTTTGCTATTTTTCTATAAAGCCCCAGCTCCTGGAATCAAGTCTGATTTTTGAATGGTCTCTTAATTTTAAAGAAGGGGAAAGATTTGAATTTTCACTCATTTAGGGAGAAGTGTAGGAAACTTGTAGGAAACTGACTGTGGACAGTAAGCATAAACTTATCAGGAAAGATTCAAGTCTGGAGCGAGTAGCACTGGCTGAGCACTCTCTCTCTTTTGCACCCTACTAGGCAAATCAAGACCTTTCTTTGGCCAGATGATAATGTTGAGATGGTTACCGAAAGATTCGGCCAGTTAGGTCTCTGTGATCTTCAACTATGTAAACATAACGTGGAGAGGTTTGCTGTAATGTTGACTTTAATAGAAACCTTTGGGTTTTCAGACTGTAGGATGGAACTACGCATCTGGGGCCTTTCTGTCCACAAAATGATGAATAAGTCATAGCTCTCTGCTGGAGGCTGAGGGGTATAAAGAGTGAGAGAGAAAGAGTGAGTCAGACCTTTACAGGGGAAAGCTAGTGAAAACTCAGAAAGGAGGAGGAGAGTTGAGAAAGTTCAAAAAAGGCTCTAGGTGACATTTGGTACTTTTTTTTGCGCTGACAGACCAATCCCTTAGGAAATGAAATGAATGATACCACTAAACCTGTTTCACTCAACAGATGCAATATGGTGACATCCACTGGATACTGAGAGTTTGGCCTGACAAATGAAGTGCAGTCTGTCAGTCCTCTTGGAATCTGGCCCCCTCTCAGGATAACATTTCAAACATCATCTCCCCTGACCACAGCATTAACTAACACTTGTCAAAGCCCTAGATCCCAATTCAGCAAATTCACTGGGCTGGTTAAATTCTGACATGCAAAGTACCTTAGGGATTTGCAGCATCTGCTCCTGTTTCCAAAACTTTGGAGAAATATTGATATATTCCTGAAACAAGCAACCAAATAAAATGACTGTATTTGTAAAAGGAGC
The DNA here is from genome assembly GCF_003343035.1 of Apteryx rowi. Taxonomy (NCBI): domain Eukaryota; kingdom Metazoa; phylum Chordata; class Aves; order Apterygiformes; family Apterygidae; genus Apteryx; species Apteryx rowi. Next base: position 1,315,828 of record NW_020450794.1, on the reverse strand, counting down.
AATGGTGGCAAACAAGAGTTATAATATCAACAATTTTGAAGTTGATTCAGGAGAGGCTCAAGGACATCCTAGTTCAGCCCCTGTTCAGAAAAGCACTTGGCAAAAGCCTGGCTTGAACGGGGGTACTGTGATAATACTTTGAATACCTGCATATTACATATATATTTTTGTGTATATGTATGTATATGGGTATATGTACACTTGCATACTCAGAAATGCTACCTCCTGAGTAGGTTGTTCAGTTTGCCTGCAGTTCTTGTCAATTTTTGCCAGGTTCTCCAAAAGTTCATTCTTTCAGTAATTTTTCCCCCTCCTTTTTAAAGAAGTTATTCACTTTATTAGTTTTTTGCTTACTGATCTCAAAGTGAATCTCTGTGTTGAGGAAAATAAATACAGCAAAACACTAACCCCAGCAGTCTGATACTTACAAAGAAAGCAGTGCAAGGAGCGTTGTGTTGACTAAATTTTGCTGCTGGACAGCTATTTTGTGGTTCAAGAAGCCCCTGATAGTTTGACTCTAATTACAAGCAAAGCAGACTCTCAAAGCACATAACAAGAAAATCATTGGCAGACAGCGAGGATTTTTTCAAGGAAAGGAGCTTCTGCCATTTCAAAAGCACAATATTCTCTTAAAAATGGTAAGACAAGATACGATCAATGAGAATACACAGGAGATGAGATGTTTCATTAAATGTAGATTACAGTGATCTTTGTCACCTTGCATTTAAAACGCAAGACAGAGGGAATCAGCACAGAGTAATTTAATAAGGTTAGTGTGAAAGTCTTAGCATGTGACCTTGTGTACCCTTTTTTAGGTAAAACTCAAGTTGGTGGGACAGATACCTGAATGGGACCATACTGTTTTTTGACTCTAATCTCCAAGAATTGTACCAGTGTCCAAAATTGCAAGGAAACTTGTTCAGGATTAATAAAATCTCCATTAATTTCCTTCCATACAAAAATATCTTATTTTCCAAGTTTTAATGAAATAAAAATCATGTTAAAAATTTATTGGCAATACGGAAGATGTGCGAAACATGTGACTTGATATTTTAGGGGTTGAATCTTCATTTTGTTGAAACTGGCATAACTCCACCAAAATCAGTGGAGGTATCTAGATTTACACCAGCTGAGAGGATCTGTTCTCAATTTTCTTCACAGTTTTTATGGCATTTTTCCAGCCTGAAAACAAATAGTGAAAAATAATATACTGCAGTGTTATTAGACTGTGTATATCTCAGTTGGCATCAAGAAAATAGCTGCATAAACACATATAATATAGGTGTGATAATCAAAGGTGAGAAGGGAGAAGGTGTCCCTATGCACCTTATTAATTCTGACTGGGACTCTGAAGTTGCAGGGTATGGCTGAATACTGCACTTTGAGCAAAATGTACGGGCCTAACAGCATATGGCTAATGCAGCTCCCCGAGCAGGGGGCCTGGCTTCCATTCAAGTGGGGTCCCTTGTGGACAGTGGGAGAGCTGAAGGCAAGGGAAAGCAATCCAGCTGAGTCTGCTGGCGGGGAAGGTGTTTGGAGCTGTGAAACTTCCCCAGAATCAGAGCAAAGAATTTGGGTGCTAATGATGCGTTTTAAGCTTCAAAGGTTGTGGGAGACCTGGTGGGTATCTCGGAGGGACTTGCAGAGATACAGAGATCATGGGCAGGAAGGAAGAACGGAGGGGTGTGCTTCGATAACAGAGGTCTGATGTAACTGTAAGATTGGCTAAGAAAGGAGGCGACTGGCTAAAGAGAGAAAGATGGAGAGAGACTGTGTGAGTCAGAGAGGAAGACAAGTATATGAAGGAAAGTGTTTCTGGAACTCCTGGGAGGACTTTGACCAAAGCCTGAAAAGTAGTAGAGACATAGGAATTCATATGGATGGGAATGATTTTGCCCAAGTCTGTAGATAGAGGCATGTGTCTTTTGCAGCCCTTACAAATGAGCATGTCTAACTTGCTTCAACTGCACATTCCTGGGGAGGAGGACAGCTGTTCAGCCAGAATGTCCGTGAGGTTGGGAAAGAGTGTTTCTCTGCTAATGGGACATCAGGGGTGTCTGCACTAGTGTGGGGAGCAGAAAGTAGGTGGACTGTAGGGTCTCGTTTCTTTGAAAGGATAACAGATGCCTGTCCACCGAATGCTTCAGAAGCCAAGGAGAGAGCATGTGTTACGGTCTACTCAGATGAAGGGAAGTGAAAAGCTTGCAAGATCTTGTGCGATGGAGCCAAAATGCAGCAACCTCATAGGAACTTAGTAGTGAGGGTCTTCCAGGGCGGTGTGGGAAAAGATCAACTATGGTTCAGGGAATGGACTAAAATGTGAGAAATCTGGGTTCAGTTCCTGGTTCAGTTCCTCTATAATGAGTCACTTCGTTCTCTCCATGGTGTGGTTCTCCATCTGAAGCATGAAGGTAAATCCTTTTCTCCTGCTCTGTTATTTTGATTGCAGGCTCTTTGTTTTGTACAATGGGTGTGTGGCCCCAGGGTCCTCCATCTGGTCTCTCAGTCTTACTGTCATACAAATCATTAATGCTAATAATTGAGAGTCAGTTATAATGTGGACTGCAGGGGATAAGCCTTTGGAACAGGTCCTTCCATGGCAGACCCCAACCTGCTTCACAACTTTTGTGATCCTGGTCTGGTCTGTGGTCCTCTTGATGCTGGTCCAAAGAAGTGGAAGGGGTGAAAGGCCTATCATTGAGTTTGTGCATCACCTGCTTTTCTTGCATATGGACACAAAAAGATATGACAATGAATTAGCAGAGTTATGAAGAGCTTTGAAATGCTTTACTTGTGGCTGTTAATAAAAAGATATCTGGCTCTTTCTGTTTCACCTCAGCAGTAGGTATCTTCCTAAATCAAAATTTAGTCTGAAACCTGATCTCCTTCCCTCTTTGCAAATCTATCCTTTCAGATCACACTGTTGTTTTGTGCAACAGCAGATCAGGTTTTACTGGCTTAGATATTGGAGAAATGTATTCCAAGTACAAAGGCAATGGCAATACAGACTGTTCCTATGTCTTGTCATAAGGAAAATTCCTCAAGTCTTTTCATTATAGAGGCAAAAGAGGGATCGTGTAGGACTTGTGAGAGGATAACAAGGTTCTGTGGGAGATAACCCTACCAACTTCCTAGACTTTAAGGCAAGCTCATTGCCAGAGTAAGGTAATAAACCTAGCTGGAAATGACCAACTGTGCACAGTTGTGTTGCTGACCTTACTGAAGTCTGCTGAGATAGGGGGCAAATAGCATTTCTCAGTAGTGCATCATTAACTCTATTTAATCTTCTTCCTTCTCTTATTGCCCTATGGCTGGAGTTAATTTTATTCTTCTATCTTGTGCTGGTCTTCCTTCCCCACTGGGAGACGATTATGTAACAACTCCTAGCTTGTACAGTCTTGACCCTGTGGAGTACCAGTCCTTTAGAGCTCCCAGCCAGCTTCTCCGATAGTGGGTTTCTTCCTGATGGGATCCTGCATGCCTTCAGGAGGAATGAGTTGAAATCAGCAAGTCTTAGATTCTTGCTAGCCTGTTGCTTGTTGGGGGGGGGGGGTGACAATGACTTGGAAGTCTGGCACTGTGACATTGGGGGTCTCTGACTCCTCTGTGCTGGGTTTTTCCAAGAAGAGAACTGAAACACAAACTACAGGTTTGACATGTCTTCCTTTATGGAGCTCTGCATGAAGGGGAGGATGACTTTTTTTCATTGCATTCTCTATTCCAAAGCACGTCTGGGTTTTTTTTGTTTGTTTTGTTTTGTTTTTTTCCCTCCTCTGAAATGTACCACGATCTGTTTTGGCAAGTATTTTCTTCCATTATACAGGTACCTATATCAAGCTACTTCATAAACAATCTTCCTGGTGTAGAAATTAGTATCATTCCCTGCCATGAGTAAGTGAAATCTGGTGGTACATATTTTAGGGACTTTAAGTGGATCTCTTTATGTAGATTTGTGTGTGTGTGCATGCATGTACACATGTGTAAAATCACACACACTTTACATGACTGAAGTCTTCAATGTTTTTAAATAATTGGGGAAATTTTTAATGCTTTATTTTCATCAGTGTCTTCATCTGAAACAGATCATCATTAGTTTTATGATTTTAATTGTATTGAGGCTCCTATTATAACCTATTGCTTTATTGCATTAGTCCATTAACCTGTGGGCCATGGTGCAGGAGTGGAAAGTCTGTTCTTTCTTCTATCCAAAGTAATTGAAGTAAGGTGTTTATTGTAGGTTAGAATTTTTCAAATCATTGCAGTCTAAAGTGAATCTTTTTTCTCTTAAACCTCAGGAACTGTGATAACATGACTTCCAAACCTCCTGTTAGCCTGAAATCTCTTTTCTTTGAAACACTCAGGGTGGCAAAAGAGCTTCAGAAACTACATTTGGTGCTGAGTATCTGTGGCCACATGGCTTTGATCTGGGTAGAACAGTTGTGAGGGATCATGTTCTTTGCTTAGGATTTCTAGCACATCATCATTAATCAAATGTTCTGACAGGGTTCTACAAGGAGGCTGATACATGCTCTGCTTTCTAAAATGTGCATCTGGTAACTCCTGTCACAGCACAAGATGCAGAGATGTTCACCACTGGCTTTTCTAGCAATATTGTATGGAAAGCCCTTGGACATCACCAATAGCAATGTCAGTATGACCCCAAATATAAGTGGCAGGCTTGCTGAACAGAGGGGTTCGTCAGCTTCTTAGAAATATTGCAACATTTGCAAAAGGAACTGTGGATTTCTGATGCTTATTTTTTACTCTGGGTACACCAGAGTTGAGAGGCTCCAGCTTCTTATCGGGCAGTTCTGCTCTGTCCCCTACTGATGATCAGGAGTAGGACCCACTGGTCATGCTGATGCTGAGGCTTAACAAGGGAGAGGGTTCCTGCCCCACATCAGAGGGGACCTCAGTGTCAAATGCCATTCAGCAAACCGGTGGGGTGGGGGTGAGAGAGTGTGTGAGTCAACAAAATGAACACAGCTGAGCGGAGAAATGGAAGTCACATCTCCCTTCTTGCCTAATCAACTGCAGATGGTAGCAAGTTGTAGGCATAACTAATATAGTAGGGTACTGCACAGCATGGACAACTTGGCAGGACTTTTATCATTTCAAATAATTTGATTCCTCCCCCTGCTTCTCCATCATACACCTCTTAAATGTTAAGTTAATAAGGAGAAATGCCTGCACTGCTGATAATAGCTAGAGGCTACAAGGGCCAGCCATTGGTCTGTGGTGGTTCTGAACAGCAGTTCTGCTGTGGGTGTTCAGGGAGTGGGGAGTATAGCCTGGGACGTTGTGGCATCTGGTCATGCAAGGGCATCTCCTCTCTTTGTGATATGGCTGTGAAAAGGCTAACTGGACTTTGCCACTATTTTAAGCAAATGATAATGCCAAATTCCAGCTACTGGAAACTGTGCTGTGTAGTTGGAGGGAAAGAGCACTCCCCCGCTGGGAAGCTGTTGAATCTTTAGAACCATAAGGTGGATGGCTGGAGGTTAGCAGTGCCACTGTGGAGGAGGCTTGGAGTTAGGCAGGCAATATTGAAGGTCTGAAGGAGGAAGATGGCAAATGCAGCTCTAAGCCATCTTTGCTCTGCTTCAATTCTGGCAGCTGCCTGAGGATCATGTTGCCCCCCCCCCCCCCCCCCCCCCCCCCCCCCCAGGTCGAAGCGGCAGCGCCATTCCTTGTTCTTTGGTTTTGCAACTGTAGCTTGTCCTTTTCTGTGAAGGAGCACTTTTGACCCTTTTATATCCCAGAGCTGTACAAAGGGGCTGTCCCCAGTACTAGGTTTTGCCCTGCTGGTTCAACCCTCAAAAAAATGTTTCATTTCCTTGTCTTGCACTAGAATATTTGATAGCATCGATGTATTTTTAAAAAGCTTTCAGAGGTTTTATCTTGACTAGGAGAGTCATCTGAGTCTTCAACCCTGACCCAAACCTAGCCACTTTCTTGGTGTCACTGCAAATCTATTTTTACTTTGTTTTTTTTTAAGGTATCCAGCTAAGCTGTAACTCAATAACCTTAAAGCAAGCTAAGGCTGTTCCTAAGCAGGGGCACTACAATAAAACTATATACTGAGGTTTGTTTGGACCTGCTGGGTTAACCCCATCAAACTTGACTGCTTTTCTAATCAGGATGAAGCCAAAAGTGGCCATCATCATGGTGTTTGACCATCCTTCTTGAAATTATCATCTGCTAAAGCCCTGCTCCAGAGTTACAGGGAAGGCAGTATTGCGAGGCTGCCTAAGAGGATTTATAAACCCTCCTGAGCCTATTCTCTTTTTTTTCCCCTCTTTTATTTCAAAGCCATGACATTTACTTTTTATTTCAGTCAGAATAAGCATTTCTTTCTTTAGCACATGCCTTAGCACAACTTCAGCGTTTAGAGGCCTACCCTGTGTCTGCTAAAGCCACTGATTTCTAGGGTGTAGAACGGAGCCCTCCATGCCTTTCTTTGCTTTCTCCTCTGCTCTGAACTTAACTCTTTAAACACAGTGCTCAGACTTCAGACTGTTGAGCTAACTTGCCATTTTTTGCTCAAGGCACTTACCTCATCCTCAAGAAATTTTACCCTTCTCAGTCTAAGGATTTTTAGGCCTCCAGCACTTTGTCTGAAGGAAGGAAGTGATGCTATCTCTGTCTTACAGAGAGATAGCCAGTGTTCAGAGAGGGTAAGTGACTTGCCCAGGGTTCCTCAAATGGTCTGACTGGGAAGAGTGGAGCCTCTAGTATCCTACTGTGACTCTCCTGGTCCTAGTCTACCTCTCCACTCTGTGCCCTGTACATGTGGGGATAAATACTGTGCAGCTGGGCACTTTGTATCTTGATAGAAATGAGTTGTTGTTTCATGCAGTACAAGGAACACATCTTCCAGTGTACCCTTGTGAAGTACCGTACCAGAATTCTATCGTGTTGAATAATTTGTATAATTTGCATTGAATGCTAGTAATGAGGAAAGAAAGTTAATCCATTGTCATTGAGGATATTACAGAATTACACACATGACAAGAACAAAAAGGCTAGTGGAAATAATGAAGCTGCCTGGTAGGAAACATATGAAACAGAATATTCATTTTTCTTTGGGAATAACAGGTGACAAAAGTGAGTCTTTCTTCAGATTGTTTGTTTATAGAAAATTCATATCCACTGAGACTATATGTTAAATTCGCTCTCTGATGTTCGTGTTTGCAGGATGCATGTGGCCACTAGAGTATGTCCTTATGATCTTACCATTTATTTACCTTGATACAAAGCTCCAATTACTGTCAGAGATGCTTCTTGTTAAATATGGTAAGATCTCTAGCTTCTAAGAATGTGAATATGTATTCTTTACTCTGGGGCCACACTGAGCAGGATGCTAAGGAATGAAAATACTGGGGACTTTGGTGCAAATTAATTAAATATCTAAAGATAACAATGTAATGAAAATAGTTTGAAGAAGTTTGGGCTTTAGAGACAGATGAAATTTGGAAGAGAAAATAGTGCAGTTCAGCGTTTGTCTTTCTGTTTAGGAAGCTTTTCCAATGCTTTGGCTCTTCATACTTACTAGCAAAGAAAGCATATTTAGATAAGAAGGAAGATAGGATAAAAAGAAATATAAATTAACCAAAACTACTTCATGTAAAACTATTCAAATCTGTTTCTCTTTATAAGTTAACTGATTTTATGAATGAAAGAAATGGGTTAGAACTGCAATATCTGATCTTCAGAAGTCTCTGTAGTGTTACACAGGGCAGATCTTAATTAAAACTTTTAAGGGGACTGCTAGAACTGTAACGTGGGTAGGAACTGGTAAAAGAGTGAACAGTTATACTGAAAGAGTTACTAGCGTACTAAAAGCAAGTTATTAGAGGAAGACCTCATGAATGAGTATTGGGGCAGGAATTGCTTTAAGGTTTTTCTTTAATGGTGCTGGCATGAAAATTGGAACATGGGAAAAATGAGATGTATTGATGATACAAAGGAGGCCTTTAATCTCCTGTGGGAAAATTAGGATAACCTTGAGAAAGAAAGTGGAAAAAAAAGAAATTATATGTAATAATGGAAAATGTGAAGACACACTCAGAAATATCCTATTTGCATTGTAAACTCATGCTTCAGAAGTAGTTAAGTAGGAGAGAGACCATAATGTAATATTTGCCGTGGAATAATTGAGAAATGTGAAGTATCTCTGAAAAGGATGTTCCCAGGTGAAAGAAAGGAGATCTACCCTCTGTAGGATACCATATGCCAATTCCAGCCAACCCCATTCAGGAAAATGAATTTGGAGAAGGGTTTCTAGGATGCTCAGGATTTATCTCCTGTGGGAGTATAGCTTGTTTTGCCTAGTGAAACCAAGGCTGAAAGGGAATAAAATTGCCCTAAAATAGGGAATAAAAGATAGGAAAATGTTATGTATGAAGTGGGAGGTAAAAAACAACCATTATCATAAAACTAACCTGGAAAAACTTAAAATATGGGTTTAAAAGCCCAAAGAAATGTGAATGGACATATAATAAACTTAGTCTGGAAACTGGAAGGTGGTTACTAGCCATGAAAAAGTTTAGTCCCTGAAGCAGCTTTAATATGACCAGGATGTTCTTTCTGGGTCCTATGCCTGCCTCAAGGCCTCAAACAATTTCATCCTTAAAGATGAAATTCCCCTGCATCAGTGTAGCCCACTCTTTGAAAATTGTGTATTACTTTTGTCTTTCTTAGCTGAAAAGCTAGCAAAGGACCACCTCTGACTTGGTTATTTGGTTATTGCAGGTATTCTTGAATCCTACCTCTGGAATAATGTCATCAAAATGATGACATTTATGCTGAGGAGTGGTCCAGTCTTCTCTTGGACATGGGCTATCGTTTATGGTCCTGTGGCTGAGTCAGCTGCTGCTATATTACCACCACTGGTTTTGATGCTGCCTTTTTACTGTAGGATTGTAAAAAGGTTGCAGAAATTTTGAGATGGTGCTTTTCTTTCCTTTCAGGAAAAAAAGCATCTGGAACAGTTGTTCCTCTGTGGCTCTTCCCAGCACGGCTTTTCATTTTTTTTGTCTCCTCTCATCTTGCTCAGCATCTTTCTTAAACAGCTGGGGGAGTTTGTGTGACAACTGGGACTGTAGCAACACTGCGTTGCACATCGTCTTTATACCAGAGGCAATCAGCTCTGTCTCCAGCTTCCCACATTGCCTGGGAAAGATCAGTACCTGGATGAAGGCCAGTTGGCTGTAACTGAACCCCTTCCACAAGAGATAAAAATGCCCGGGAATTTGTCCATCCACAGAGCAAAAAAGCAAGATTTGCTGGCTTTCCCACAATCAACCAAACTGCTGTTAGTGGGTGGACAGAGAGAAACTCTTATCCTTAGTGCAAGAGTGATAGTTCCTTGGATAATGTGGTGATAAACACAGCATTGATACCTACAGCTGGAATTTTTATAAATCACGTCATTCTGGCTTCTACCTATCGAAGCGATGGTACAAGCCATGTGGATTTCAGGGAGAGCAAAGATAGTGGCTTCTGAGTTATTTTGTAAAATTCTAGCCCAGGTTGGTAGAAGTACTGAGCTTTTTTTCAAAATCTTTAAGTTTAGATATTTACAGAGCAGAAAAAGCTTTGCTGTCCATGGTGAGTGAAATATTTCTGTAAGGCAACAGGTAAGAAAAATGCCAAAGCGCTTCTAATGATAATTAAAATAGTTGTTAAGCTTTGCTGATTTATTTTGATAACCTGAGCTGTATTTGTGTGTTTTTCTTTATCGTAGAATATCATAATAACAATGTCAAAAGAATTTATGGTGGGGTATGCTACTTTGCTTTCATCAAAAAAAGTTGCAGCAGATGCTTTGAATTGACTGCAGATGGTGGCAAATATTTGTCATATTATAAGGTTACAGTACTAGAGTGTCATGACTGTTACTTGGTAAATCCATGCATGATTCAGGTGGTAATATCTATTAGCTATGGCTGGCAAAGTTCTAGTGAAATAAGAACTAACCCAACTATTCAGTCAGTTCTTGCTCTCGCAACGAATGACTTATTTTTTTTCTTTGGAAAAATGAGGTTTTGTGTTAACTCTCTTGTATCCCTCTTCCCTACTTGGCTGGGAGAACTACTTTGGCTCTGCAGGACTCCGGCTTTCCCAGAAGGAACACCTCAGCACAAACAGGACCACTGAGATGTGCTCATTGGGTAGCCTCATCAGAGGCATCTGAGGCATGATATATAACAAGGACCTCACTAAATCGAGTGCTGCCTTCTGCAGCTGACTGGTCACCCACATGGGTTTGTCCAGTGCAGGAGCACTTAGCATGCTTGTGAGGCTGATGAACAAGAGACCTTTCTTCTCGGGAGATCAGCAGAGCTGAGCTTTCTTCTTGAACAACAGTGTGAGAAAGGGAGTACAGAAACCTGCACTTGAGACCTCTATATAAGTAAATTTGAGATAGAGGGGTAGGGAAGTGGCTTTGTTCCTTGGACTGAGTAAATGATTGTTACGTGGGAGGGTCAGCAACATAGTCTCAGAAGAAATTGTATTTAGGTTGCCATGGCCCTGAGTGCACTAATAGGCCTTAATAGCCCTGACTGGCCTCACCTGGGGCCTCCACCTGCACCTCTGCCCTTGGGGCCAGGTGCTTCGTTTAAGCTCAGCCCAGGGCCTTCAATCCCTGCCTGAGCCACAATGGAGGGGTGCTGATCTCCAACTCTGCCACAGGCGTGCCTGCGCCTGTCTGTGGACCCCATCGATCCAGACCCTAATTCATGGGCTGACTTCCTGGCCTGACTTTGGCCCTGCTTTGTTGTTGTGGACCGGCCCAGTGACCCTGGTTACTGTCACTGGACCTGATTCTGACCGTGACTTGTGCTCCTGGCCAGCCTTTGGACCTGCCTCGTTGCCGTGAACTCTGGATTACCCTGACTGCTGCCCTAGGTCTGCCCTGCTCCTCTCGCTCAGGTATTTTGGGGCTGGACTCTGGCTGGTGAGGCCTCTGCCCTGTGGGCCATGCGATCTCCTTTGGCTCCCAGCTCCCTGTCCCTTAGGGAACAGCTGGCCCTTACTGCTCTCTGATGTTGGTCTAAATAGTCCTACTCACTAAAAATATGTCATGTGTAACTGAGCGCTTCAACATCTGTGGAGTGAACTGCTTTTGTCACAGGGAAAGAGGGAAAGGTCCATAGAGCCTTAAGGAGTTGAAGGGCAGAGAGGAAGGATATCTGTGGTGCAGTTCTGCTTACTTCTTTGTGAGGTGGATCATGGATTCGCTTTCCCCAGCTGCCCAGTCGCCCAGCCTCATGCTGCCACTTGCAGAATTGTTGCACCAAGTGGAAACCAGTGTCTAGTATGGCCACTTGGAAATGCAAGAGCAGAGGGTGATGGTGTAACTTATGGTGTTCTTGGGTTTGACTGCTTGTCCTGCCACAAGTTGGCAGGTGACCTGGTACACGTTTTCCAGCGCTTTATCTCAGGCAGTTTTCAGCTCCTTTCTTCCCTGCACTTCAGCAGAGACGTGAAAGAAAGCTCATTCAGCTTTGCCTCTGATGCCGCTGGAACAGGGGCCATATAAAATAGACGAATGTAAGTGGGGTGAATGCAAATGTTTTCTCTCCCCACCCTACCCGCCCCCCCCCCAAAAAAATGGGGAGAAAGCCAAAGATGAAGAAAGTTGCCTTTATTCCCTGTTATCAGCAGTGCTGTTGCACCTGGTGTTGAGCTTAACATATGAAAGGACACTGCTGCATCCTGTCTAAAATTATGTGAGAGCCTGTTCATGAGGTAATTCTGGGCTGATTGGGAGCAGGAAGCCCAGGCTGTCTTGTGAGATATCTAGCTCTCTGGGCAGGCTTGAGAGATTTGAACAGTTCGGATAAGTAGCTAAACTTTTTCATGCTGTTATCTCAATTAATTGAAATGTATATGTTTCTTGGGAGCACAGAAGGTATGAAAGGTCTGTGTTGGGTCATCAGGCTTGTCCCATGAAAGGTGTGATGGTTTCCCCCGGTGGGAGATGCATCTACACAGCCAGAGGATGACCAAAATATTTGCTTGTCACGCAGCTTGATGTCATAACTGTTGATAATCATAGAATGTCTTCAGTCAGATGCTGCGGTGAGAGAAGAAAAATGTCCTTCTACTTTAAATTAATTGCATAATTTGCAATATTAGAGCACTTGCACACTGAGCTCATTTGAGGGAAAGGGAATGTGTAAAAGTTAATCCAGTTCCACAAAAAGTAATCTTGTTATGAGTTCATACTAGCAATTTCTAGGTCAGTGGGTATCCCTGAGGAATTGTCCAATGTTTATGCTATATCTAATGCATGTCTACATTATGGGGGGAGTGGGATTTTTGAGTCACTTTTGCATGTTTTTTAACAGAACAATTGCTATTAAAAAATGTATACTTTAGAGAGTTTTAATTATGTTAATTATCACATATTTTGTTAATAACATTTTCTTTTGAAGATGCCCATTAGAGGTTTTAAAGTGTTAATTTACTAGAAAATCAAATGGAATGCTGTTGGAAATTTTCTTTTAAATTAACTTTACTTACTTTTATGTCCTAATTAAATGGAGATAATAGTATTGGTGGAAATATTACAGAACTAGAAATTAGGGCTTGGATATGTTACTTAATAACAAGACTTTAATCGTAATGTAATGTATCTTTTGTTCTAATCAACATATAGCCTTTGCATTTAATTTACTGATGTGTTTTGATCAAAACACTTAAATAGGAACATTGATGCAAATTCAAACTATCTTCATTAGATAGCCCTCTAATACTGTTGAGCTCCTTCGGGGTAAGAGGTTTTTCTTCCCTCCCCCTTCTCCTCACAGCATCTGTAATCTCTACTGGAAAAAGTGTTGAAGGTTTTCTTAGTGTTTTAGCATTACCTCATCCTGTATTAGGTAATACACAGTGATCCCACTTAAAACAAACTTTCCATACTGTTTGCAAATCGGTCTAGGATGTACAACTCCCTTTAAGTTTTACTGCTCCAACTACTGGTGCCATCAAAGCCCTGCAATCTGCCTAGTGCATAGTATCTTCACATTGGTGCACAGATACGTTGAATCGACACAGCTATTTCTCTGCAGAAAAAAGGGATATTTCTGTGTATCACACTTTTTATTTTTTTATTATTACTATTTTTTACATTAGTAGAACTTGGTTAATAGTAGGGGATATACTGGAAAGGTAAGTCAAAACCTACTAAACTCTGAAGTAAAACAGTTCTATTCCTGAAGTGTCAGTGTGTGGATCAGACCTGGCGAAAAACTCTGACCCAGCTGAATGCAATGGCAGTTGTGCTGCTGATAAGGAGCCAGAATTTCACTGTATGTCCAAACCTGCCCTGACCAGCAGGTTCTGTTGGTTTTTTCACACTAATCAGTGCAAAATGGGAAGGTGGCAGGCTCCTTGGTTAGCACGGGGACGCTTGCGTTCGCCGGATGCCCAGCAGGAGAACTCCAGGGGCTGTCTTGCAGTTTATGCTTACCCTAGCATGACCTGCAATGGTATCAGTTCATTGACTGAATTATTCTGTGTCTTCCTGTTCTGCATGTATCGGTTCATTGCTTCTGCTGTTGCTGGAAAAGTTGTATGCTGACATTTGTGCTTGTGGCCTACAAGGCTGTGTGACAGACTGAAGAAGACCCAAGTGGAGAGATATGATGGGTTGGTGACCAAAAGGGGACACCTGTTATAAAAGCGGTGCAAGCTGTGTAAACCAAATATCCGATTTGCTCGGAAGGGGTAATTTAAGTTACTTTAAAATAGTTAGCTTTTATGGTCAATGGGGTACTGCCACATTACTAGTGATAAGCCATAAATCTATTTGGAATAATATGAGATCATATTTTAAGACTCTCATAGACTAAATTTTCAGGTAAAGAGGAGAAATTGAAATTTATAATCCATGCCTTTTTTTTTGTAATTGTTATTAATAAATTAGCACGAAAGAGGCAGCAGATGGAATGAATTGTTGTAGTTCATTAATTTGATGATGACTCTCTTTGCATGAGCCAATTATGTCTGTCATTGTATCTCTAAGCTGCAGTGGTGCCCAAAGGAAAGGGCACGCAGGCAGGGACAAATCATCTTGGGGACTTCCTGCTTCCTGAGGTGGCCAGAGAAAATTCAGTCTTAGTTCTCACTGATACCTCTAGTGGAGGGGTCAGGCCACCAAAACTTGTCAAAAATGCAGTTCTTAATCCTAGCTCCAAATACTGGGGTGGAGAGACAGTCAGTCTCACTGGGTACACACAGAACTGGTCTTCTATCTGAAATAATTATCAATTCTTTGGGGCTGATAGATTCTGTGTTTGACCTTGGTGTACCTTCAGGTCCCCAGTATGCTTTCAGGAATGTTTTTCCAAAGGCATCATGCTGGAAGTGGCCTAAAATGTGCCTGTAGTGAGTGGTTAAAGAAAATAGAAAATTATACTTGTTGTGTCTAGGGATGAGGAAAGCTCCCTTTATATACGACACTGTGACCTCTTTAATTAGAAGCCACTCTACCATCTCATGAGCCTCTCTGTGGTAACATGCTGATGAAGTTTCATGTGGAATATGGGTTGATTTGCTTTACCTTCAGACCTTGTATTCTCAACTTGGAGATAGTGGTTGTTTTTCTGTCAGATGTATACTTCACTTAATGACTGTAGTTTATTACCCAGTAGGTCATATTCTGTGTATTTTAAGAACAAACACCTTTGAGATTGCGACTTGGTGGAAGGAGGTGACGTGTCATTGCTGTTGTTTTCACTACGGCCCTGTGGAAAAACTAATTACCTTTTCATCTTGGTAAATTCAGAGGTCAGTTTACCACTACTATATCACAACATGACAGGGAACATGGGTAATTAGGTAGGCTGTGTAACCTGGATATTCCATGGATCTCATTACATCTTATTTAGAAAGGCTATAATTTGATTGGTGGAAAATTAAGGCATCTCCTCATGGGTCATTTTATCTTTCTGCAATAATAATTCTTGGCTTGATTAAAAATTGATCCAGTGTCTTAAAGTGAATTTATTATTGCTGCAATCTATCACCCACAGACAGATAATCTGGTTCCCATCTTTATCTGATTTGAAAAATCTGTCACTTATTATGTGTTGTTTTTTTCCCAATCATTTAAATTGATGGTTTGCTGAGGCAATGTGTGCTACCATAGGCTTCTTGGAGAAAGCATGTATGAGACATTAAACTAGTACTTCTTACTGCAAGGAATCTGATACTATGTCAGATATCGATTGGAACTGTGTTGTGGCATCAATTTCTCTGGAAAAAAATCAAGCAGAAGTTTGGGATACAGAGCAATAAGAAGGACAGACAAGTCATTTTTGGAGAAAATGGTCCGTGCGTGCTTAGTACCTGGACAAATTCCTGCCTTCCGTGCTGCTGCTTCTGCTGAGCACAATTCTTAATCTGCAGGATGAAAATTGGTCAAGTCGTTTAGGTGGCTGTTGCAACCCATTGGCTTTAGGGTGTACTGAAGCCGCCCTAGCCATGGAGCTTGGTACCGGAAAACTGAACTATTCAGATAAAATAAACAGAAAGATGTAAAAGTTGGATGAATGGGTTCAGCAGAATCACACTTTTGAGGGAATGTTTTTGTTACCTGTGTTATCTGTCTGAGCTGTGGTGCATCTTCTTCAGGCTTCAGTTTTCACCTGATTTGCCTGTGTAAAAGAATATAGTCATGACTGGTGGGGAAGAGGGGGATCTGTATTTAAAATGAATCATTGTTAAAGAAATGTTGCACTAAATAGGCTTGTGTCAAGTCCTTTTAATATTCCTAGTGCACTGTCTTTAACAGGAACTTTCATAAACAAGATGTGTTTATTGGAAGAACACCCTATTCGTGGTATAAGCATCAGAGAATCACAATGATTCTTGGGCCTTTTTACACACAAATTCTTTTGCCCCGTTGTCTGAAATATTTTAAAAAACAAGTTCATATCCATTCCTTTCCAGAAGCCCAGCAGATCCAGTTCTATCTATACCTAAGCTTATAGTGAACACTGGCAACTATTATATATGGTCTGATTCCTGCAGCTACCCTGGAGAAAGAGGATGAAAGAAGATTGTGCAGCCAGCCTGTCAAGGGCGTGTGTGTGTGTGCGCGAGAGGAAGAGAGAAGGAATGGTTATTAGCAGTCTGCTTGTATGGCTTTAGACTGAGGCAAAAAGGGAAAAAAAATAGAGGCACACAATTTTTGGTTGAGTTTCCTGAAGCAGAGTAAAGCCTGAGGCAGTTGTTTCTCTCAGCAAATTTCCTATCCTTTAAATATGGTGGCTCTCATCAGATGAACAGGAGTAGTTCAGATCTGTAAGTTTGCATGGTTTGGTATAGAAGGTCATCTATGAACTTAAGACAGGAAAAAAAAATCAGCAGAAAATAATTGATGTAATAAACCTTTGGTTTTGGAATAAAAGCTGGCTGACATTCTAGTCTCGTTGAAGTCAATGGGAATTTTGCCTGCTGACTGCTGTAAGGTTGAGGTTTCACTGCAGCTGTGCATGTTGTAAAATGTGTCCTTTCCAGTCTCGTTTAGGCTGACTCCTGCCAGCCCCATCCAGATCAGTGCCCTGCTAATTCAGGATTGAAATTCCAAATATCTCCTATCTTTTGTCAAAACAAAGGACTGAGTGATTGCCAAATTAGCATAATCAAAAAGAAAAACCCTCTGTTCCTTCAAACCAGGCTGCAGGGCCCTGCTGCCTTTCTCAGGAGGAGCAGGCTTCCTTTTCTTTCTGAGGCTTTTTGAATCTGTGGGCTGCAAAATCGGGTTGGTTCTGTTGCTGTCAGCAAGCAGGACCAACTCCCCTGTCAGGCCTGTGAGGGGTATGTATACCCTGCAATGCCAGATGCTGGTCCAAAGCAGGTGGGACTCCAAAGCGGGGGGAAATAGCCTTGGCAATGGCATCTTCCTCCTTGTCCTGTTTGGATCCCTCACTGCATCATTCAGTCCTCAGACCTCGGTGTCCTGTTCCAGTGTGGGGAAGGGACTGCCTAGAAATATACTCTTGATAGCTAGTGTAGATGTGTTACAGTGAGGTCCCACAGTCCAGAGATGGGTAGCCTTTCAAGGGCCTTGTGATAAGTTGTCTTTTCCTCTGTCTACTTTGAGATGAAGCCTGGAGCTGGGACCTCGGTGCCGTCTGGGAGCTGCTGTTTCAGGCCAAGAGGCATGTTGCTGCGAGCGATATCTTGTGCCTCACCCATGATATCCTGCTTTTGTGGAAAGCAGCAGCTCCCTTGAGATCAGAGGGAGGAGCTGTGAGTGACAGCAGCTGCCTCTCTGCCGTGCCTGTCTTGCACTAATCCTGCTCTGGGCCTTTCTGTGAGGTGTTTAAAGTATACCCCAAACAAGCGATAAGCTGCTGACCTTTGGCTTGACTAATGACTGATGGCAAAAGAGATGGTGGTCTGAAGAAGCGGCTTCCAGATGCACGGTCACTCCTTCATTTGCTCCCCTCATGCCTTCTGAGTTACTGCTGATAGAGTCTCGCTGCTGCTAATACTCTCCCCAGAGATCAGGTGGTTGTTGCTTATTGCTTGCCCACGTTCCCTGTAGAGCTTTCGTTGATTAATTAGACCTAACTACTGGCCTGGAACGCAGATAAAACAATAAGGTGTGACTTTCTCTGTGACCCGTTCCTAGCAATATGTGAAAGGCCATCCAGCTAAATAAAACTGTGCTGACCTGTAAGTTGGCCAGAAGGAGCCTGGGCTTGCCAGAAGTGTGTCTTCTCAAAATGGAAGAAATCAAGCTGATAGACACATGGCACGTTTCTCCTGTCCGGCAAGGATTTGGTTTTTCTGCATAGAAGATAACACCAGCAAAAAATAGGGCCAACAGCATAGTAGGAGAAAGGATAAATGAATAAACAAAAATAACCTGCTATGAGGGGCATATTGGTTTTAATGTCCAAATCAGTGTTAAGGTCTGTCTACATCATACCCGTTGCAAGATCAGGCCCTAGTTCTACATCTCCTTTTAAAATATTTACACATTTTTCTCCTGTTGCTGTATTATAAAATATTTTTGTGTGTTTTGTTTTATTTTTTACTTTGTTCCATTTGACCATTTGGGCTGACTCTAGTTTTTTTGGGCACTTCGCATACGTGAGAGCACATGTCTAGAGCTAAGAAGTCTTGTGCCAACCCTTGAGATTCCCAGGGCAGAGCTGACCTGTTTAAATGCTCTTCTCAGTCACCTCTTACACTGCAGATTGCTCAGGAACTCATTCCCACTTACTGGCCCTCTGGATTTAGGGTGCTGCAACAGAGTTTTCCATGTGTTGTTTGAAAATGTGTTTACATTAGGAATCATCACGTTTTGTTAATACAGGTTTTATACGAGGTTGTTTTTTTTTTCTTAGCAAATGTAATGGTGGCTTTAATCTTTCTGCAGTGCAGACACTCTTTCACTCATTTCCAGAAAATCTATGGCACTTTGTGTAGTGGGTACAGTTTTCCAACATTTGCAGACCTGACTTGTGGGACCTGGGCAGAAGTCAAAGGGGTTCAGCAGGAGATCGCTGTGCCCGTGCTCTGCTGAATACCGGATCAGTTGCTGAGCTTCCTAAACTCTCCTTTAGGCTGTTAACTTCAGGCAATTGCTTTGGAAGGTGTTGGTCTTCATTTTCACTTTCCTCCTCCATAGCTGTGACTTCTTGACTAAAGGAATACCCAAGAACATCTATCTCCTGTCTTGTCTAATTAGACGAGCCTCCTCAATCATTACCGGGTCATTTGTCACATCCATTTCCTCTCATGAGCAACAAATGAGGGAAGGTTCTTGCTATATTCACCACCAGCAATGATACCAATGAAGAAGAGAGAAGGGAAAATGGTTCACAGGCTATTGACACAGTTGCTAGCACTAAATGCTGTGCAGTATCTGAAATCAAACAGCTCTTTTCCTCTATCAGCCTTCCTTCCCTTTATTTATAACTGGGTTTTCAAAGCATGAGAATTAATTACCATGTTGTGTAGTTTCATATGCTAATCCCCCATGTGTAAGGTATTTTCTGTGCTCAGAAAGTATGCAATTCAGTCTTTCCAGTGCCAGCCAATTATTCGTTATATTGCAGTGAAATCAATCTATGTACCCCCCCCAAATATATTTATATAAAGCCATCCAAGATCAGATATACAGTGTGCTAGAGACAGTGTATCCTTTGAACACTCTTGCCTGAATAGAGGCAACTGGGGCCGCAGTTAAAAATAATGCAATACTGCATATTGGGAGAGGGTACCGAGTGACTCAAGGTAAAATGGAATTTCATAACTAAAATGTTAGTTAGTGCTGGTGATCTTAAGTTATGTAATATAGCAAATCAAAAAAAATTTTTTTGAGAGTGAGGGGAAAGGGAAAAGAAGTGGAAATTTTCATTATTTAGAAAAGGAAGCGTGGGAATTAATAATCTGTAATTTTGCATGAGCACATAATGCTGCTTTCCAGGAATAGCCATTGTAACACCTGTATAACCCGTTATACTTTTCTGGATAATTAGACAATCTGAAATACCAACATAAGTGTTCTGCTGGATCAACAGATGTTCTTAGGAGTCTGATATACATGAGGTAAAACTCATCATCTCCAGTCACCTCAGAAGTGCCTCTCTGGCACAGAGCACCACCTGATATGTCTTTCTATGATCCTTTGAAGCCTTTGTAGGTGTTCTCTGGCATCCTTCTGGGATGCATATAAACTAGTAAACAATGGTATCCTGTAAATCCAACATTGTTCTAAGTGTTACATGGGACAGAGAAGATGTTCTTGCTGGAGGGATGTGCAACCTGTGAATATTTGTTGTGGGTTTTTTCCTCTCCCAGAAGACTCTTCAAAGATCATTTTATTATGAAAATGCACAGTCAAAGACCAATGCAGCGTGTTATGAAGTAGAAGGCAGCTGAGCTGTACAGGAGGTATGAATGATGGTTCAGAGTTGGATAGTGCTATCAGTACAAGGTCTTTCTCCTTGTCAGTTTAAACTTTGCCTTTCTATGATATTCAGCTCCAATACTTCAATGCCTTTTTCCTGTGCACTTAGTGTGCTGCAACTCCATAGCAGAAATGGAGTACTGTATGCAAAAAGTACTTAATCATAGAAAAATCTAGGTTGGAAGAGAGCTCTGGAGATAATATGGTCCAACCTCCTGTTGAAAGGAGGTACTTTTGTTTCTCTTCAGCTCATATAAATCTTTCACCTTTTACTAAAGATTTCTCTGGAGGAACAGGCATGAGTGTCAAGGAATTTTTTGAGGCTTTTTTTTTTTTTTTTCTCCATCCCTGTGTGTAAGAAGTCAAGCAAAGGGGGCAGGAGACCTGCGTGGATGAGCAAGGAGCTCCTGGCAAAACTGAAACAGAAGAAGGAAGTATACAGAATGTGGAAAGGGGGACAGGCCACTTGGGAGGAATATAGGAATGTTGTCAGAATATGCAGGGATGCGACGAGGAAGGCCAAGGCCCATTTGGAATTAAATCTGGCTAGAGATGTCAAGAACAACAAGAAGGGCTTCTTCAAATAAATCAGTAGCAAAAGGAAGATTAGGGAAAATGTGGGCCTGCTGCTGAATGGGATGGGTGTCCTGGTGACGAAGGATGCAGAGAAGGCAGAGTTACTGAGTGCTGCCTTTGCTTCAGTCTTTACTGCTCAGGCCAGCCCTCAGGAATCCCAGATCCTGGAGGCAAGAGAGAAAGTCTGGAGAAAGGAAGACTTTCCCTTGGTCGAAGAGGACTGGGCTAAAGATCATTTAGACAAATGTGACACCCACAAATCCATGGGCCCTGATGGGATGCACCCGCAAGTGCTGAGGGAGCTGGCAGATGTTATTGCTAGGCCACTCTCCATCCTCTTGGAAAGGTCATGGAGAACAGGAGAGGGGTGCCTGAAGACTGGAAGAAAGCCAATGTCACTCCGGTCTTCAAAAAGGGCAAGAAGGGGGACCCGGGAAACTACAGGCCAGTCAGCCTCACCTCCATCCCTGGAAAGGTGATGAAGCGCTCATCCTGGATGTCATCTCCAAGCATGTGGAGGAAAAGAAGGTGTTCAGGAATAGTCAGCATGGCTTCCCCAAGGGGAAATCATGCTTAACCAATCTGATAGCCTTCTCTGATGGAATGACTGTCTGGGTAGATGAGGGGAGAGCAGTGGCTGTTGTCTGCCTTGACTTCAGCAAGGCTTTCGACACTGTCTCCCATAGCATCCTCATAGACAAGCTCAGGAAGTGTGGTTTAGATGAGTGGACAGTGAGGTGGATTGAGAACTGGCTGAATGGCAGAGCTCAGAGAGTTGTGATCAGCGGCGCAGAGTCTAGTTGGAGGCCTGTAGCTAGCGGTGTCCCCCAGGGGTCAGTCCTGGGTCCAGTCTTGTTCAACTTCTTCATCAGTGACCTGGATGAAGGGTCAGAGTGCACCCTCAGCAAGTTTGCTGATGATACAAAACTGGGAGGAGTGGCCGATACACCAGAGGGCTGTGCTGCCATTCAGAGAGACCTGGAGAGGTGGGCGGAGAGGAACCTCCTGAAGTTCAACAAAGGCAAGTGCAGGGTCCTGCACCTAGGGAGGAATAACCCCCTGCACCAGTACAGGTTGGGGGTTGACCTGCTGGAAAGCAGCTCTGCTGAGAAGGACCTGGGAGTGCTGGTGGACACCAAGTTAAGCATGAGGCAGCAATGTGCCCTTGTGGCCAAGAAGGCCAATGGTATGCTGGGGTGCATCAGGAAGAGTGTTGCCAGCAGGTTGAGGGAGGTGATCCTCCCCCTCCGGCCTGGTGAGGCCACATCTGGAGTACTGTGTCCAGTTCTGGGCTCCCATTTCAATGTTTATTGTTCTTATGGTGACAAACTTTTTTCTTATGTTCAGACAGAATTTGCCTTGAAGCAACTTAGTTCACTGCATAACACGTGGCATGCTCTTTGCTACTACGATGGAAAATAGAAGGCCATTTTAAAAGCTACTTCGATCTGTTTGAAGAGAAGAATGTATATTATGAATGAACACATGAATTGGAACATTTAGGAAATACTCGAGCATGAAAACAGACTTAACCATGGTTTGAAATTGTAACCAGGCCAGCAAAAATGCATCTGAGTTCCGTTTTATTTACTAACCATGGCAGAAGACTCCAGAATTTAGATGGAATGATATTGCCCTTTATGTTACAGAGCTTTAAATTAACCTATTGATACCAGTAGAAATATAAACACTATTTTGTGGATCTTCTTCCTCAGTACAATGCAGCCTCATTTTGTGTACGTGGCCTCCTATCAAAGACATCCTGACAGTTGTTAGATCTCACCTGTTCGTTACTGCTTTGAGTTAAGAGGTGTGGGCAAAGATGAAACAAATAGGTGGGAAAGTTCAGCATTCAGGGAGAGAAGTGAAAACTGTGGTGGGGGATGGAGGCTGCAGAAAGGAAGACTCTCGCAGTAGCAGAGAAGAGATTTGTCTGAGGGGACAGGCAATGAAACCGTGTTGGGAAAGGGTGGGGAGCGGGGCAGAAGAAGAAATGGACAAAGGCTCTTCCAAACTGATTCCTTGGCTTCCTGGAGATGTGCAATCCAAATGGTTAACTGCAAAATCTGTGATTTGATAGATCTGGTGCGATAGAAGAAAGATCACGTCCTACTAATGAAGCAATGCATGGTTTGATTAATCCTTTTTTTTTCTCCTTGTAAGTTTTGATTTTTGTCTAAATACATCACTGCCAAACCTGGTCTTCACAGAACTAGGTCATTTAAGATGTGAAATCCTTGTTGTTGTACACTTATGGAAGGCACAGTGTCTTTCTAGTAGTAATATTCTAGTAGTAATGTAGAAAAATCTAGTAGTAATGTCAGTATGTTTCTGAATGGCTAATATGATTACATCAATTGTGCTGAACTTAATTTTTAAATGTATCAAAAGGAGTTTTTGTTTAGAATCAGATGAAATTTGATCAAAATACTGCAGGAATAGCGGGAGGAAACGGTTGGTTTCTGTTCTAAGGCTTTATAATGAGCATACGCGCCATCACTGGAGAAAAGGAGCCATCTAGGGTATTTTCTAACCTTGCAACAGCATCCAGGATTTCTGCCTTCCCTGGGGTGTCTTTCTTGGTAATCTCCGGGAAGGGAAGAAGAGAATACATTTCTGTTGTCCTCAGGGAGAAAAGGATGGATTTTCAGCTTGAGAAGTGCTATTACCTTCCTCCTGTTTTCTCCCAAGAAAACCAGGTATTTAATAATTTCTTTATACAAGCACTGATATTTCTAGGTGAGAAACAAATGGTCACTATATACTAGCCCTGCTTCAGCATGCTGCTTAAGCCAATGAGAGAATTTCTGGGTTGGATTTCACATGAGTTCTCATTTGATACTCATCTCCAGTACAACTGAGCACCTTCCAGCAGTGTATTAAGTAACATGTTCAGCATTTGTCCCTCAGGGAGAGAATAAATGATATGAAAAGTATTCATAGGAGCACTATTCACTTTGTCTTTAAAAAAAAAAAAAAAAAAAAAAAGCACCTTGTCCCTGGAGTGGAAGGCAGTGAAATTTGCTGTCACCTTTTGTATTTTTGTATTCCACGGTCATGGTTCCCACCACGGGATGACAGCTTTTTATTTCCTGTCCTGCTTATGCCGGAGAAGTTGTTAAAGAAATCATCCTTGATATTTTCCCCTGTCCTATGACTTTAGTGCCCTGACCTTGTAGCAGCGAGTGCCTTGGAGATAAAGACCAAGACCTGGAACCTGATGATCCATGAGAATAGCAAGGAGAAGAGAGGCTGCTTGGCTGGGGTCTCCTAAGCAGCGTTTCTGACTTGGTGCTGTGGTCTGTTGCACTGGTTGGTCGTTCCTGAGCATTTAAGGCATCTTTTCTTTGTGTTGCTATGAAATATCAGTATATTAATAAGTTTGGCCTAATTCATCCTACCTCTGACCCACCTAAAGGATATAAGAAATGTTTATTTTCCATTTTGCAGATGAGGAATTCAGGGGGATAAACTTATCAGACTTGCTGGAATCACATAGCAGTCTGTATCCATAACAGAAATACAAAACAATCCTCGGCAATCTAATGCTTAACTTCCTGACCTTTGTCTTCAAATTCATTTGTGCTCAGCTTGTCATACAGTTGTGGTCTTTAGCTCAAATAATTTGTGAAAAAACAAAAAACAGCCCAGATCTTAATGAAGATATTTATCTGATTCATGTTTGTGTGGTGTGACTTGCAGTGTTGGCTTAGTTGACAGAAGGCCTAAGGCTGGCCTGCCAAAGGTGAGATAAATTGAGGCTGAATCCACGGGGAGAGCCTGAGGTGTGAAAGCTGTTTTGCTGTGACTAGCTCTCATCAGTAATGATAACCCCTCAATTTTGTGCCACCTAAATTCACCCAAAATTATATGCTAAATATAAATATTCATTTTATAAATATGCATGTTAATTAAACATACATTTATTTTAAATGCATGTGTTAATTATACATGTTACATCAGATCACAATTAAGTCAATAGAAATTGGAGATTTGCATATAATCATGCTTGTATACTAATCAGTTGTCAGTCTAGAAAGCCATTTCCTTCGTCTAGAAGGAATATAGACCTCAGTCCAGTGATCAGTTTATAGATTGAGTAGCAGCCTCTGTTTTTTTTTTGTTGTTGTTGTTGCTTTAATATATTTTCTTCCTAGAAAAGGATAGGAAGAAATATGACTGCAACTTTTCAGTGCACAGAGGATGTCCAATATTTCCTTCAAGTTGTTTTTTTTCCTCTTCTTCCAGAAGCTGTGTAGAGTCCAGATTTTGGCTGAATGAGGTTGCTCCTCTGATGTGTCTGAGACTGCAGTAGACCTGCCCAAACCTGCTTATTTGGGGGATGCAAATTCTCTCTGAGCAATGTGCACTGCACTTCCTGCCTGCATCCTAAATGTACCCTGAGCCTGTCTGACCCCACATCTTTTAGGAAAAGTATGAGCTATTCCACATGGTATACTGATAGTAATGGACATATTGCCCTGTCTTCCTGAGCAGCCTGTTGACTTCTGCAGTTTTTGCTTGTGAGAGTTTGTGATGCTTAAGGTAGTCTTGTCTTGTTCTGGATTCACTTTAAAGGATTGGAGGCTATATTTTAAGCCAGCTGAACTGGCAATGACTTTGATTTCATGTCAGTGTAGGTGAACCTGTATTTTTGCCCAGTTCTGATACAAACATATAAGCATCTCTGAGAAAATACTCAACAGCTGAACTGTTCAGAAAGCAATGTCACTTTGAGAGCTTTGTTTAGCTGAAGTGTTTCTCTGTAATGGGAGCAGGTGACCTTTAGGGCTTAGTTTTGCACGAATGTATTAACTAGTGCCAAGACTTATCACAGCAGTTAGTGTTTAAGCAAGGCCATCCTTGTTCAGCAGCGCACTTAAGCACGCTGTTAAGTGCCATCCAAGGCAAAGAAATTTGAGTGCACATGTAAGTGCTTTGTACTGAACTGGGATCCATGGATCAAACATTTTGAGGAGATGAGCTTCTGTTGGCTTTGGCCTTGGGACACTACGTTATTTGGGAATAAGGCCCCCATCCAGAAAGGCATTTAAAGACATGTTTACTGTTATGCATACAAGCACTGCCTAGGAATTTGGTTCATGGAGGGGAATGTATCCTTAACTCAGGGCTGCTTTTGTGTCAGAACAGTCCTGTAACCACTTTTGTGGATGGGTATGAAAAACCTTTGGGGTGTGTGTACACCTGGGATAGCTTTTTCACACCACTTTGCCACAGAATTAACGCTTGTAATGTGCGTGGCTGGAATGGGGAGACACGGGTGTCTTGCAAAGGTCGCTCCCCCCAGCATTCTCCCTGCACGTTCAAAGCCTGACTTCAGTGCCGCAAATGGGACTGTAGCCGCTGCAGTGTCCCCCAGTTCTCTTGCAGGTGTTTCAGTGAAACCTTTCTGCATTATTTTGCATCACTTGATAAGTCAGTCAAGTTCTGTTTTTTTTTCTTTCTTTTATTATTCCTTGTTTACTTTTCCTCTGCAGGTTTGAATTCACTTTTCCTCAGAAACATTATCATTATAGGGAATTAATGTGGCTGAATAGTTTGCAAGCTAAAATCCATCAAGGTATTAAAACAACCCCTGTGAAAAGTACATATTTCATCAGTCATTTTAATCTTTAAAATATTTGCTTCAGGTATCCAGGATTCCATTGATTGCTTGCTATATTATGTAAATCTACAGGAGAAAAATAGGTCACTCTTCAAATTGTCTCCTTGTAAAGATGCAATTAAGCTGCATTAAGACAATTACTGTATTTTAAGTATCCACTGATTTTTTAAAAAAAAAGTAGTTTTAGGTTTGACAGTGATACAATTTCCTATTTATTATGTTTTAATTAAAAACACCAGTAAATAGGATTAAAGTCAATTGTATGATGATTTGAAATAACTATTGCAATTCTTAAATAATATAGTTAGTCTGCAGTATGTTAATAATGAAGGGGGGAAGGGGAAAGAAAAATCTTGCTGATTATTCAAATCAGAGTTGTGGGAAAACAGAATTCTGAAACAGTCATCTCTGTAGTTGGCTTATGTTTGGGTCTGCATCTCTTATCCATCAAAGTAATGATGTGCTTGGTCTTAGCTTTAAGCATCTTTGAGATGTTTTGTCGGTGTTAGGCTATGCATGAACACTGAAAACGTTGGCTATAGTTCTGACACCAGCATTGCAACTTTGGCCAGTCCCTCATAGAAGTCTGTATTTTGGCTTTTTGCAAATGTAAGAAGTCAGATGGACTGAGAAGCTCAAGGGCTAGAACATGGAAGAGGCCTCAAGAAGACTCTGAAAGGTTCAAAAAACATCTGGAACTTATACCCACCTCTCAAAAAGGAAGAAAGCTTGTAGAAAGCTGGTTCCTGGACACGACCTAAACTTTAGCAAGAATAAGAAGAGAATGCATGTGTATGTTGGGGGGAAGCATTGTTCAGCTCGGGCATCAGCATTACGGCAATAGAAAATTTAGGAGCAAAGAAAAATTTTGCAAGAAATCAAATCTATTCTGGCCTTTCAGAATCTGTCAAAGCCATGGTCTTCAACTGTGTAAATGAAGTGAAAATGAGGTTCCCAGGCAATCTGTTCCACTTTCTAATTCCCAATACCATAAGAAGGTTTCCCTATGTCTAATTTAAATTGTCTTTGTTGTAATTTAAGCCTACTATTTCTCTATCCTAAACCCAGCAGGTGTGGAGAATAGATGATTCCTTCCCTCCTAACCTTTTTGTCTGATTGTTGGCTGAGCCCTTCAGTCATAGGTGTTGCTTGGGAGACCTCTGATCATCCTCCATTTGGACTGTGAGCCCGCATGAAAAAAACAGCTCTAAGAGCAAGGGTTTATTAGACCGGTATTGAGGTAATGTCTCTACTGCATGGTTAAAGACAGCAAATGCACCTGCATTTAAAGAGAGGAGCTGAGAAGTACCTGGCAACTGTCATCCAGTTAAGATAACCTCAGCAGAACACAAGGCAAAAAAATCGAATTATGAGGGAAAGAATAATTGACAATGGGGAAGCAAGCAGAGAATTGGATAAAATATACTAATGGTAATATTTGCACAAGGCAAACCTCCCACCTTTTGTTGGTAGCTTTTCTTTTATAAGAAGGAAATGCAGTAGGTGTGTTATCAAGTTCCATCAAAGCTCCTGGTATTATAGCTGCAAGTAAGTTATTTATTCAAATGAAATAAGAGGGGATTAGTAGAACAACTGTAACATGGCTGAAGAAAAGGCTGAAAAGGCCAGGCTGAAAGGGAGCTGTTTGGTTGGAGGGAGGCTATGAGAGGTAGTCCTCAGGGATGAATTTTGAGGATTAATCCTATTTAATGTTCTCTTCAGAAATTATGGGGCAAAAGCTGTTGAAACTTACTAGTGGAATTTGCTGATGATGCAAAGATAGGAGATTTACATCTCATCAAAAAGAACTGGACAACCTCGACGTTGAAGAGGGAGAGAAATGGGACAATATTATGGCATAAAATTCAAAGTTGTGAGCAGGGAATGCCCAGTTTGGAAATAATGGTGGAGAATGACCTATATGTGTTTGTGTTGTCCTGACATAATGTAATATGACCATGATTAATGACCGGGGTTAATGCAAGCCTAGGATGTATCATATGAAATTTTTGCAACAGGAACACTCTGAAGCATTGGGATGAGAATGTGTGAATAGTGTGTGCCATTCTGGTCGTCCATGTTCAAGAAGGAAGAATTCAGACAGGAACATGTACAGAGAGGTGAAGGAGGAAAAGCAGAAGCCTCCTTTTACAAAAGGAGGTTAAAAACACTCTGCTTATTTAGTCCAGGAAAAAAAAAGTGATTCAACTTTTTTTTTTTTTTTTCCCATAAAGAAAAGATGCAGCATAGGGAAAAGAACCCTTTGTGATAAAGGATAATACAGTATTAAGAATAAATAGCTATAAATAGGCTGGGAATAAATTTTTGCCTCCATAATCCTCCATGAAGTCTTCACTACACATTTGCTTTCCTTAGGGCTCTGATAGGTGAAATGTCTTCTGAAACTCCCTGGCTCACCAAGGCTTCTGTGAGAAGTCAACACAGTTCTCTGCGCCCGCTTCTAGGGACAAGACTGGGGGAAAGTCCACTTGGAGCCCATTCTCCTCTGAAGAAGCACTTGCAAAGGGATTAACTCACGCATACAACTGAAACAGCGCCTGGAACCAAATCTGGCGTGACTACGAGGAAGGGGTTTTTCCCCCTGATTTGCCCCCTAGCATAAGAGTAGGCATGGTCTAACCCGTATGGTGCAATGACCACTAGAGCAGCACCCTGAAATCCTCCTAGAGGTCAGGACTGTACTGTGATAGCCCCAAGTATTTGCAGGGTGAGCAGGCAAGACAGAATTTACTGGAAGTAAAGGGAGTGCTTCAAATTACAGGTTTGTAGCTGACTACTGCTAGTCAGTCAATTTTACCCAATTTGCACTCATGAATACAGATTTTTTTTTTTCTCCTTCTTGATGCACAGGTGCACCCCTGCTGCACCAGGCATATTATTTCAGGCTGCTGCGAAGATGTGGCTGCCAGGATAACATGCTTCAGTGTTACATGTAATTTTATTTATTTATTTATTTTTATTATATAAGATATATAAGATATATAATATTTACATATATATATCTGCAAATTATCTGAAAAATATATAATAATTTTATATATGATATAAAAATAATTATATAGAGATAGATACATAAAACAATCAAATTAAGCCACTGCCCACTACATGTTTTTCCATTTGTTTCCTCTCCCCTATTCCTAAACATCCTCAGGAATCCACAATAATATTTTTAAATAAATATTTGGTCTTTTAAGTAAAACTGCTGCTGCCTGCAAGGAAGAATATCGTAGTTCTTACAGCCTCAATGGTTATTACGCTTTGCTCGTTCCTGGAATGTATGATGAACTAAATTTGTTTATTTGTCTGAAACACAAGGAGCAGCAACATTTTTGGCACCACTGGAAAAAGCTAACACTGCACATTTTATTTTAAACCTAGTCTGTGGAAATGTTACTGTTGTTGCTTACCTAAATCCAAATTGTGTGAATAGTTATGAAGATGAGAGGTAATTGATAATTGGTGTGTTCCCCCCCCATCCCCCCAATCTTGATTTTACTTAGCGGATATTGCTCATAAATTTGTGTCCAGATATTGAGTGAGATGCATTTTGTTTGAACTTGTATTCTGGGCATGTCCTTGAAGGTACCAAGCACCCAGAAATCGTCTGACATCTGTGGGAGCTGTGAGCGTGCAGCAATGAACGGAAAATGAGGCTCTTTGGGTTGTAGGAATGCTAATCCATTGTTATGGTTTCCTTTTAAAGCCAAAATAAACACAGTGTGGGTCCTGTTCACTTATACAGGTGCTAGAGCAGGCGGCTTGAGGGCCCAGGGCAGAGGTCAAACAATCAAGCGTGGCCCTCTCCTGCACACACCATCAAACGGCGAGCGCATCGATGGGCTCCGCGGCCAGCGCTGCAAATTAATCAGCTCAGCCCTTGGTGTTTAGCCATGCTGATTATATACTGGCAAGGCGAGCCCGAAATGACAGGCCAGAGGAGCTAACGTAATGGGAGATCATTCCCAACAAAGGCAGGGAAGAAAGATCAATTTGCAATATTCTTTTCTGCACCCATGCAACAAAGCAGAAACATGAAAGCAGAACATTAAGGGATGCTCCCTATGAACTGGACAAATCAATAAACATCAGTGGTAAGGGGGAAGAAAAAAAAAAAGGTTCCTCATTCTGTTGTGTACCCCGAGGCCTTTTCCGCCTTTGTGAAGTACTGAGCAGCAGTGGCCTCTGTCGTGTTTCCTTTCACCTACATGGTGTCATCGGCTTCAGCTCAAGGTAAAAGCTGGTCTGCACCGTCTGAATGAGAACTGCATTTACGGAAATTACTCTGTCTTGTTGGGAAGGGAAGGTGGGAAACGACAAGCTTGACAGACGATGCAGTGACAGCTCCCTTTGGGCATCAGAGGTGGGACTAGAAAGAGGGATTTGGTACTTGTGCCAGGTGAAAGATTTTATTGAAAAACTCCTGAATAAGTGCCAGTTGCTTTCATAGGGACCACCCTTGCTGAGAAAATAGCCAGATAAGAAAACTGATTTGATGGATAAGAATTTAACTTCTATTAGAAAACAAATTCCTGCAAATAGCAGTTGGGAAAATGTTACGAATCCACTGAAGAAATGCACAGAGAGGTGGATCCAGTTGGGGGAGACTAATATTGAGGTCTAGTAGCATTTGAGAGGGGGAACTACAAATGAAAAGAGAAATGTTCAGCACAGCTGCTTGCCAAATCTACTTTATATGTCGGGCCAATTATTTTATCATCTTAAATGTTTGGCTGTGAGAACCAGACCTGCAAATGAAAGTTATTTCCAGCAGTGTTACAGCTTCGCACTGACCTCTTTCACCTGTACATGAAATGTCTTTTAGGTGCCCATTCAGCATATGCTGTTGGTGAAAGGCTGCTTCTCTTTTGGCTTCTTAGTGGAGAGAGGGCCTGGGGGTGGCATGGGCTATCCGAGATGGCATGTTGTACAAAGGTAGGGGAGCTGGTGCTCACCCGTGCCTTCCTAGCCCAGCCGCCCCTCTGCTGAGGATCGCAGCCCCGGGGTGCCTGGCGCCCTCAGCACGGGGTGCTCAGGCTCTGCGTACCTGCCCTTCGGGGAGGCTGTGCAAGCAGGTGGCTGGTGCCTTCCACCACCCACGTACAAGCAGGACCTGGAAAGGCACGTGCAGTAAGCTCATAAGATACTGCTGGGTGGTGATGAGGAGGGATAGGCTGAATGTCTCTGGTATCTTTTTCCTAGTCTCTCCCACACTTCTGAAATGCTTTAAAGTATCATAAAATGTAGATGTGTTGTTTCAGGTTCCCCAGGAGAGAATTTGTCAAAATTTCCCTTTATATATATGTTTTTTCTTTTGCTCTTCACTTTTGCAGCCAGATTGGGCATTCTTGGCTATGATTGCTCTGTGCCACTGTTTGCTCTAAGGTGGCATGGCAGGGGAGCAAGGAGGCCTATTTAACACAGTCCGTAAAGCACATTAGGCTGCAGAGAGAACAACTGCTGCAGGAATGTTGTTGCTTCCTCTTGTACTGGTGGTAATGGTGGTGGCTACAAAGTACTTTGCTGGTAGATGAGAATGAACTGTGAAAGACTTTGGACTTGAAAAGATACTTGTGTTTGTCAGCAATTTTATTAAATTATTGTGATATTCAGGAGCTGTTTTTACTGGTTCCCAAAAGCATAAGTCAGCCTGGCAGGTGTAGCCAGAAAGAAAGCAGAGGCATGCTAAAAAGAAACAAAACTCAATAGATGCTAAAGCTGAGTGTTGGCACCTCCTGCAAACAGGCCATTCACTTGCAGAGCCAAAGCAGGTCATCTCCAAGCTGTGTGTGATAGAGATGTCATGGCTAAGCCATGGGTGGGAAGGAGATGGTTTTTGGCTGACTATTTTTTGGCAGATTCACAGGATGAATAGATCCACAAAAGGTTATGAGAAACCAGTAGTCTGTTTCTTTTATTCGTGATCAAGGAGTCCAGCAAAGAGGATGCAGAGGGGGTGGGAGGAGTGGGAACAGTTGCAGAAGGGAAGCTTGTGCCTTGGATCAGCATCTGGGTGAAGTGTCGGTAAGTCAAGGAGAGATGCCTTGCAGCATGGTGGGAAAAATGCATTGATGCGAGTTTTATAGCTCAGATCTTCGTGTGAACAATGCGTCCATGTAACCAACTCAATTCTCTGGCATCCTGGTAAATGTATTCTGACAGAAGTTGGTTGCTGTGTTAGCAGAGAGCTAAATTGCTTCATAGTCTAAAGGGAGCCGTAGGTCACGTGGACTTCCTGTGTGTTATCGGGGAAGATTAAGACTTAGGAACTCCGAGTCTTTAATATAATAAGCAAACTAATAAATTTTGGGGAAGAGGTTTCTGAGAGAGATGCAGGGATTGGTGTGTCCCTTTGTCATACTGCTCTCTGTTCATCATCAACAGCTCTTAACCACAGTGCTCTAGGGCTTGCTATAGTTTAGTTCGATCCTCTGAAAAGGCAAGTTACCCTTATTCTACCTGCAGACTACACTGGGGTTCATGTGGACTTCAAACACAGAAAAATCCTTGTTTTGTGAACCTTCTTGTTCCTCTGCAATGAGATTGCATGAACCTGAGGGTTCTGAAATAATCACGCTGAGGACTTAAAATATTTAAATATTTCTAACTGCAAAATTTGTTTAACAAATATGTAAGGACCCCCAAAATCACACAAAAACATGTATTTCTCATTTGGGAATTAATTCTGATTAGAGAGTTGGAGAGTGAATTTGCTATTTTACTTTTGCATTCCACTTTATGGCACCTTATGTACTTAGTGCATGTACTGATTATTTTTCTTTGGATAGCACATAATTGAGGGAGAACGTGAAGTGTTCAAATGTTCTAGGTATCCTAACTATCTCTCATGGCTTGTAGCTATGAGGACTGTTGCAGCTGCCTGTCAGCATGATATCCCACTGTTAGGACTAACTAAATTTGACATCGTTGCAGCCAGCACTGTCTCTGAAATGCTCAGAACAGACTTTATCTTCACTCGAGATTCCCCAGAAGTTATGCCAGTGTTCACATTTCCTTATTTCCTAATGTTTCAGGATGTTCTTTGTAATATATCTGAGATCTGCCTGCGTTCTGTTCCTCTCTCCAGTTATATCTTTTTGGTTCTTTTAAGAAAAGTTATGGCCAGTCTGTGATATGACAGGCATGATTTACATAAGATTACCCTGGCTGTTCTGACTTCAGGAATGTGAGAGCTCTGGGTTGCCTGTGTCTGCTGAATTTGTGTTTGGTTTTTGGTAAGTGAAGCTGGGGTTAGAGCTCATCAGAAAGGAAGGAATGTCGCCTCCTTAGAAATGATCATTTTCATTCCATATCTGACTGAAAACTTAAAAGAATGTGATTCTAAAGAGAAAGAAGATTGATTGGGAGACCTTGAATTACTTGTTTTCAATAGTGGGATTTAAAAGTTGTTTTTTGTGGGTAGGTGGTGGGGTTTTTTTGGGGGGGGGGGGAAGGAGGGGGTCGGCTCTGTGGTGTCTCCCTTCTTCCCCAGTTATTCTGATCTCTGCCCTTGGGAATTGCTCGCAGGTAGTAGTTACTTCTGTCATTATTACCAGACCTAATCAATCCAGCTAGAGTTAGCCGCTTATCACTGAAATAAGCACAAGTTTGCTTTGTCTTCTACTAGCTGCCGGGTATCATTCGCAAGTATTTTGCTGTTGCAAGATGGATGTGAAACACCTGCTAATGTCAGACTGGTCAGTGAATCCCTTTGGACTCTTTAGGGGAGTCTTACCCGCAGGCTGTTCCTTCAGTGCCCAGCAATAATGTCTGAGCTTTTTCCAAAGTTGATTTTGATTTCTCTGTGCTCCTGCATCCATACTTAGTTGCCCAGCTTTTGAGACTCTAGAGGGAACCTGATTTTCAGGGATCTCTGTGGACCTCTCTCTGAAACTCAGCTCTATTATCATGTCATGTCCTGCACTATGTTTAAAAATAATTACGCATTAAGCAATGAAGAGCCTAGGTCCACAAGCTTTGTAAAAATAGGAGCGGACTAGTTTTTAAGTAGCGTGGCAATTACCATGCCAGTTGTTGCTGACGGTTCAAAATCTCCCTCCCCAAGTTGGAGGGAGTCTTTCTGTTGTTAACATTCCTGATAAGGCTAAAGTGCCTATCTGCTCTGATTCACTGGTACAACCAATATCTGTGAACTCTCTGAGGACATTCTTGGCAGCTGCAGGACATAATTACCACATTTGAGAATATCTTTTAGGCATTTGGATCTATGGCTGGCTTTTTAGATTGCTCCCCTGCTAACCAATATGTTACTGGTTTGACACAACTGACAGCTGGCTGGGCTGGTGGCTGAAGAACTGCCTCTGGGGCTGTCTCAGAACGAGGTTAATGATGGGCTAGATGAGTTCCCTGGGTTTCCTATACATCATTTACCTGGAATTGTGTTCTGTGCAAGACTCTTCCGTGATGACAAGGGATCTGACCAAATGGCCATATGTACTAAATGGTGCAGCTATTCCACCGGGCCAAATTTGGTCTTATTTACTAGTTTTTGAAGTAGCAACAACAGGAGCGAAAAAATGTCCTTTCTGAAAATGCACTGCTTTAATAAAGGGAAAGACTATCAAACATCCATTCTGGGCTGGACTCATACTTGTTAACTGTCTG
This sequence comes from Apteryx rowi, assembly GCF_003343035.1. Taxonomy (NCBI): domain Eukaryota; kingdom Metazoa; phylum Chordata; class Aves; order Apterygiformes; family Apterygidae; genus Apteryx; species Apteryx rowi. The sequence continues at coordinate 1,281,038 of NW_020450794.1, read as the reverse complement.
AGCATCCCTTATCTCTTGCACATTATTATGATCCACAGAGGAGCGCTTGTTCTTCGCTGTGCTGTTGGTTTTCTTGCTTCCTCCACATAGGACTTCTGGAGACCATGACTAATGACACATTTGTGAAGCTTCTATGTAGATCCCATGTCTATAAGTGCCTTCCACATGAAAGTTTAATAGCTATTTTTCTTGTGAAACTTCATTTGTGTTCAGCTGTGTAAGGTAAAGTGCAATCATAACATTGATATGCAGTGTTGATGTTTTGAGAGCAGAGCCACAGAAAAATAATTATTATATTTGGGGAGGGCAGCACTAGAGGGATTTTTTCTTCCCCTTAAAACTTTTTCTTTCTGAGAAGGATGAAATAGTTAAGTCATTTTAAAAACAAATTCCCATCCTCCCTGATTTAAGGTCTATTCCTACAGTATGTATGGCACGGGGGAGATATAGTAGCATTTTTATGAGGAGATAAAATATTGGCTTAATGATAATTTGGCAAAGTTTCAAGATATCTGAGAAGACTTCCTGGAAATTAAAAACAACTCAAATGTAAGAGAAAATTAAGATGGTGACCCCAAGTACAAAAGGGGAAGAGCTCAGACATCCATTCTTCCCTGCTCCTTGCTTTTTTTTTTTTTCTTTTAATCCTTTTTTGCTAATTATCTCCTCCTGGCCCTGGCTGCTCTCATTACAAGGCTAAAGAATAGTTTGATGAAAATTTGTTACTGCCACCCATGTATAATTTTCCAGGATTTTCATTTTTTGAGGGTGGTGAAACTCTCAAAAGCAAAACTTTCCAGATCTAGTGTGTGTGTGTGTGTGTGTGAACTTGCTCAAGCTAAAAGCTTTTTCCTGCTTGCACACTGAGGACTAGGGGAGGTGTGCTCAGAACTCTGGGCAAATTAAGTTCTTCTTTATGTTGCAGCCTTTATGCTACAGTAAAATGTGTAAAAGTCTGGGGAAACATGAAGCCTGTCCTAGAGACAATTTCAGTCTTCATATTGCTGCTGCCTGAAGGACAGGATCTGAACAGAATTCCCCACACTACACCCTCTTTGAGACCGGGCCTGATCCTCCTGTCCATCCTCAGGAGAAGACCTTGTTTATTGAAATCTGTGCGAGGTTTTGGATCAAATGGAAAATACAGAATTTGGCCCATTAGACCTCTTGTAGCATGAGCAGTAATTCCTTCTTCGTATCTATGAGCCTTTGATTTGAGTTCTAGGAAGAGTGGGAAGTGTGCTAATTAGAGCCAAGTTTCTTGGTTTAGTTTTTCAGGAAGGTAGAAAGAGGTTTTGATGTTTGAACAGGAGGAGTTGGACAGGCTATCAACGTGTTTCATTTAATCACTGCACGTCAGTCAGATGGTGATGTTTGATTCCTGTACAGCAGACACACCATGAGAATTTGTTGCACAGATGTTAAAGAATCCACATCTCATTATAATCCTTTTCATGATTCAGCCTTCCAAAACGCTGCCGCTTTTTTTTAAAACCTCTGTTAACACCTCCTTTTTGTTTTCTTCTCCGTGTTGCTGGGAAAGGCTGGATTGGGATGAAGCATATGAAATAGAAGTTGTGAAACCATGGGGTGAAAGCTGAGAAAGGGAGGGAAGAGCTATCAAGAAATGGGAATCAGAATAGCATTTTTTCTTTTTTGTTTAAGAGGATCAGGGGAAAAGCTTCCAGCCTTTGCAGCTACAGGAAACAGTGGATGCCACCTGGATGACTGAGTCTGCAGGCAGCCTGGAGCAGTAGCTGCTAGGAGTCTGATCCATTGCATTTGTTTTAACTCTGAAATCCACCGTTGCTCGTACGAGTGATGTGCCTGTGGCGTGGGGCCTGGAGAGGGCTGGGGGACTGTGCTTGCGGCCTAGAATTGCTTTATTTAGGTCTTGGGAAAGGCGATCAGTCCTAAGAAAAGCTCTGGAAATGCTAGCCAGTGCAGTTCATGGTGGTGCTGTAATTCATCAGCCTGGGATCTTCCTGCCATCAGCTGTAAGTTCTGCGGATGACAGCAGTTCAAGTGCTGATGGAGTCCAGCCTTTTTGAGCTTGTCATTCACAGCCTTGACCCTGGTTCCTGATAAAAGTCAGTGCTAGCTTTCAGGTTTTGTTTTATTTATTTATTTATTTTTATGTTCCAAACCCTTAAAAGCAGAGGTCTGAGCCTTACACTCTAACCTTTTGTTACTCGCTGTTCCCATTCCTAGCCTCTTAGCTCATGTTCTGCCTGTTATCTGGCATGCTCCAAAGCCTCTTTCGGGAACCTCTGTAATTACCTCACAGTCTGTGGAGTTGATTTCCTGTTAAAGCTCAAGTAGTGAAACCATATTCTTTTTTTAGATGTAAATTAGTGAAATTTATGTTCAAAACTATTCTTAGTCCTTCTCCCCCCACACCCCATAACCTCCTTCATTCTTCCTCCCTCTTCTCCCTTGATCTTTCCTCTTATGATGTGCCTTTAAAAAAAACAATTTAATGTTTGACATCCTGATCAGGGCCTGTCTACAACTCTGGCTTGAAGAACCAGAGTTAATGAAAAGAAGCTAGAGAAGACATTGCAAGACATTGCCCACTGCTTTGACCCTATGGCAAAATGCTCCCAAGTGGGATGCTCTGGGCCCACTCATGATCTAGGCTTTCCATAATTCTACGGATGTATGTGTGCTAAGACTCTTGGATTGTTTCTAGAGGACACTGGTAGGACAATTTTAGTGGAAGTCTTTGGTAATAGATGGGCTTTGCCCCAAACCAGTAGAAGTGTAGAGGAAGGTCCGGAAAGTCTAGAACAGAACTGAGTAAGAAACATAGATTTCATGATATATCTCCATAGAAGAATAAAATGATGACTGTTGGGCACTAGCTGTTGTGCTTGTTAGCCAAACTAGGAGAGAGTTCAAGACCTGGATGTGTGGGGACTCTCCCGCTCAGTTGTTGGCATCAGCAGGGTCCATGCAGGATTGGACTGGTGGAGAATTTTCCCCAGTAACTGCTTATTATTGGACTTTGAGTTGATGGCTCAGGTACTAAGATAAGCCACCTAACTAGGATTTGGTGCCTGATTTCTTACCATGGTCATTCTCTGGGACCTTAACACCTCTGTAAACCTCTGGGATCTTTTTCTCTCTGTAGAATAAAGATACCGGCGTACCCAGCCTCAAAAAGAGACTTTTATCTACATTCAGTGTTTACATTCTCATGTTTAATGAATTAATGAAAAAAAGGGGTGAACTGAGGAAGAGGAGGAAACTATAAAGATATTAGTGCAATTTCAAAGTCTTCTTGATTGCGTTCCTCCCCCCCCCTTTGGCTCGAAACATTTTTCAGGAAACCAACTATATGTCTGCGAATTGGCAAGATCTGTGAGACTGGATAATCTCTGAAAATGCATGCCAGTTACATAAAAAGCTCTTGCTTGTGGGATTCAAGTGATTAGGATATGGGTAATTAGTAATTAAGGAATTAAATAATATTGTGAGATTTCAAAAAGTCTTTTGGGAGGCTGAATGAATATTTCTACGTGTGTTTTGTGTTTGCAGCTCTCCTGTTCTACAGCATGTAGGTCAAATATTACTCGTACCTGTTTAGACATGAACTTAGGGTGGGACAAAGGGGTTTTAGCCATGCTAAAAATGTTCCCCATTAGCAATGGCTGGTGGATCTGTGTGCTCTTGTTTCACGTTGCGTGTTTCCCTTTGTAACACCTAATCCTGTCGATATGGTTTTCTCTTCTAGTGGCAAGGGTAGCACATGCATACATCCCTTTCCCACCTTTCACCTAGCATGGCAAAAGGGTAATTTCTTTCAAAATTAGAAGGACCTGAGTTCCTCAACCATAAGGAATCGAGCTGAAGTGTCAGGGAATCTCAAACATCTAGCAACTGCTGAAAATTTTACTTTGCGTTTGCGTTGTTACCTCTGAGTTCCGGGCCAGCTGACTTTAGCAAGCTGCTTGTTGGTCCCACTATGGATGTGAGCATGTTGCCCCTGAAAGGCGAACAGAGCATCCTTTTGCTTTTAAAAGGAGCAGGGAAGTGAGCATATATAACCCCTTAGACCTGAGCATCACATGCTGATACTGTTTAATTAAAAAGAGAAGACATACGACTGGTCTTTTTTAATTGCAGTGCTGTGGAAATTGAGGATAACTGTCAGGGATTTCATCGGAGGGGCAGTGACTGAAAAAAAAGCTTGGAGAAGGAGGTAGTCTTTTTTCTCACTAGATTCCCTCTGAATTATATTCTTGAGGGGAATGCATATTACAGATACATGCATTATAGTTTTGCATCCAAAAAATGACACCAGGGACTTAAGATTCCAAAGACTTTGGACATTTATCTGTTGTAAATGTAATTGTATCTAGAAGTAAATAAGACTCTGCAATTTATAGGCACTTTAAACTTCCGCTATTTATGGGCATAGAATTGCTTGGAATAATGCTGCCTTATTTTATACTGATGGCATTGTATTTTTTACCACTGTAGTAAGGGTTATTTCAGCTGTGAACCTTTGTCAGAGTCTTCTCATTTCTAGAGGGTTAAAAACTGGCTCATGTCGCCTCCGAAGCAACGTGAACTCTCAAGCTTGGAGGAACAGTTAAAAATTTAAGCTACATCAGTGTACCAAGTACTTATGTTTATGGATAAAAGCAGAGGGCTTTTCCCAAATGTGGATGAGTGTGCTTGTATGAATGTTCTGAAGGGAGGGTTAAAATTAACAACAGTTTACCTGATTATACTATTTGATATGTAACAAGAGAAAGTGCACGCACAGAACTAAATAAAGATACTTCTGTATCCAGAAAAAGCTACCGTGAATAGACAAAAACCTTCCATCTTCTGGGAAATGGTCCATATACAGCTCTATTCTCTCTCCCTGAGAAAAGGTGAAAGTGTTATTGTCCTAGTGGACAATTCCTGGCATGTCGTCGGACTGCAGGAAAGCGCCAGCAGGTGTAACGTTTTAATGAAAAAGGAAGGTTTAAATTTCTAGCACAAAAATAACAGAGACAGGCTGGCAGAAACTATGTTAACGTGAGACCGAGTGCTACCTTTCTAAACCTAGCATGCTCACCTGTAAGGAGCAGTGGTTTGATGTCTCCTGCTGAAGAGCACTGAAAGAACAGAGTTGCAGAATCGGGGCCCGAGTTTCTTAGCTGTTGTGTCATGGGGTAAAAGAGGCATGTCAGGTCACTTTAAAGTAAACAGGGGGGTTGGAAAGTGAGGTGAAACGGAGAAAATGTTTTGGATCTTTGTCAACCCACAGAAATCTCTCTGCTGTTGAGTCAGCAGTAATGTTTGTATTTAACTTTGGCCCTTTTGTAATTCCTGATGTGCTGGCACAGTTGCATTTGGATGTACTAAGGAGGCTTTTCTCAAATGCTTGGTTTGTGCAAGTCTCTTCAGATTTTTCTATCTATTTTTTCCTGTAGTTGTGTCTTATTTCCTGAAACAATGACCTTCCCAAACCAACCATGTATATAGGAACCCAGCCCCTATTTGCAAAGACAGCATTCGCACTCTCTGGTGTGCTGGTGTCTAGGCAGGTCAATTTATAATTGTCTCGAAGTGGTTCCTCCTGTAAACAGTAATGTTATTTATCTGCTGCTCAGTGACAGTCAGAGATTCTTTTGAAGAATCACAGAAAATCAAATAAATTATTTTAAATTTCATCCTTACAGGAAGAATGTACATTGATCAGTGTAAGCAAAGACCAAGCACATCCCTATCAGCAAGGAATGGCCCCTGGGAAGTAATTTTTGTACCAAATAGGTGAACAAACCCTATAAAGGGTGATCAGTAAACAACCAAATCCACTGTAGTTGAATCTCAGCAAGGATACCATCAGTTCTCCCGCTGTTCATTTTTGCCATCTCTATTATTCTGTGTTGTGCTGCCCTTGCCTGTGATGGTGGTAGTTCATTGTGCCAGATATTCTTGCTTTTCAGTAAAAGTAAATAGATTTTTGATTTAGGATAATTTCTTTTTAGCAATAGAAGGGGCTGTTTTATTTTCTCCTTCCCATTAGCTACAGTTTGTTAAGGTATTTGCATTTGAACGAGAACTTTCGCTCTCTTGCTCCTCATCTCCTGCCTGTTCAGGCAATGAAGTTGCATCCTCCTCATTTTGAAATAGCTTAAAAAAAAGAAAGGCTTAAAGGCTAATAATCCCCCAAATTACAATTATCAGTATTTATCAAAGTAAAACACGGTGTCATGCTGCATTTGATACAAAAGCATCCAGCTGAATATTCTATTAGACAGGTCCTGTGAAGTTAAAAAGAGGACCGGGTTGAGTTATCTCACCATGGGAGGAAAAAGGCATGCACAATCAGATATTTAACACTCCTTTGCAATTATGGGAATTTTTATTCTCTCCCTAGTAGGGAACATAGCATTTTACTGCAGTGTTTCAAGTTTGCCTCCAATGGTATCTGATAGAAGTGCTTTTATCCCCTGAAGATACAGTACAAAATACAAATCATCATTGGTTTTATCTCAGCTGGAGCTGCCTATTTTCTAAATGAGTTTACTCTGTGCTACTGCCCATCAGGCACATTTTTCATCCTTCATCCCCACTCTTTTACTATAGCTGGGTTTAAGTCCTTTCTTCTGTCCTTTGTTCCTTCAGCTCAGCGAAGTAAACAGCAGGATTGATCTTGCACTGCATTTTGGTATTGTTCCAACTGCTCATCAATAGACATGGGCTGGGAATGCACTGACTGGAAAAGAAGGGCAAGATTGAAATTCACTTTTTGTTCTTTGTGCCTTTTAGTGTGCAGCGGAATGTCCCTAATCTGAAAGCTGCTACACTGACTGCCTATCAACATGCAAATTAATCATCAAGTGACGAGTCCCATATTCACTCTAAGTAAAAGTCTTTAAAGGTATCTGTGCAAAAGAAAAAAAAGAAAAAAAAAGTGTGCGTGTGTGTGTGTGCATTTTTTTTTTTTTAATGCTATTATTCGTAACTGGTACAGGGAATAAATGTCACTGTGTTTTTGCATCTATTCCCTTGTTTAGCAATGAGCCTGATGGCCTGATGTTATGGTATCATTTAGGAGGAGAGGGAAATCTTTTGGTATCCTTGTAGAGCAAGACAACTTAAACTAAAGATTAACTGCAGTTAACAGCAAAGCAAAGGAGGCATTGCAGACAAAAGCAACATCATGACTGCAAATTATTTGTACCTGCTTTCCTGAGGAAAGGCATTAGAAATAAACTTACAGATGCTGAATGTGATCATTTCTCATTTTTTGAGCATACAGTGTTTCCACTTGTAACTTTTCCCTGGGGTCTTGAAGGATTATAATTGAATTTGGGGCTGTAGCAAGAATATACAGTACTACTCTGTTTTAATATCCATTGACTTTTATATGGCAGTTTGATAAAATGTTTGAATGCGGGAAGAAATGTATGTATTCTTTATGGAAGACTAAACAACTGGCATAGGGTAACTTAGGGCTGGAGAAGAGCTGGCTGCACGTAAGAGAGCTTTTCTGGCACAGTTGTCTGGCTGTTTAAGGGCCGTATTTCAGAACAGGCTCCATTTCCCATCGTTGTTGAACCAATATGCCTGTAACTGCATTTTGCGCAAAAAATGGCACCAACCTGTGTACCTGACCAAAGTAGGTCACTCATAGCATTGAATTAATTTAGTCTTCCTGGTCTTGCTCGATCTAGAGGACATATTCTTCATCTTTGCCTGTGTGATGAGACTTTCCACCACACTGCTGTATGTATGCTGAAATCTTGAAGACTTTATTTATTTGCCTTGCCCGCTATATGATTTGAATATCTATCTGCATCTTCGAAATAGAAAGGAGGGAGAAATGAGAAAAGATTGCATCCTGGTTTCACACCAGAGACCTAACCACATCCAAAGTTGCTCATAATTTTTGTGTTAGCTTACATTTCTTTTAGCCTTCTTGTTCTGCACCCAGGGGGGAAGTATCCTTTGCTATGTAGATAGGGTTGTAATTTTCATTCTTTCTTGGAGGCAAAAATGCTTCCTCCTTGTCTATCTCTGGAGGAATCTTTCAGCAAAGAAAAAAAAAGGGGGGGGGGGGAGAAAGGAGAGAGAGAAAAACAAATTGTAATGTGTTTTATGCCCAGCTGGGCCCGAGGTGTGAAGCACATGTTCAAACCCAAAGCTCCCCCCGTCCTGGGGAGGGAAGGAGCCTGGGAAGGAGCCCAGGACAGAGCGCTGCGGAGCGGAGGGCCCCGCGGTGTCCCGCTCTGTTCCCCGGCCTGAGCTCGTGGGGAGCTGCGAGGGAGCGAGGAGCAGCCTGATGCGCGATGGAGGTATGAGCAAGGGTGTCTCATCCAGGTGATGCTCCGCGAAGCAGGCGGCTGGAAAGGAGGAGACTGCGTGCGAGGGGGTGAAGAGCGCGGCTTTGGGAGACTCGCCTCCGCCAGTGTCTCAGCCCAGCTGCACGAGCTGGGGCAAGCAGCGCGGGTGCTGGGGAGCTGTTACGCCTCTCCCTCGCTCCCGCCGGAGCAGGTAGGGGCGAGGGCACACCCGGCAACGCTGCTGGGGCGGAGGGGGCGTCTGTGCAGGAGGGGGTTTGCTGAGCGGCAGGGAGAGCGATACAACCCACGTTCCCCTCAGCAACCTGCTCCTGGCGCCTGGCGCATGAGATGGAAGCTGGTGGAGCAGCTGGCCGCTGGGGCTGGGCCTCCCAGCTCACTGCAGAGGCACCCGGGGCTCTGGGAGGGGACGCAGGAGCACACCATGGAGGGGCTCTGCAGCTTTTCCTTAGGACCAGAGAATTAGTGCCTTTTAAAAAGAAAAGGGTTTTGCTCTTAGAACCAAAATAAGGGCGCTCAAAGTTTTCCCATGGGAACAAGTTCTAGTGGTTTTAATTTGGAAAGCAGTGGCATGTTGTGCCTTTGCTCAGTTTGTTTGTTTTGTTTTGTTTTGTTTTTCTTAAGTGAAGGGGAATGCCCAGCTTTCTGTGACCTACTGCTGGCTAAACCCAGCTGAGTTCACGCTGTGCCTATTTTCAGCTGGAAGCAGCTATTTTTGTCGCGCCCGTCTCATTTTTGTCTTTTGGTGGGGCTGCGGCCAGGCTGAGCTGCCGGCCTCCTTACGCAGGGCCATTCGTCAGCCGCGAGCGGGCGCTCCTGGGGACCCTTATCCCATTACCGGAGACTCTGGCCGGGACGCTGGCTGCGCCTGGGCACGTTCTGCCGCGGTCCCAGCCCACCACGGCTCACAGCGAAAGGGTGGCCAAAGCCGGGCGAAGCCTTCCTCACCTGGAGGGCGCCTCGCAGGCAAGGCACCAGCTCGCGGCGCTCAGCATGGAAGGGCACAGGGTTTGCCTGCTGGCAGCCAGCCCGGCTGACGTCTGTACAGCCCCAAACGCAGGCGTGCGCTGCTTTTCATCTCTGGAGGTTTCAGGGCAGGCTCGGATCATGGCAGCACGTCTGTAAACTGCTGACGTGTGGGGGAAGGATAAGTCAGCAGTAGTGCGACCAAGGTCTAAATCTGGCCTTGCTGGAGTCGAGCGCTGTTTATAGCGTGAGTTAAGGTTTGAAATGGACCTTAGTCAAGGCTCTGGCTAGCACTTCCCAGTGAGGACTGATTTTGCAGAGAAATTGTCTCCTCCTGCTGAGAGCAAGCTTTTTAAACCAGATTGTCGGGATGGCAGAGCGCTAACATGTTCTGTGGAAATCAGTGAGACGTGCTCCCCTTTGCTTTTGCTGCTGGCCTGGTTCTTGTGCACCACCCTCATTGCAAACACCGAAAAGGTAGGCAAATCGGTGCCATGTATCGAGGATGTCACATGCACAACCATAAAGCCAGAAAACTAACTCTGTCGTCCCCTCTGTGCCATCTCGCTTTCCCTTAAGCATTTTTTGGACTGGGAGAAAAAGAGGTATTAATAAACCCATCTGTAGATAGAAGAGTGCTGGGAGAAATTAGCAGTAATTTTGCTGTCTGTCACTCTTTCCTTGATGTAAAGGCGAGGCTGGATGGCTTGTGGTACCCAGCCTCAGAGCGCTGCCTCTAAACCTGCCTAGATAAATCATTTCTTATACAACTAGAGGCATTTTCCTCTCACCTGTGCATGATCCCTGTTTCTGTAACCTCTGCGTTTTGTGCATTCAAGTGACAAGGAGCTTCTCAGCTTCTGCTTGAGATGCATTAACCCATGAGTGCTCTCAGTTGTTACAGCTCAGCGGGTCAGTATTGATCACCGCTGCCTGCCCCTGGGCTAGTGTGGATGAAAGCTGGTTGAAGAGGGCAGTGTTGGTCCATGGGTGAAGTCCTGGCTCTGTGAAAGTGAGTGATATCCAAGTGATCAAGCTCTCTTTCTAGTATGACTTTGCGCGGGGTTGGCGTAGCCCAGTTGGGACCTCTGGAACCTGCTCTGTTGGGAACAAGGCTTTGCCGAAAGATATTTCGACCCTGGGCAGTTTGTGAGCAGAATTTCCCACTTATTACTATATAAGAATAAATTAGAAGCAGCAATCGGCCACACTCCTTATATGAGGAAAACGATGACTATGAGTCTCTCTTCTCTTCTTTGCTTCCGTGTATTGTGTGCAAAAGCACTGTCACATGCAGATATATAGGGAAAAGTGTATTTCGTGATCTGTGTAAGAGATGAACCCATGCAAATTTGTGTATAGGTCCTATGATCCCTCCCCTCAATTGCACAAGGTGGGTAGAGTCTTTTTTTCCTCTTATCTATGTGCGCTGACTGCCCCTTTTCCAGTAGAATTCAGTGGTGATGGTGGGTGTTCAGCACCTCTGGAAATAAAGCCCCAAAGTGTAAATCTTTCCTGGTAGCTGACTGACTGAAGCCAGTCACGTGCAGAGTCAGTGGATTTTGCTGTTCACCTTGATTGACTTCAGAGGTCAGTAACTTGGGGCTGTGCAATTGCCAGTGATGTCACATGCTTTCCTGCTAGCTCCTGGAAAACTTAATTTGACAGGTGAAACATTTCACTGATAATAGTACAACTTTTTTCAGTTAAACAGGGTGCTTTTACAAGAAAAGGGCTTTTTAAAGCAATGTAGCAGTTTTTCTTTGATTTTTAGAAAGTCCCTGCTGTGCAGGCTCAGTATTTGCAGGGCAAGTTGGCCTATATGTAAATGTTGTGCTTCAGAACATCGGGTCCTAATGGGGCCAGCTGGACCCACGTGTGGGGGGGTTCTCCTATGGCACGTGATCCAACCTGTCTTTGAGAGATGAGTCAGAAGACCTTGTGCCAAATGAGAATGATAGTCATGCTTAGAGAGGACAAGCAGGCCAGCCTAGTGTCTCCAGTTCAGGACTGGCTGGGAGTTTTCCAGCAGAGCAGTGTGTCAGGGTCGGCCAGGCTGCTGAAACCAAAATGTTTCAGCAAAAATGCCACTTTGTTTTGATGACCTTCCAAACAGCAAGGTCTGAGGCCTGCTTGGTTTTCCTGCCTGGTTCCCCACTTGGGTTCTTGCCACTTCCAGTGGCAGACTGTGCTTACAGAGTTCAGGGTGGGAGCTGAGCTGCCCTGGGATCTCAGACACTGAGCATGCACTCTTTTCCACTGATATTTTAAAAATGTGATTTTTGATTATTTTGAAACGAACTTTCTCTGATTTGGAGAAGTTTAGGAAAGAGCCTGTATTTTGTCCAGAAGCAGCAGTAAAACGACAGTGTTGGCATATTGCAGAGGAGCAGGAAGTCATGACTTAGGCAGGAGAGAGAACAATTTTGCCTTGTTCTTGGAGAGACTGTGTTCTCTCACCGGAGGACAACTGTCCCAGCCAGTTGGTGTGGCAGATAGATGATCTGATGTTAGTGCCGTTGTTCCTGGCCCTGTAAAGAAGATGCTACCGTCTTCGCATGGCTCTATGAATGGTTTTTCTGAGTTAGTTGTTTGCCTGATTTTGTTTCAGATGAAATCAGGGACAAAGCTCCCACTAGCATCCGTGTGAGCAGAGGCAGACTCAAGTTATCCAACCTGAACCCTACCAAGGTCCTGTAACTACTGCTCCCTTATCTGGGGAGATCCTACAGCTCAGCTCAAACTGAAGGTGAAGGAAACTAGCCCAAGTTTCTCCCACTCCCTTCTTTCATATTCTTATGAAAACTTAGGTCATACCTGACTTCTGCTCAAGGAAATTATCCCCGGAGAAGGCAGAAATAGGCTTGACCTTTACAGGGAGTGGTTGCACTCTTCTGTAGCCCCTCGCCTTTTCTGGTCTCGTCAGGCTGCCAGCTGCTTGGGGCTTTGTAATGTGGCTGGGACGAGATGATCATCAACCCCAGCCCACCTCACACCTAAAGGTGAAGACCAAGCATTCAGCTATGGTGCTGTGTGGCTGGCTGCAATGTTTCTTTGGCTGGTGACTTTAAAAGGCAGAAAAAAAATCTTTTGGCAAAACTAATTTTCTTCTAAAAGTGTCCATTAAACTTACCCCCCCTCCTTGTTTTTATAATGGAATGCACACAACAGTACGCATATTGACTTATGTTTTCAGTCAATATCAAGATTTATTGTCCCTTGAGTTAAATGAATCACAATATTGACCTCATTGTAAGCCAATACCTGCTTAATGTATTTTTTTTTAAGTATTTTGTATTCATTTTTAGTAATAGGGCCCATACAGTAGTCTATAATATTCATTTGTATTCCTCTTCTTGCTCTTTCCCCCTTTTTTTATTTCATCGTCTGTCTTTGTTGATGGCTATCATAGCAGTAGACAGTGGATTCGTTTAATGAATGAGAAATAAAGATGTCCAATAGCTGGTGTATCTCCATTATAGAGACTGAATGAGTCATTTCCACAATCAGCTTGCCCTCTCTAGCTTGGGCTGGGGAAAACAAGGCACATTGCTTCTAGCGGGCACTGCAGTAGAGACAATAGCCAAGTGTTGCTCATGTGTTTCCATGCTGCTGCTTTCTTTCTCTCTCTCTTTTTTCTTTTTTTTCTCTTTTTCTTTCCTTTTCTTTCTGCATTTAAATTTTCCACAAGAGGGGGAAAAAACAGTATTTCTTTAATATTGAATTCCATTTATCTCCATAAATTGGTTATGGTATACGATCTAAAGGACTCAGCTGTTTTTAAAATAGGTTTATTCCTTTTCCTTTAAGATTATTTCAGATTATTTCCACACAGTATAGGAGAGTTATAAGAAGACTCATTTTGCAGACTTCAGTGAGAGCTGTACATTTGCAGTGCATCGTTTTGGATGTGGAATGTTGAACAAAGAAATTAAATTTATATGTATCACCTAAATTATTTCAGATTCATGGTTCAGCAAAGAGTTCAGATCCTAATCAAATATGTAGTTTGCATGGGCACTACACCTTTTCTCAATAATAATATGGCAGTTCTATTTACAATGCTTGACTAGATTTTGTAATAATTCTTTTACTGAAATTTACCTTTTGTTTTTTTTGCTGCAGTCTTGGCTACCCATTAGGCGTATGCACCCTTAGAGCAAAGATAATGATAGCAAGTAACTTCTGGACAAAGAGGAGGCAAGAGTGAGAGGGATCAGGGCCCCTCTAAAATATTTCTACCCCTCAGACTTTTACAGTCACACCAGAATACCTGCTTATATTTGGGTATCTATATCTGTGTCCTGTGCTGAAAGGAGCTCTTTGGATATTGAGGTCATGAGAAATTCTTTGAAAAGCTGTCTCACTAGAATCACACTGCCTATCACCTCTTAAACTTTCACTGCCTCTGCTGTAGCATGAAGGAGAAAAGCACCAATAGAAGTTGTAGGGAGAAGACAGGGAAGAAGTGAGAAGAAAACACCTTGCAGGAGCTGCCTGGGGGAGGAAAAGGCAGAGGCACAGCCTTTGTTCACCTGCTGCTCTTGGTTTGGGAGGGAGAAAGTCCTTTGGTGCTTTCTGCTCTGTCTTGTGTGTCAGATCATTAACAGATTTTAGGATATTCCACAAAGGCTTCAAGGATGATCTCCTGTAAAGTAAGGTTGTAGGGGAAATTATTAAGTAGCTTTTCCCTGCTCTGTTTTGCAGCAGACCTCAGTTTCCCCACTTGCCACTGAGCAGCACGCTGCCTGAATCTGTGACAATTTGGGTGACTATGTAATGACGAGTGCAATATAAGCAGCCCTGCTGGAGTTTTCAGTGCAGTGATTTTGCGCTGAAGCTGGGGCATGGAAGACTGCACTTCAGCATGGCCTGCAGTGCCCAGGCAAGACTGAAGTGACACCGTCATTTGACACAGTACGTCTTACAGAGTTGAGATTTTGGAAGGTACAAGTAAAATGTCAGTTCCCATGTTCTTGAGATGTTGCTACTGATGGATGCAGACTTGGTCTTTTTTCTGTGTCGCAGCATGAAATACATTTGGAGACATTTTGTGCTATGGTTTGGGCCTTGGTTGATCCAGCTGGGGATCTTTGAATAGGATTCTCCTTTGCTAACTCCATCTTGTTAAAGCACGCGTGTAAACTGCAGGTGCATGAGGCATGCCGTGCATGTTGCTGGATGCATAAGCCCTTCAGCCTCTATGAGCAAAGCAGCCAAGTTTGCCCATTCAGTGATTTCCATCTAGTATTGCACACCTCCAAGCCTGCTTTGTGCCCCAATGGCATTTTTTTTTAAGCGCTCTAAATGTGCCTGTTCTTCGGAACATGCTGTCTGTGTGTGCCTGTTTATATGAAAAAAAAGACAAAGAAGTTTCCTAATATAGGCCTTTTCTCCTCCTCCAATCCTTGTTGGGAGGAAATGGCAAACCCAGAGGGAAAATATTCCTCCCTGCAACATAGGGTTTTTACATTTTTCTGTCAGACTTCTTTTTCCCTTAACTATTTTCTGTGGAAGTGCTTGTCTAAAATGTTCATTCGGACAGTATGGGTACTGCAACACGAGTGCTTCTGAGGAGATTTGATGATGAAAATTCGAGACTAGGGAACACACGACAAGTTGTTCTTTGGAAGGCAAACTTCTTGCTGAGACATCTTGCCACGTTGCTGCCTCATATCGCTTCCATTTGGAGAGCTCCGACTCTGCAAGCAGCTCGTTTCTTTGGCCTACAGTTCTTATCATGGACAAAATAATCCCCCTCAAAAAGCAAAGGATGTTTTTTCCCTCTGAATTCTTCTCTCCCTGAAATACAGATTCTCTATAGCTCCCTTTCTCCTTGGCCGAGTGAAGGAAGACTGAGAGAGGAAGTTGGTACAAATGAGACATGAAATCCCCCTGTCCCTTTCTATTCTTTTCTTTTTTCAGGAAAAAAACAAAACAAAACAAACCCTGTCTCCTGAGAGAGAGGAAAATGGAATATGGCAAGTAACATGGGAAGGAAAGAAAAGGAATTGCTCAGAGATGGCTGGGAAACTGCTGCCTTAGATATTGGTGATGAGAAGTCAGTTTTGTCATTTTTTGGCTGATCTTCCTCATTTCAAAAATAGCAAGAAATTCCCTCCTCTCCCCCCAGTTAGCTTAAAACTGCAAGGCTGGAAACATGCATAGAAGTTTAAAATTGCTTCTGCATCCCCAAATTCCTCAGACTGTTGTAAGGGAACCTGTCACTGTCCAGCTGCTGCTTGAAAACACAAAAAGACAAGCAAGAAGCTCATGCACTTGCAAGGGGCAGGGGCTTGTGGCATGAAGAAACCTATCCTGTATCCTAAGACTTTGTCCCATGTGGGTGAAGTCTCGTTCATTAGTTGCATTTTTACATCAGTGTAGTACCTTCATCCTGGTGGAATTTCAGCATCAGTATCTACAAGGGGAAAGGCACAGTTACTTGCATGTGTCTGCTCAGTTTTGCCTTCCTGGATGTTGGCCTAAAGTTTCTCCAGTTGTATTTGTCTCTTTGGTCTTGTCTTTGCCACGTTTCTTGTGCCACAAGACTCTGTGAGTGCTTAGCACGGAGAGCAAGCAGTGATGACGCTGGCAGAGAGGCTCTGCAGAAGCACACCAGGGCAGACAGAATTTGAATCACGTATCCTACAACCAGGAGAGTAGAGATCGGTCCACGTTGGCTGTACATTGATTGGTATAGAAATGTGTTTAAGTACCAAAAAAGGCAAAATTTGGGGCTTGTAAATGGAGAGTTTTCTGTCCAGAGGTGCATCTTTGAAAAATCTCTGCCTTGCTCAAACTTTGATCTCATTGATCAGAAGATAGCATCATGTAATTAAATGATGAAATAGAAAGTGAAAGTCCAATAAAAGCTCCTTTTTTTTGTTAATGATGATGAACTTAACTTTCTCAGTGGCTGTTTTCAGGGAGAAGAATTACATTTGGTATCTAGTCAATAATGCATTTGCTTATTAGTGGAATGAATGATTTAAAACTAAACAAATGACCCCTCAGATATTTAGTAGCAGCATGAAAATGCCTGTAGTTTTGATATGGTGTTTCATTTCTTTTTAAAAGTAACTTTCTCCATCCTTTGCCATTCCCTTTCCCAGTAAATCAACAACTGCCAGAAACTAAAGGGGCCATAGCCCCATCCTTACCCTCTTACACATTGGCTGCTTGGTTCAGCACAAAATGTCCTTTCTTTTTCATACCATCCCACCAAGCCAGAAGACAGATGAATATGGCCAGATCTTGTTCTAGAGCAACTTTTTCTATTGGGGAAGAAAAACCCGTTTCTGATCGTGAGGAGAGGCTTGTAGAGAGGAAGCAAGCAGGGGATGAAAATGCAAAAACCATTAGTTCTTCCAGGTGTGGGGTTCAGAAGAAGAAAATTCCACATGGGCTCTGGGAACGCTGAATTGAAGTGCATTCAAAAGATGAATGCCAGTCGCCACCAGAATGAGGTGAGCCTGGGGGGATTAGCGGGGCGGCCCATGGGAATCTGAGAGGGCAGGGGGCCTAATGTCAGGTCCCGAGCAGTGGTGCTAGGGGATTCAAAGCTCTTTACAGGCCAGCTGCTGTAGAAGTGCAGAGCAGTAGAAGTAATGCACAGAAGTCGAATTAGGTGAGAAGCTTTTTAGGTCGGATGCGAGGCTGAACAGGCCTCTGACACAGGGTGGTGTGATTTGGTTAATGGAGATGGTGCTATGGCAGCTAGGTCGTACCGAAAAGTTGCCCTCCTTCTTTTGCCTCCCCTGGTTGTGCCCCGGTTCCCCGTGGCATCTTTTCTCTGAGACTTGGGAGCAATTGGATGGGCTTTCTGCTCCCGCAGAACATGACCCGTGCTTCCAGTGAGGGTCGTGGAAGGAGTTAAGGATGCAAGTTCAGCCTTAAGCTCAGTTTCCTGGCCTGTGTTGGTTGTTGCCAAAATCTTAATGTCATTTTAATGCATTTTTGTGTGCGTGAATCCATTTTCCAGAGCTGCTGATTGCACACACTAACCCTTTTTATGTGACTAAAAGCCAGCTGTAGTATCCTTGAAGAATCAAATGCTCTCATAGTTCTGGAAATTGCTCTGGGTGTGCATGCACGTTTATTTGTGCGTCAGCTCTTTTAATCTTTCTACTGAAAACCTAATATACTGTAACAGGGACGTTTTCAAAAAAGAGAACACTTCAAAACAATTCTAAATATAAATGAAATCCATTTCCAAATGGCTTGTTAAAAAAAATGCAGATGGTTTGTATTTATTATATCATTTTTTTGTTTTATCACCTTGCAAAATTTTACAGCATAGAATCTTATTTAACGCGGGGGCATTTTAAGCAGCAATATTAGACAGCTGTATGTACGTCATACTAAGAGATTTTTACAGGATATTAAAATTGGTTCTGATGTAACCTGGTGTTTTGAGAAGCATAGATTAGGCATTTTCCATGTTTGTAATTTTTTTTTTGTTAAAAGTAGGCTCTTCTTTCTTTTTCCAAATAGCCTTTTAGTGTTTGATTCCAACTGTTTTCAAGGTGTAAGGAAATTTAGGCCAGATGATTGAGAAACTGTTCTCTGAGAATATATGAATAACAAAGCATGGCACAGATACTATCTCAGCTGAAATTAGGTATAATTATACTCTATAGCAAATTATATACATAGTTAAAATAGATAACAAAGCACAATGTTCATATTCTGGTGATTAATTTTTTCCCCCTAGTTCTGTTTGCCTTTACAGTTTTTCCATTGCAATCAACATGAGAATATGCTGGGTAGCAGCAGCTGAGTAAGTGCCAGCCCAGTTTTTTTCTCAGCCTCCAACAGGTATGGGCAGGTTTAGTGTTAACCTAACTTAACTACAGCTCCTCTGCTGGTTCTCACACCCTCCAGGTCAGAACTAAATCCCCTATTAATTAAACAGAAATTATATCCGAAATAAATCACTTGGTGAAAGAAACCCGCTGTGGAATTTTTTGAAAGATGTTTGCGATAATTAAACATTCTGTGACTGGTGACATTTTAAATAACTCTTAAAATGCCAAGCTGTGTTGATATTTAAAATACACTCTTCAGTGGAAAGGCAGTGATCCCACTGAGCAAATAATATAAACCGCGTCATCCTACAAAAGGAAAAAAAGAAAAAAAGCACTCAACAGCAACAAAAAGCGCTGCTCCCGAGTGTTTCTGTATAGCAAGAGCTCTCTCTTGGAAGGCCCTTGGAGATGTGGGCTGAGCGTAATTCAGCAGACGCTTACCGAGGGAGAGCGGATAAACTTGCTCTACCTGCTAAGTTTATGCCGGCTGTTAGGAGGGTGAGGTGTTCCCGCGGGTGATGGGCAGGGCAGCGGGGCCAGGAAAGGGCATGAACAAGGAGCTCTCGTGCAGCCTGTGCCCGTATCAACTGGTCAACAGCAAAACACATTTATGGATGAAATGTAGCTTCTCAGGGGGTGTATGTGTAAAGGATGCATAATGGTTCATGATAGGTGCTGGCAATGTTCATTGCTCTAAGAAATTTGGGAACCCTTCGCCTAAGATGGCAGAAGTATCAGCTCTGGTAAAATCACGATGCTTTGGGGAACGGTGGGGGCAAAGCCCGCTCGTACGAGCCTGCAGATGGTGTCCTTGGCTCCGCCGGCGGCGGCTCGCTCTGTACCTGGGCCCGTGCGCTCTCCCTCTGCTTCCGAAGGCCTGAGGGTCTGACAGTGCGTTGCGAGGGTGACCGAGGTTACAGGGAGCGCGACCCGCTGTACGGCTCCGGCTCGCTCGCGGAGCTGCTGGAACCCTGGCCCCTCGGTGTGCCAGCACCGCGGCTCGAGCGACCGGCGGCAGGTGTTACCGCCTGGCGCCTGGGTCCTGGCCGTGACCCTCCTCACACTAACGGCGCTGGGACAGGGATACGCTCAGCCTCGTGCGCTGCTTCTACTGCTTTCTTTTTGTTTTTCTTTTGGAGCTGGAAGAGGTAAAGTAGTATTTGTCCCAGTCTCTCTGCGCTTTTCTTTTGGGGTTTATAGCAGTAACAGGAGTGACAACAGTATTATTATTATTTTTTATTATTATCTATTTTATTAATTATCAATTATTGTTTATTATTGTTATTTATTATTATTATTACGGAGTGATTAATGAAGCGGTCCCTGCGAGCGCTCCCGAAGGGCGC